>NC_083283.1:84190096-84490096 GCF_963506605.1 Zootoca vivipara
ACACACACACACACACACACACACACACACACACACACACAGGTTTACAGAAAAATGGAAGAGAAACCTAACTGACAAAAGCAGACTGGTCTCAGTTGATACCACCATTTTACATGCTAAAAACACTAGCAGGAATTTGAAGGGGGAAATCTACTAACAAAGTATGTGAGCTTTTAATATATAAAAAATAGACAACAAAAAATTGCACATTTGTTACCAGGAGCCCGTATTATGATAGTTTAATACAACTGAATAGGATCAAAATAGATCAGTTGACTTAAGACATCCCCTTTATTCCTCCTCCCAAGACAGAACCAGAAGTGGCAAATGCAGCATGCCACAGAGCCCAAATAAACATAGCCTGTTACCTTGAATTAATTTCCGCTCCAGCATTAAGCAGGATCTTAATAATATTAACATATCCCCCAGATGCGGCAAGACTAAGAGGTGTATAATCAGACACATTCCTGTGTTCTTTATTTGCTCCTCGTGCCAGCAGTAAGTCAACAACCTGAAAGGTACAATATTAGCAGGATCAGAGGATAACAACAGACTCTGGCACAGGGTGGAATTCGCAAACAGCTAAACAGTTAAATGGCAAGTCAGGGAACCAAGGTTCTCTTTTAATCCTTTATTTTCCTCTATGACTGTACAAAGAACCAGTTGTCAATTTTCATTAGAGTATAGAGAGATTATGGCAGCAGAGCACTCCTCAAAATTAGTTTCACTAGTTTGTATGCTTTTAATGGTATGGAGAATCCTACAATAGTCTATATCAAGGTTTCCCAAAGTTGGGTCTCCAGATGTTTTGGGACTACAATTCCCACCATCCCTGACCACTGGTTTGCTAGCTAGGGATGATGGGAGTTGTAGTCAACAGCTGGAGACCAAAGTTTGGGAAACCCTGCTCTATATACAAAATCCACAGAACAGAACACTGGTCGCTTACCATGAAGGCTCTTTCTGGTTTGATGTGGAGGCATCGAGAATGGGCTGTCTTGTTGTACTGCCCAGGACACAGAGTTCTCATGTGACCTGAAATTGTGTTGCTCCAGACTCTTCTCCACTTTCCTGCCTTGACCAGGAACAGAGCTCTCTATTCTAGCTTCCCTCTCTTTCATTCCTGCAACAGGCTTCTATGACTTCAAGAATTTCAAAATCGTGGCAAGTGTGTGATCAATGGAAATGTAACATTTGTCAAAGTCTCTAGATTGCATTGTGAGGCTTGAAAGCAGCAAATTTAACAGTAATGGTTCTTTCCCCCCTGCAGATCCCAACGTGCCCTTTTTTGTCTGATTGCATGGAGGAAATTTTCCTTCTTACAGAGTGCCATAGTTTTCTTTTTCCTTTTCAAATGGATCTTGAAGAAGGCAACAAAAAGGTACTACCGGTAGTAACAAGAACTGAAAAGGGTAAAACTGGCGAAGGGGTAGAAGCTACTGAAGTCACAGAAGGTGTTTCAGAAGTGAGAGAAAGGACATGGAAGATTCAGCTCTGTTCCTGGGCAAAGCAGGCTGAAGAGTAAAATCTCTCTTGAACTCAGATCTGGTATACAGTTACAGGTGGGATGCAGGTGGTGCTGTGGTCTAAACCACAGAGCCTCTTGGGCTTGCCAATAATAAGGTCGACAGTTCAAATCCGTGCGACAGGGTGAGCTCACGTTGTTCCTGCCATCCTAGCAGTTCGAAAGCATACCAGCATGAGTAGATAAAGAGGTACCACAGTGGCAGGTAAACGGCATTTCCATGCACTCTGGAACTTGTTACAGTGTTCCATGCACCAGAAGTGGTTTAGTCATGACCCAGAAAAGCTGCCTGTGGACAAACACCAGCTCCCTCGACCTGAAAGTGAAGCACCACACCCCATAGTTGAATTCGACTGGATTTAACCACCCAGGGGTCCTTTATCTTTTACAGTTACAGGTTGCATGATACCTGCCCATCCTGAGCAGTATGGAGAGTATGGACAGTCCAACTTGGATGCCTTTTTCACACCAAGCAGAGAAGATTTTGTAGAATCTTGTTTGCCTGACTGACAAAATCAAATCTATCAAGAGCCATTTTAAGAATGTATGTAGGAAAGAGAAATTTCTACTATTGGTAATCCCCCCCCCCAAAAACACAAGTTCAATACAATATGTATACAGTGGTACCTTGACATACGAATGCTTCGACTTCCGAAGGTTTCAACTTCCGAAGTTGACAACCCTGGAAGTCTTTTCGCTGCGCGTGCGTTCTGCGCTTGCGCAGAAATGCGAAATTGTGCTTTGCGCATGCGCAGAATGGCCGCTTCGACATCCGAAAACCTCGACTTACGAAGAGCGCCGTGGAATGGACCGTCTTTGTAAGTCGAGGTACCACTGTACTTATAAACTAAAATATACCCCAAAAAAGTTTCAGGCTGCTACATTCATGCTCTCTTCTCTTAATTTAAGACTAAAGAATATGACAGATTATAACATTTACCTCTTGGCGTCCACCAGAGCATGCTAATGAAAGTGGAGTGTCCTTAGTACGTTCAGATTGTGCTTCTATATCTCCACCCTTGTCTAGAAGGATCTCTACCACACCAACATGTCCAGCAGTTGCAGCTAAAATTAGCGGTGTAAATCCTAATAGAGATTATTAGAAGCCATTTTCAAACGAGAGGCAAAGAGGTAGAAAGAAAAGTTGTGTATTAAAACTAATAATTCAGAATAAATATTGGCAATGGAAATCACTGAACGGTCAATGTTTGAGTCTGTGATAAAGTACCTGTGGTGGGGGACAAAAAGCTAACAAGAAGCCTCTGCTAAAAAAACATATGCTCCATTCTCAGTTAATGATCTAAGTTCCATATAACAAACATTAAATTCCCCCCAAAACTGTTTCAAAGCAGTTTTTCTTCTATGAGCTAGAAAGTTATGAAAAGTAATGAAATGTACACTATCCATGCATCAAGCCCTGAAAAAAATACCAACAAACAGCAGCACTTCAGTATCTTACCCTTCTTGTCTCTGTGTTCTATACTGGCACCACGTGCTATCAATACAGAGACGAGCTCTTCGTGACCACCAGCACATGCAAGAGTCAGCGCAGTATCGTGGTTACTCTCCGTCTTAACAGTAGAAAGGATATGTTAGGTTTACTACATACACACCTTATCACTACTATGATATATAACAGAAACAACTATTATAACAAAAACAGCTTTATAACTTATCTACATTACTCACGTGGGCATCAATGTCAACTGAAGGATACGTGGGGAGCACAGACTGAGAAGTGACACTGAGTGTTTGTGAACAAGGTTCAGGTGTAGGCGATTCTGTAGCATGTGAAGAATTGGAGCCAGTGGGCACTCTGCTATTAACAGCTGGAAAAAAGGATAACATTTAACATCACTTGCATAAAGAGCTTCTTTCCCAGAGAAATCATGTCTTATTAATTACTAAAGTTGTTACTGAATAATGAACTAACAGGGAAATGCAAAATTGTATCCCAACCCCAGAAACACTTAGGATAGATTTTCACTTTAAATTTTGTACTCTGGGGTGTGTACATATATACACACACACACCCTAAAGCAGTGTTTCCCAACCTTGTGCCTCCAGATGTTTTTGGCCTACAACTCCCATGATCCCTAGCTAGCAGGACCAGTGGTCAGGAATGATGGGAATTGTAGTCCGAAAACAGCTGGAGGCACAAGGTTGGGAAACACTGCCCTAAAGAATGTGAAGGGCACACATGTAAGATCTGAGGCATTCCCCTTTAAAATATTTGGAAGCAGGCACAGGAAAAGATCTCTCCTCATCCCCCAAATTCAAGACAGGCATCATATTTTACATGTGTAGCCCCCTTCAAACTTGATGGGCTATGCTGGTATTACAGACATCAGCATCAATTTGCTATGGTTCTATCTGACTTTCCAGCTACGCTCCTGAAGCAGCACAATAACAAAAGTGCAACATGTAAAGAACCGACTCACAGATACCCAGTTTCAGTGAATTTTGATTCTAAGTAAACAAGCTCAGCGAAAATCAATTGCAAACCTGCATTGGGTAACTCAAGGTCCTACTATTGTAGGGAAAAAAATCTCTACACATTTTCTCTGCAACATGCACACTTTGACACTATTACACCCCTCCCTATATTTGCCTTTATTCTAAATTAAGCCTCAAGTATTGTAACCTTTACTTGTAGGCTCCTTGATCATGACCAGAACTGCACATAGTATTTCAAGTGTGATTGTACCATAGATTTATATAAAGACATTACACTATCAGATGTTTTAGTTTAAGGCATTTTTCTAAAGGATTCCAGCTGCCACAAATTAGGTTAACATTTTCATTGAGCTATCCACCAAGATCAGCTATTGAATGCTCAGACTCCATTAGGAGTTATGATTTTTCACTCCAACTTGCACAATTTTGCAGAATCTGTCACTGTAATACCTATTCACCCACTTTGGAGAGCTCCTTTTGGAGCTTTTCACAATCCCTTTTCATTTTTACTACACTGAATAATTTGGTGTCATTAGAAAATTTGGTCACCTCAACTCCAGGTCATTTATGAACAATTTTAAAAGCACCAATCCTAATATAAATCAATTAGCAATGGAGATTCCTCACTTTCTCCTTTATGAGAACTGTCCAGTTATTCCTAGTTCTCTGCTTCCTGCCCTGTAACTAGTTAATCTTATCCTGTAACTGCTAAGCTTATTCAACAAATTTTGGTGAAGGACTTTTATAAAAAAGCTTTTTCAATGCATACAATATTGACTGGACCACTCCATTTACATATTCAAAGACATTCTAAAGTAACTCTAAGAGATGACTGCTGTTGAGATTTGTGACTGTATCAAAGTGCTGCAGAATCCCATCATGAGACATTTTCTAGACTGTTAAACCTTTTACATATAAGCAGGTGACACTTTCACAATTCACATTTGGTGGCTTAAAGCAGTGTTTCTCAACCAGTGTGCCTCCAGATGTTTTGGGACTACAACTCCCATCATCCCTAGCTAGCAAGACCAGTGGTCAGGAATGATGGGAGTTGTAGTCCCAAAACATCTGGAGGCACACTGGTTGAGAAACACTGGCTTAAAGCTAACTAGGCCAGATTATTTTGTTTTACAGGAAGTAAGATGTGTGAAACAATACTTAACCATCATATAGTGCTAAAATTGTTATGTCAACTGCTTGTTAAAAAACTACTGCTATGAAAACATTACATTTAAGATTAAAATTCCCATCTGCTGAATGGTCATTACACACTGGGTTAGATCCAGACTATTCACACACAGAACACCATGCTGGAGGAAAGAGGGGAAGATATTTTCACTGATTCCCTATTCTCTTGTTCTGGAGTGGTGTTTTAAATTCCCTGGGTGCCAGATACTTTTTGCTGCTGGAACAAGTCCAACTGCAACTACTTGGAGATTTCTGGGTGCCACGTTGGCAACTGACATTTCCACTGAGCCAGCTGACTCATGTGCAACAAAAGACGCATGTCATGTGCTTCTCTGCTGCCGTGCAAATCATGGAACCCTTGCTGGGCATCTTAGTCCTTTACCATCACATTAAAAAAAATTAAGTGTGTAGCTGAGTACAGATATATTTGACTGTGCTGCAGCCTTTCCACAGGCCACCCAAATGGAACTGACAGACCACAGTTTTGAAACCTCTGCCTTAGTCCACAGTTAATACTATTTCCATTGTCTTGCATACTGGCAGTATTAGAAAATCAATATAAGCTAGGAGGCAGATAGCTCCTTTAACAAGGGTTACAGTCGCCAAAATGGAATGCCTAGTTGCCATTTTTGAACCAGATAGCTTGAATGTCCTATTTTTCAACAAAAAAAAATTGGTTCCTGAAATTCATTCTGATTGTGCAGATAAAATATAGCAGATAGAATTCTACAGGTTGTGTTGTTAGTGTATGAAAACAGTCAGGATCCAAGAATCCCCAGGCATGCACCTCCAGATGGTTGGAGACATCAGGTACCATCCTGGCGCCTAGGCATCTTCATTTGGCGCAAGTGGCTGATAGTCAAGTGCAAAATGTGCCAGGCGAATTTTGAATGCTGCATACTGGGAGAAGTGAACTGTTGCAAAAGCAAGCTACAGTCAAGCTATGTAGCTGAGATAATAGAATTGTAATATTGGAAGGGTCCTGCAAGAGCCATCTAGTCCAACCCTGACTGCTGGTCCTGCTAGCTAGGGATGATGGGAGTTGTAGTCCAACCACAGCTGGAAATCCCAGTTTGGGAAACCCTGATCTAGAGGAATCCTCCTGCTGGATCTTGGCCCTTTCTGCAAATAAAAATAAGCCCTTCCATTTGCATGAGGTCAAGTCTGGATCCAATCCATTCCAAATGAACTGAACACATGAAAATCTGGCCAAAGAACAAATGTAAGCAATTAATTTCAAAATTTACATACCAGTTATTTTTAAAAACAATAACTGACAATGCAGTCTTCTTTACATTGAATGAAATGTAAATACAGTACACAAAAGGGTATTCAAATGGATTGAGGATTGAGAGTAAACCTGACTGTACACAATGTATACCATGGCCATTTTTTCTTTAAGCGCCATTCAAGTAGGGAGGACACTTGTTTGGGTTTCACATTAAGCCTTGAGGTCAACTGAACTTAGCTGGCCAGAGTGGTATTAAAAGCAGTAGTTTACACTATAGAAATTGAGTAAGGAATTGTGCACAAAGCTTGCTACTATTTTCCACCTAACTTGCAACAACTTTCTACACCAGGGATGGAGAACCTGTCTCCCTCCAGAGGTTGCTGAACTTCCAACTCTCTTCATCCCTGACCACTAGCTATATTTGCCGAGGCTGCTGGGAAGCGGATTCTGACCACCTCTGGAGGGCCACAGGTTCCTCACCTATGTACTACACAAATTCCAGCAGTGGGACAAAGTAGTACAAAAAAAGCAGCACAGTGTGAAACAAGAGCTTCTGGGAGTTTTCCAATTTATTATACAAAACTTTCACCAGCTAATTGGTCAAAGTTGTTAATATTGGCTGACAGCACTCTACAGGTGGCGAACATTTTGCATGTGTCCAACTGATGTGAAACTGACTGCTTTTGGACCTGGAATAGACCAGAATGGAGTAGAAGAGGGTTGGCGTGCACTCCGTCGACGTGCTCGGGGCCAGGAACGCAATCCCTGTGCAAATCAGGGGGAGGGAGCTGTATGTCTATGAGGGGCATCTTATCTCTGAACTTGAATATAACTTCTTCATATTTTAAATACAGTAGGGAATCACAGAACTTGTTTCTGAAATTTATGTGACATCCCTGAACGTGATGCTTTCAACTTCCAAGTTCCCAAATCAGTTCACATTCAGTCAGACACCATACCACATACATTAAAAAAGTTGTTTTTTTAAAGACATAAAACACTAAAAGCGACCCTGAGCTGTGCTTTCACAAATCATTGTTAGCCATTATATACATACAGAAGTTACATTCACTCAAATCTGCCCAGAAAAATGCTGAAGTGCAATTGATTGGAATATAAGATTGGACTTGATTGCGGTTGGACTAGATGATCCTCAGGGTCCGTTCCAACTCTACAGTTCTATGATCCTTCTATGTTTCCACTTCTTGTGGACAACTTAAAATTGGTGCTTTAACTTTTGGAATTTAAGTACTGTATGTATTGCACCCATGGTCAATGTCAACAGAGACAATATCCAAATCTTTATGGACCAACTGAAGTGACATACTGTATTTACTCGAGTCTAATGCGCCATCAAATATAATGTGCACCTCAATTTTCAGAAGCTTGAAGCCAAGAAAAGTATTTGCTGGCAAATGTAAATGTGCCATCGAATCTAATGTGCACCTTAATTTTCACACCATAATTTGGCCAAAAAAGGTGAGCATTAGATTCGAGTAAATATGGCAGTATCAGCTTACATTACAAGAAGGCACTAGGTAGAAAAGACAGTACTTGCATTTATAGTCCCATCACAGCGGGTGGCACTTTACAGGTAACATAAACTAGTTTTACAATTTACACAGATAAGGGAGCAGATGGAAAGTATGGCAGAGAACCCCAAAGGTAACATGGAAAAAATAAATACAGACAGTCTGTGTCTCAAATAGGGATGAGAACAAGGAGATGGGGCCAAAGACCTTGTAGAAAAATTGCCAGAGAAGGGATTTGTAAGGAAATTTGTAAGGTGGTATCATGTAAATGTTTGGTGAAGGAGTCACAAAGGAGAACAAGGAACAATGGGGGCATTTAAGAGACCATGGAAATAACTGCATCACATTCCACAGTTCACTGAATTAACCATTGCCTATCCAAGAATACAGTTAGACACGAAATTAAAACTTACTAAGTGCTTAATTTTGAGGACTCATCTGATATACAGCTACAACTTGATTAAAAAGAATTCAACTGATCACCCTTCTCCAGTCTCTCAGAAGAGCATGCAGCAAGCAGGGCAGATCACATGAATACAAGCGACACTGATATACTGATTTCCTACTCCCTCTACCTCAGGGAAGGAAACTAACGCAACAAGGCACAAGAGAGGGGTAGTATGGCACACAATGGAGGAGCAATAAATGTATGTGTACACCCACAATCCTCTGGCATTTCACTTCCAACCATGATCAACTAGATGCACCTGCTCTTTCCCAGTAATAGGCACAGCAGCTTTCATTGATCACAACATCCAGTCTTTATTTCTTTTTCTTTTCTTTCTCTTTCTCTCCTTCACACACACACCCTGCACAGTTCATTGCCAATAAAGATCTATCAACCACCACACACAGCAAGTACAGGACCCTCCTTCAGAGACCAATTGTCTTTTTAAAGAGGTAAGAGGCACCAGCAGTTCTACATCTTCCTTTGGGCTGGGCTAGCTGAAGCATGATGTCGGGAAGAGAGTGAGCAAGCCATGAGCCAATTTAACAAAACAAAAGGAGAGGTGCTACGGTTCTCTGACACTTCTCCCTGAGTAAGCAGAACCTGAGAGCCAAGAAGAGCAACAGAGAAACGTGTTACAGTGCCATACATACAAAAGGGTAAGGGAAATTTAACTGGGCAAAAATTTAATCAAGACATTCCGTTTAATCAAATTATGTTGCTGCTTTCACTTTCATAATTGTATACTTTATGATCTGGAAAGATTACAACATTCCTCATTCCCAGGCAAAGCAATGTGTCTTGCTAGAAGAAGAGCTGCCATATTGGTAGCCAGTAGTTATGTTCTACAAATGAAAAGGACTTCTGAAGAAAGAAATAGGTGCATCTCTTAACTGCGTTTATGAATAAAAGCAACTACTAGTCAGCTCAACAAACACACAAAATGCTGTGATGGCCCATATAAAAATAAAGACAATTTCTTGCCAATGGGTACTTAATGTACATAGAGAGAAAAATTGCCCACATACCGGATTTTTTGTTTTTTGTTTTTTAAAAAAAGGATGTGAAGTCTGGTGTATGAACACTTGTTGCAATTAAACATGTGTACTAATAAAACTATTTTCCTCCTGCCCAGGGAGAAAATTTGAAATTCATATGATATGTCATACCACTATTTAGGGTTGATCTAATTAAATAATAGGATCTTGCTATTCTTAAACATGGATACTTTGTTTACATATGAAGTTTGAAATTTACACCTTTGACTTACTACAGAGGGTTTTTGTTTTCTTTTTTCAAAACTATGAGGGGAATGTTATGTAAAGTTTTTGTTGCAAGAAGTTCTCAGAACACAGGGAAAGTACATGTTTTGCTCTTTGACTTTCACAATTTTGATTTTGAAATCCAAGTGTACACAAACTAAGATCTGGTTGCATACAAGGGAACGTGCAGATATTTTAGGGAAGACGGTAGTATCCCTAAAGTGATTAAATAACTCAGCATTTTACCTCATATAAGCCACGTACTACCTTTATTTCTTTTACTACTATGATGGCAAAAGTTAATTCTCCTTCCACTGGGGGATTTTGGTGAAGTTTTCCCATTTAAAAAAAACCAAACAAAACGAACCTAGACTTATATTTAGTACTGTCCTAAATGGGGAAATTCAACAAAAAATAAACATTCAAATATGCACTCCAAATGTTGTGGCCTGTACCAACAATGGTTAAGAAATTCAACAGCTTTCCCCAGAATCATAGTAACCTGAACTGAAAGCTCAGTTTGAAATTTAGTGTAATTCCAGTGAATCAATGAAATAAAGTACAGTATAAATGAGTATTTGAGAGCACAGGTGCTTAACACAAAATTCAAAGTTATAGGGTTTTGGTATTTTCCTACTACTTCCCACAGTAGCTGTGGGCAATTTCTTCCTGTAAGATGACTGACATCCAGAAATATCTCACCATCTTCTCCACCACAGAAGAGAATAGTTGCTTATATATGGCAAGCAGATATCTACACTGAAGATGTGTTCAGTGGCAAAAAGGGGGTCATCTCCTTTTTGTACCAAATACTGGGTACCTGTTATTATTATTAATAAATTAAATTTGTAAACTGCTCTATCTATACCTGCAGGTCTCAGGGCAATTCACAACATGAACCTTACATTCAAATTGCATGCATGAACACTCCAGCATTGCTATTCTATCACCAGATACCCTTAAATTTCATTTCCTCTGCAACATTCCCACCACCACTTGCCCAATTCTCACAAGGTGCTGTAGGGAATCCTCTCCCATCCTCAAGACCAGCCATCCCCAAACTTCGACCATCCAGATGTTTTTGACTACAATTCCCATCAGCCCTGACCACTGGTCCTGTTAGCTAGGGATCATGGGAGTTGTAGGCCAAAACATCTGGAGGGCCGCAGTTTGGGGATGCCAGCTCAAGAGCATATGACAGATTTAAAATTTCTTTAAAAATGAGAGAAATATTTCAGTCCCTCCCAGTTCAAGTCATCAGCAAGCCTACTTTCTTGTCATCTTTCGTCTATTATTAAAAATGCTAGACATGCTCATTAGTAGTTTAGAAGCCAGTACTGTTGATATATATTTCCTTTGAAATAGCAATTCCATTAAAAAAATAATGAAGTTTAACCATTAACCAACCTTGACTCAAGCTGACTCAAAATCTGGTCAGTCACATCAAAGACTGCATATTGATTACTATCAGGTATGATGTTAACAATGCAATACTGCATATTCTTCTAACATATGAATCTGCCCATTAAGCTGATTCAAACACTGCAATGAGCATTAGTATAGTTCTTCTCGGGTTTTTAAAAATCTGGGCACTAGAGAAAATCCCTAAAATTACAGCTCCTCCTCCTTCCATGATATATGCAACCTTCTCATTCATTTTACTTGAGAAAATGAGGAACAGAGAACTGCAAAGTCTGCTGTAGGTTTCAGAAACCTACATATTCAATAAACCTAACAGCTTCATAATCTTTCAAAAAGACATAAATCATAAACAGTACACAACTTTGGCAAATTAGTTTAACTGAGCTCCCTTATTAAATTTAGTAAGTTCACTACACATTTTCCAAACATCTTCACACCAATTCAATTTCAAGTGGATTTTTGCCTACTCAAATTTCTGATTTCCCCCAATGCTGAATTCTAACTCTCCTAATTCCTGGTTGGTGATATAAAGGTAAAGGTAAAGGGACCCCTGACCATTAGGTCCAGTCGTGACTGACTCTGGGGTTGCGATGCTTATCTCACGTTATTGGCTGAGGGAGTCGGCGTATAGCTTCCAGGTCATGTGGCCAGCATGACAAAGCCGCTTCTGGCAAACCAGAGCAGCACACGGAAATGCTGTTTACCTTCCCACTGTAGGTATTTATCTGTACCTATTTATCTACTTGCACTTTGACGTGCTTTCAAACTGCTAGGTTGGCGGGAGCTGGGACCGAGCAACGGGCGCTCACCCCGTTGCAGGGATTCAAACCGCTGACCTTCTGATCAGCAAGCCCTAGGCTCTGTGGTTTAACCACAGCGCCACCTGGGTCCCTAAAGGAAAACTATATTCTGCCAAAGAATATAAAGGAAAATGGAGCCAGCACATCACTGCAAACTCCACAAGGGGTTTTCTTACTTCCAGCCTCACAAATTACTCTGAAGGTAATGAAGGTTAAAGCTTGCAGCCTATACATAAACATATGGTTTTTCTTACCTAGCATATTACGCTATTAGTATTAATCAACTATTCTTATTTAAGATGTTAAAATGGTGTGATAGCTAAGCTGACAATAGCTAGTGTAGCCTAAGTTTGTTCCCAAGCAGGACCTATCATCTCCTTTCTGCTGCAAGTAGTTAGAGCATATTTCAAAGGTGTTCATTTTCACAAGCATATGAAATTCTGATAGTACTATATATGAATGAGTAAGCCTGTAGGTTAAGTTCCAAATAAAGCTGTTGGTGTTTTAATACATCAAAGTCTCCTCACAGTCCCTACAGAGGTGTGTCAGGTCATACAAATGGCACCTTCACATGAGTGCTGAAATCATGAGCACAATGACACCTTCAGAGGCAAGTGTCAACTAGACATATTTGCATAACACCATACATTCAAACACCATTTGGTTTCTTATAACTAGCTTTCCTTAAAAGGTTACTACTACTGAAGTGGAAGCCCAAAGGATTGATATAGGAAGATTTCAATATAGCAAAATGTTAATAGTTAACCTTTGATAAAGCAACCCAAATGTTTGGGAATTTATAACTTGAATGCCAACATTGAGTCCTAAGAAAGAAATATATTTAAAACAAACACTCCCCAAAGGGAAAATTGCAAGAGGGAAAAAGGGCAGAGGGGACGGAGCACACACATTAATGCAAGAAAACATATTTCTCAACCCACCTGCTAGCAGGTCATCAAGAGTGTCGGTAAGCGTCTGTGCTGGAGTGGCAACCATTAATCCGTCTGGTTCTTGAACTAACAGCCCCTGACCATGTCCTGCAATTGGCTGCTGTTGTCCTACATTTTGCTGATTACCTAATACTTTCTGAAGTTCAAAAGAATCTGTCCCATTACAGCCTACGTTACTTGAAAAATTACACTGTGGCGTTGACAACGGTTGGAGAGGGACAAACCCGGTTTGCTTAGTAGATGGTGGAGAGTGCTGCTGCTCATCTTTACCTGCCAGGATTCTGTCAACTTGCCATAACTCTGAAAAGCTATCCCCAGGCAGACCCTCATTTCCTTCCACTTCTGGGAGGACACCTGTGTGTGGGCACTGCTGCTGATGGGTAAGGGGTGACTCTGTCTGACCTTTGGTCTCCAAATATTCTTTGGTAAATTGCTGTTGTGTTTTCATCTGTAATTGCCTTTCCACCTTTTGCAGCTCCTTCAGTATTTTCTTCTTCTTCTGCACTTGCTCTTCTCTGTTCTTTTTGAGCTCTTCAATCTTATCTTTATTCAAAGGTTCGCCTTGAATTAACTCCAATGATTTAAGCTGTGCTTTTTCAATAGCGCTAATTCTCTGTCCAAGTTCATTCAGCTTGCCTTCAGTTTCTTCCACTATACATTCCAAAGGCTGGTATGGGTGAAAAGGTGACAGTAGCTCCTGATCTGCTACCTGAAGGGAAGTTGACTTCTGCTTGGATGTACCTAAGCACACGAAAAATGTTTGAAAAAATGCCATGCTGAGGTTAACCCATACCTCCCCACGCTTTCCCCACCCAAAACTTTATAACTAACCACATTAGCATAAAATAGATTAAAGTCTACACCTCATATCAGGACAGACAGCACAAGACAGAATTGGAATTTTAAAATGGACCCTAGCTTCCAGTTGTAAAAAAAACTATGTTAATATTAAAATACAAATGTGTCCCCTTAAATATTGGTTATTAAATAAAATTATACTGCAAAAATACAGAATATTTACTGATGTCTTGACTACTAATGTTCAGACAGACAAAAGCAGCAAAATCCTATAAATACGCTTCAACACTAGAGACTTAACTTGCAGAACACAGACAACATCCAACACATACGCCGCTCTACCTATCTCTGGGAGTTGTGCTTTAAGAACATACTGTAAAAATTGCAAACAGCTATATTCCTCAGTACAAGGACCAATGCAAAAATCTTGAGCGTTTATTAAAAGCAAATGAGCACATGCTGCAGAAAGCCCTGTTTCTCTGAACAGTTCAGTTCAAAGGTTTAAACGCATCACAAAAGGCATCTAGCAAGAAACAACTTTACTGTATCAGTACCTCTACAAATTCATGTCATCCTTTGCTCAGAGCTTTGCTGTGCAGATGTCAAAAGTCAATGTTACATTAATGCACTAATTTTTAACCCCTCCAAAAAAAAATTAGTTTGTGTGTGAGGGAGAGAGAGAAAAAGAAAAGAAACTACTAAAAGATACAAAATTTAATGGGGTGAATATGCAATTTCAAGATGGTCTTTATGTACCCTCAAGTTTCAAAATTACATGGCAACACTCAAGCTGTTCTAATAATCTCAAACAAGTTTATTTGACAAATCAGAACATTACTACTACCGGCTTTTAACACCGTGTTTTGCCTCAGATTTTATGATGCTCACAGCAACTCTTATACTATAACACCACTACAACAAATTTAGCTAAAAAATGAACTAATGTGTGGGTTTGGGGCTCTATGGTTATATATACATTCAATGTCAAGTTCTGAACAGTATGCTAACATTAAAAATAAAAAAGTTAAAACTGTCTTGATGCAAGATTAATTGAGCTTTCCTATCTTTGGAGTTGGGCTGAGCCATAAAACCTTGCAAACCTATAGGCACAATTAAATTATACTGCCTTAATAGGACCAGTGTGATATAGATTAAGGTAACTGATACCTCCTGCAGTATGAAAGTCACATATTAAGCCAACTTTAAAGTTGCCAGCACACCAAGTAATTAACTGGACCACTGTTTCTCAACACATTAGGACTGTTAATTCTATCAGTCCTCTGAAGAGAGAACCATTTGGTCACCATTCACCTTCATTATGAATCTTTTTACATTAACATATGCCACTTTTTTATTTGAAGAAAAAAACCTAAATTCATCTGTATTACTCTAAGAATATTGTTAAAGTGAACCAAGTTTGGTCACAGCTCAAAGCATAGACCTAGGACTGTGCTGATTTGACTTGAGGATGGGAGTTGTGTATGTCAACTCTCCCCCTTCACCCTCTCCCATCACATATTTTTTACAGTATTATTCTTCTACTGGGATCCAATATTTCAAAACAACTCCAAAAATATAATAATACTATATACCAAAAATATAATCGTAACAACAAGCTATAGGGTATAGCTACATTGATTCTCACAAGGTTAGCCTAATAAGGAATTTAAGTTATCAGGAAGTCCTGGAGGAGAAAAGCAGAGACACGAGATACTGTGCTCATAACAGAAAACAGATGGCAGTTGTATTACAGCAACATCTGGAGGGCACCATGTTGACCACATCTGGTATAAGCCGAGGCAGAAGAGCAATGCTGGAGGAAGCTTCATGTATAATTGTTTTCTAAAGGAGCATCAAAACTTGTGTCAGAGAAAACATGTGCCTTGAAATATCTGAATGGCTAAGGTGAAATATGTGTTTGGCCACCTCAGAGGAAGGTCATCTCACCATTATTCACAAGTTGGCAAAAAAAATATAAATTGTGCCTTGGCATTTGTGTTATCAGGTGCCACAGGGCACTTTTTTTATCCCTAATGCTATTTAACATCTATAGAGTCCAGCTGGAAATGGTTGTTATGGGCTTTGGAGCAGTGTCAGCTCTTCTCTGCAACATCTGAAGTATAAGTAGCTATGTGGGCTTTGGACCAGTGTCTGGGCACAGGAATGGGATGGATAAGGGCCAATAAACTGAATTTAAGCCTTAGCAAAAAGGAGGCCCTGTGGATAAGTGGTTCCCAGGTCTGGGAGATACATCAGTTACCTGTTCTGGACAGGCTTACACTCCATCTGAAGCAGCAGGTACTTTTTACCAGCTTTGTTTTGTAAGACAAGTATAGCAGTTTCTGGACTAAGATAGTTTGGCCACAGTAGCCCAGGCATTGGTAACCTCAGGACTGGATGACCTACATGTCTTCTATGTGGGGCTTTCCCTTGACCTTAGCCAGAAAGGAGTAGAATGCAGCAACTATGCTGTTAACTGCAGTATCCCATCAACCCCATATACCACTTTTGGTGAGAGTGCTGCACTGGTTACTAATACGCTATAGGGCACCATTCATCATTTTGTTTTGGAGGAGAAGTCACTCCACTCCCACAATTACTGTTATATAAAACTTTTAGATGTGGGGTTGAATCTATTGTTTACTCTTAATTGCACACTGCTTTGATATCTACTGGCTGTGAAACAACTGATTAATCTATGAAACCAATAACAAGTATACCTTTCTAGTGCAAGTACAGTAAACCCATAATTTATGTGCATTCAGTTTTACATGTGTCGCCAAAAAGAAAGTGAGGGGAAGCAGGATTCCAGGAAAAATGACTTTTGCAATCCCATCCGCCATTGAAACCAATGGCTTTAGGCACGATCCTCGGAACGTAACCCCTTTGTAACTCCTGCAAATCATGTCTGAAACTGTTGTGATAAATGGCTTAACCCTTCCTTCTTCACGTGTTTAGTTGGTGCCTTCTGCCAACTAAGCTGTTATTGGACACCCCTTCTAATGCATGAGTAAAGAAGCCACTCATTTGGTCACACAGCTCACTTGTATACTGCAAGTATACACTGAAACTGACAACAAGCATGAATCATGTAGACTAGACCAAATGGATTTTTGAACATTTCGGTTTGAAATGCATTTAAGCAGAGTGTCCATAGTGGGAAAGACCTAAACTAAACTAAACTAAACTAAACTAAACCCTAACACAGAACCCCAAGCCAGTGAGGGTCAATGTCTCTAAATTGCTCAATGTCTCTAAATTGCCAAGAACTTTGCAGAATGGAAAATATGTTTTTGGAATTCCCCTGTGCAATTTAATGAGCTTTTACCCATGAACTCAGACCAATTGCACTAAAGCTGAATATATATAGAGGTAGATATGTTATTTTTAAATATATATATATGCTAATGTACTTCAGCAGTCAGTACAACTCATAGCTACCAGGATAAACAAGGCTTAGCATCACCCATCACCTCACTCTCCAGGCAGTCTAATTCACAACAAAAACATGGAAATTCAGCTCAATTCCCAAATCCCAAAAGTTGTTCATGGAACTTGAAGGCCCAGGAATCCGAAACTAGAACTTATTAATATGCCTTCAAGTATTTAAGTTCTAAAGAAGAAGATGGTGTCTATGATCCATAAGCTAAAGGTTGTCAAAGTCATGTCTTAATTTGTAATCAGAAGGAAAATCAGCATGGCTTTTGTCATAAAGAATTATGGTACACTAGCTGCCCAAAAATTTCATAGATTTTAATTTCTATCCCATCCTATCCCTAGGACTTGGAGCAGGTATATCATGAAATCAAAAACAAAAATATGCCAGAACCTCATAAAATTAAAGTTGTAATCTTAAACTCAAACCCCACCCCAATTAATCCTGTAGGACTTCTTTAAAAAAAAGAGGGTTGTGTTTGGGTAAATCACAAAGAGGAATTTATGTAAGTGTACACACAATGAGAATGAGCTTGCTGGCCTAATGTGGTGTCTAGAAAAAATATTTTTGAGGGGTTTTTTTTTTTTTGACAGGTTGAGGCAATTACAATGAAACATCTGAGAGGAAGCCATTGGAGGCTGAAGAAATTGTAAGACTTTATAAAAGTTGAAACCAGCTTCAGTTGAAGGTAGAAGACACTGGGGAGCTTAATTGAGATAGTGCAGCCCTGATATAGTGTGCACCCATTGACTAATTCCTTCCCCCGCTACGGTCATTTTTTACTTCAAGTCTTATGGCATATTGAAATTTATGAGTAGCTACACAAAGGTACTAAATGGAAGGGCCACAGCTTTTGTGCTAGTAAAGCTAACAAAAACACTTCACATCTCTACAATGTTTTAGGTGAATGAATCCAGCAGTACCCAAACATGCAGCTCTGAGCAACTTGGAAAGACAAAAACAGCCCCTTCCCTCCAATCCCCTGGCAGATCCCTTTACTTTCTCTTGTGTAAGTAAATAGTCTAGATGGATTTCTGGAAAAGAGGCTTGGAAAATACCGTCACAGCGGTAAAAGCTGTGAAACTTTACTACATAACACATTTTGGCTAATGGTTATGAAAATGATGGCTTCCAAGCTGAATTGAGTTCTTGACCTTCTACTTTTTTAAAAAAAAATGTGATTTTTGTAAATTCCATGCAACACTGTCCATATTTAACTCAACTGAAAAAAATAAAAAATGAAAGCCTTATATAACAAAGAAGTTGAAATTAACACAAACAGTAAAATTTATAAATGATACTGGTATCAACTAAGAAAAGAAACTGAACTGTTAATCCTTTGACAGTCATTATGCTTACAGGCATTTCAAGTTGGACATCCATGAATGTCCTCTAGTAGTCAGTGGCCTCAATCATATTTAACAATAAAGCATGAACAGAAACAAACAATGGCTTAGCTCAAACGAGCAGCGTGCTTGTGCACGCTGCTCAGTCATGCCTGCTTCGTTTGTCCCTTTCTAGAGCTGGAAAACAAACTATTGGAGCAGCTGCCTTAGTGTCCTATGCAAATCAGTGCTCATGCTTTCGTTTCTCCCAATCAAATCATGAGTAGTAAGCCAGGAAAAAACATTTGCATCCACTTGCAGTTTGTCCAGAGAGAAACAAACCACAAGCACAGATTCACACATAATGCTAAGCCAGTGTGCTCCAATACTCAGCTTGTTCAAGGTAAACCATAGTTTTGGACTATGGCTTGTCAATACATGTGAACCAGGCCAAAGTATCTGTTGAACTGACATGAATGTAGATTTGCTAAATTTGCATCTCAGAGGCACACACTTTGTTTGGCATGAACAACAGATTAGTTCCAAACAAACAGCTGGAAAATGACACTGACATCAGAATAACGGATTAAGAGAAATTCCAACCAGTATTTGCTGGCACTGGGAGGTCTATAATGGCACAAAGAGAATTTCTCCAGATGACTCAATACTGCACACCGAGTGAAAATGATGGCAACATTTTGGTGGCATCTTGGTGGCAACATTTCCAATTTGTTTTCAAGACATGCTGTGCTACATCAGTCAAATGCCTTCACATTGTATATTCTTCACAAAAATGTCATAGTGGATATGATGGTTTTATCTGTGAGCTTGCCTTCTCCAAATTTTTAATTAGGTGATGGTTCTCTCAACAGGCTTTCAAATGCTGAGTTTGCCGTGATCTAATATGTAAGGTGAAGTGTACCACCCAGTAAATACATAAAAGGTATCATGCCCTACCACCTTCCTATCAGGACTAGTCAGAACTGGATGAGGCCCTTGAAGGAAGCTGACAACTTTATTGCTGGCTCCAGTATATATATAGTTCAAAAGGAATCAGTCTATACAGAGGAAGCCTCCCAAGACTACCAAGCTCAAAGACATCTTGCTTGCAGCTGCAGATTCAAAGGACCCAATATGCCCCAACACATCTTGCCCACCTGCTCCAGATTCTTCAATATCACTCAGGACTTGAGGTGACTCTTTATCCAAGAAGCCATTTAGAATGAAGGCGCTGCCTATCTGACAACACAAGGCCTCAAAATCCCTCACCTGCTAGGCAGTTCCCTGACCTGGCTGGTAAAGTAGAAATCTGAGCCACAAATCAATCATGGTAGAATGGGACAGAGAGGGTAGATATTCTGTTGCTGAATCATTCAGTTGCTTGTTGAATACTTCATTGATGGGTATACAATGCATTTTCTGTGATGTAGAAGTACTAGATGATGTGGGTGACAACGTTTTGTAAAAATGACACAACCTCTGAAAATCTGAGTCTTTTGCATATATAATTGTACAGAAATTTCTGTATAACATGTAGAAGCAACCTTATGTCTGCTTCATGTATTGACATAAGAATTACATCATTTTGTCTTATTTCATTACTTTCTACTGCATATGAACCTCTTCCAGCAATGATTTCCTTACTGCACAAAGTACTAAAAAAAGCTCCCTAGACAAAAACATGGCAAGATCAGCCTCATTCGAAACTACAAAATTCGGCCTTTTGGAACGCCTATTCAGAGCAGAGTTAGTGGCTTCTTTGTGGGCTAGGCACAGCATACCCTTTGTTCATGTGGTTTGGTGCACAGTGCAACCCAGTCCAACGTCTTCTGTTCTTAATTTATTCTCCCTGAAAATTCCATAGACAAGATCCTGTGCAGCACACTTAGTACTGAACATTTGGCTTAAGTGTCATCCTTCAAGAACAACCTAATCACCTTGTAGAAGTCTCAAGGACACGCAGCAGCTGTTCTCTGTGCACTTTATTGCATCCTCTGTCCTTACAAACAATCCTGTATAACTTGGCATTGTCATAATACTATAGTGCTTTAGAGCCATATAAATTAAAGGCAAATACATGTTATCCTACTCCAATGCAAACTGGGAAATAGTTTTGTCAGTCTCCTGGTTTTCAAGTACTAGATGTATCACAGATGTATGCTAAAAGTTGCTGAAATTCATCATCTGGAGGGCATTTTGCAAGAAGTGGAACGAAATGGAAAACGTTGTGAAGCTAAGATAGGGGCTTTCCCTTTGTGCTGCCCTTCTACTGCAGTTATTCAGAATGACAGTGGAAAACTCCTTAGCCAGCATTATCTAGCACTCCCAATCATAATTCAGCTGGACTACTTGACCTTTCTTCATCTAGACACAATTCATTATGTCATAAGGTCTGCTTTCTGAGTCTTGTTATGCCTCAGTAGTAGAACTGATAACCCTCCTTAAGACACTAAATGATATTTAGCTCAGCTGCCATAAAGTCAACCACTACAAGTTGACTACCATTGTAGTAAAGATGTGCAGCTTGTAGTATCTATCCACTCGTGTCTATAGTAATAACAGAGTTTATGTGCTTCTTAGGATGTGCAAATCAGTGAAAGCACATAAAGTAAACTGCCTTTATCTTTTAGCAACACATGAGATTTTGTCTTGAATGGTAGTGCTATTACCACCATCCTTCATGGAATTGTTTCTCAGTCTTCTGCGAATGTTGGGTTTTAGTCTTGTTCATATATTGCACTTGTTTCGTGGCATTCTATTTTTTTAATGTAAAGTACGGCCCAATGTTCTAAAACTATTATAAATATTGCTTATTTATAATAAACAATAAAGCTCACTGTCTGGAGTCACACTGAACTTTGAACTGTGTAATCAAAAATTGTTTTCCAGTCGTATTGTGGTAGCAATGTTCATAAAGCATTTGCACATAGGGAGAAGTACAAAATTCAAAATGGTGTTTTTCTTAGCATTTCCCCCCTTAAGTTAGAAGGTCAAACACTCACAATTGAGCTTGGGGAACTAACATTTTTGCTTCAGTATACCCAGGCCATGCTAAAAACATTGGTTCCTATCTTTTATCTCAAAATACTCAGTACAGTAACATTTTCCAGAAATGCACCTGACTTCCAGACCCAAAAGAATGGTTTGGTTCTAAGTTGCTCCCATTGTGTTCCACAGAAGAAACAAGATAAACTCCAACATAGCTGTTTCTCACCCTAGCACTGGAATCAGAAGGGGCAGGCAAATATTTAGCCTCCAACTACCTCCCACAGTCTTCAAATGCAAATATTTGATTTCTGCCATTTAAGTGAATTGTTGCAATTTATTCCTATGGGGAAAAATAAACTGCTGCACTTGGGAGGCAACAGACAATGTGTGTATGCATGAAAGAGATTTACACTGTTGTAAGTGTAGTCAATAAATTTGCCCAATATGCCTGACACTAGGTTGCTCAGCCTCCACCACCAAGCACACAGTATCTGCATGCATCTTTTAACAACCTAATGTGGAACCAAAAGGCTCCCCACCCCACCCCAAATCTGTTGCCCCATTTGCAGGCAGACAAGCTGGGTGTCTTCAAAATTTTGGGGGGATGTGGGATTAACTAGTGGACATACTTGTCTCTTTTTAAATAGTGTTTTTAAACTACATCCGTTAGTGGTGGTGCAACTCCTCAACTACTGGTAGGAAGCTGCAATTTTGTATACAGAATAGGGCACTGGGGGGCTGCTGAGACGAGTTCTGCTGATCCTCATCCAGTTCCACCACCACTCACAGTTCAAAGCCTGACCTCCTTTGATACCTTTCGGCAAACAACCCACTTGTTTGCTCAGCTATGGTGAAGGAAGAATTGACATCAGGAGTCTGAGCAGGGAAACAGTTCAAAAGTGTGGGGTGCACCCCCGCTTTTAAGGCCACAAAGAGATGTTTAGGCAGGCAAGTAGCTTTGGTGGATGTTATTTGGAGGCTTCCAAAAATGTCTATGGCATCTCACGTGTTCCAGATCACTTCTTTCTAATGGTAATGTATGACAGAATACAGTGGTACCTCGACATCCGAATGCCAACTTCTGAAAGTTTCGACTTACGAAGTCGGCAAACACGGAAGTCTTTTCACCGTGCGTGCGTTTTGCGCCTGCGCAGAAGCACAAAATTGCGCTTCGTGCATGCACAAAATGGACACTTTGACAACCGAAGGTTTCGACTTACGAAGAGTGCCGTGGAACGGATCGCCTTCGTAAGTCGAGGTACCACTGTATAACATTTTGGGACAATTTGTTTGTATTATACCATAAAATTCTGAATGCATAGCACAAGACAGTTATAATCATTGCTAAAATTCCACTGCTCCATCATAACTGAAATGTGCTGATTTCTAACATGCTATATACAGTTGAGATCAGAACCTGAATCAAACTGCTTGAGTGCAGTCTCTTAAAAACACTCTGAACTTCAAATGACCCTTTAGGTTGAATCATGAATGCCAGTGCCCATGTGGCAAAAATGGCACCATCAACGCACAAGAGGAAGCTATCAACAGGCTTGGAAGACTCCCAAGGTTCACTGAAGTACAAAAATGTAAGGAGGGAATGACCCCTCCAAAAACCAAGTCTAATTAGGACTATGCTTAGTTGCCATGGAAAGCCAGTTTGGAGAAGGATGCAGAGTAATTGAAATAAAATATCCTGAAAAAAAGCACTACATACTACTTTTTTTGGGTAGATTTCACTTGTGCTCTTCACATTGTTTTAAAAATTGTGCTTAAGGTACGAAACAACCAGTGTGATGCTCCAATCCAGAACATAGGCACTTATGGTTTCCTGTCAAAACCTCCTAGCAGTTTATGGCCCCCAACACATGCTGTTTGCAGGAACCAGCACCTTTAGAAGCAAGTAGCAATTGGGAGGTAGAAGTTTTCAACAGGAGACTGGAACAGAGCTCCCATCTCAATCATGAATGTGTTCCAGATTGGGGCCCCAGGGCTGTTTTTACTTCAAGCTAAGTGACCAGCTTGAACACATGTAACACATGCGGTTTGGCATTGCTAGCACAGAAGTGGATTCTGCTCTACTTCATGAATCATGAGAAAATTTTGCAAAATTTGTATTTAACAAAGAGTTGAAGAGGTTTAAGGTGTGGCAGTTACAAGTGTTTATGCATATACTTGGACAAGAGATCCATTTCCATTTTATCAGAATACGCCACTGTGTTGGCTGCCCTATGGTGTGCACTACCTCACAGAGACTAGGCCCAATGGCTAAAAAGGACAAATGTGTATTTATTTATTTATTTTCTATACTGCCCGTCGCCCGAAGATCACAGGGAGGTTTACAATACAAAAATGTAAAAATATATAGCATAAACAAACAAAAGCAATAAACCCCCTCACAGAGAAAAATATTTATTAAAGCAAAGCTTTTCTAGTAGCGTCTTCTAAAGAATGAAGCTTCCTCTTCAGATGCGACCCTGCCTCTCTTTCAGGAGACAGTGGGAATGAGTATGGTGCACTATTTTGGGAGGGGATCATGGACAAGCTGCTAGGTTACTATTTTTGTGCTGAATTGATCTATTTATTTTATCAGGATTACCGTTTTTATGGATTTTTACCCACTACCTTGGGAGCCTTTTTAAAGTTCAGAGCAGGAAGCCTTGCCTGGTGTTCTGTTCTCAAACTGAAATGACACACAGGCACTTATCAAGAGAAATGACATGCGAGTGCTAAGGGGCAACTTGCTTCAGTGAGAACAGTTCATTTCCTTGTGATGGCAACAAGATTTATAGGCAGCTGAACCTTTCTAATACATAAAACAACTTCAGCTGCATAAATTTGATCAATTATGCAAAATATTTTAGCCAACTAAGGGCTTCAATTAGGAATTTTCTGTCACTGAAAAGCAGTTCTCATGGATGAAAATATAAATTTTGGAAAATGTGGCTAACGTGAATTAAAATCCCAGAAGGCAGAGGTACGGTTCAAAAGTATTTCAAGTGTTTGGAGTCAAGAATTCAGTACCCTGGCAAAGCTCCTTGTCTTTCTTCAGGACAATAAAAATCAGAATAAATCACACAATCCCCTAGGTGAAATAAAGTAAATTACTGGAGTGCTCTATATCTTTTCCATGAAAATAATTTGGATGCCTGTGTGCAGAATTCATATGATAGCAGCCTGTCTTAAGTTTGCCTGTAGATTATATGTGAAGCACTTTGATATAATGCTTACCCAAAATCCCAAATTGTCCAATACCTTCTTATCTTTCTGGTCTTCAATACAACTTAGCTCCTCTACTCTTAAACCTTCAGAGAGGAGCAGTCACATTTATGTGCTGCACAGCACCTAGCATATTCTTTACACTAAATAAATATGCAGATGCATCAGTTTTAGTTAACAATTCTGCAGTGATTTTGCACTGCAAAATTCTGTCACTTCTGAGTACAACTGTGCTCATTTCACTTTCTACCGATTATTATGCTTTACTTAATGGACTCTACAAACATTTGATTAATCACATTCATAGGTCTCCAGAAAGGTTATACATACAAAATTGTAAGTTCTTTGAAGTCTAAGTTGACTCACTTATTGCAACTGTTATCATTTAACAGCTGGGCAAACTGTCCAGAATGAGAAAGAACAAACTGTACAGCATATGAACCACCAAGCTGAATGCGGTCCACTAGCCATGTAATTCACCAACATGGTGAAAACAAATGGGAGACTGTGGTGTGTGTGTGTGTGTGTGAGAGAGAGAGAGCGCCAGAGTGCACGGGAAAGCACAAATGAGAGCATGTGTACGTCAAGCATTTGCTTGACACAAAACATGTTTGGCTAGGTGAATCACAGATTTTGCTAACCCAAGACAAGACATTTTCTGCAACAGGTACACAAAGAGTTTCTTTGTACTTCAAAATTCTGCAAAATACAGTATTTCATATTTGACCTCATTTACAGCAATAATAAAATCAGCTAAGGAAATGTGTAAATGAATACTACAGCTGGTCACTGTTTACTGAATCTGTCACACAATATTTTTTTTACTACTGGTGAAGATGCAATTTTACTGCCAAGTTCAGAAAGCTACTTAATCTATTAGAGGCAACTTCTTACAAGTATAACTAAACATTCAACTAATAACTAATGTATGGTATTCAGGAAAGTTTTCTCATAATAGACCTATAAAAATTTATGGACTTAACTTAGTCATGGTCATTAATTCAACTTAGTTGAATATCATCTAAAACTTGCTTTTGTTAACAGTAACCTCCGTGCAACATGGCATAGAGCTTTGAAACTGAAGGGAGCATTAAAAGGAGTTTGAGATATGTTACCATGTGATGACATTGAGGTTGACACTGGCTGTTCAAATCAAAAGTTATCACTGGAATAGCACAACTCCAGGCATGGAGCCAAAGCAGTTCTTTAGATAACTGCTAGTATGTTTTCAAAATCTTATACTAAATTGACTAAAGAGAAACAGACCTGCACCACTCACTATCAAGTCCCAAATACTTCCCATGCCCCAGACACACAATGAATTCAGAATCCTAGCACAAGTTATAAAATTTAAAAATGTTTGCATACTAACCTTTTGGGAGACTCAAAAGTGCAGGGGGATTCTCTTGAGGAGCTCTGTCAGGTTCCTGGGGAGGTACAACCATGGCAAGTGCATGCATTGGTACACGTGGAACCTGCAAAATCAACTCAGATTAAAAACTTAAACCTGCACCATTTATGTCAAGCTGGTAAAAGTAAACATTCATTTCCCACTGCTATAGTTAAAAGCTTACCTGAGACTGATCCTGAGATGGCGGTGTGAGCTGAGACATATCTGTAGTTGGAACTGATAGAACATTGTTCGGGTAATCCAATAAATAGGAAACAACATTTGTGTGACCACCCTTTGCAGCTTCAATGAGCATGGTCGAGCCATCCTGCAATACACATTTTAAGAAGACAGATTATAATGGTTTGTGATCTGAGTACCGTACTAACTAGGTTCCTAAGATTATACACAACAAAGCCAACCTTATAATTAACACACTTTGGAGCATTAGCCAATACAACTGACAAAAGGTATATACTGTGAAATAAAAAAAACGAGTTACTTGGAATACCTTAAGACGATGAGTAGGGTCTGCACCATGAGCTAGGAGCAGCTCAACAACAGCAAGATGGCCCCCAGCACATGCCAGTGACACCACTGTGTGGTCATTATTAGCTGTAGCTCGGTTAACATTGGCACCTATCGCAAAGAGATGTAATTAAAGGGAAATTTCAAGGAAAAAAGTTAATGCAAAGACACCATTTGTTGGGAATGAGATTCCAAATCATTTAATTTTAAAATTAACAATAATTTGCAAGTGAAGAGGAAATTGCTTATATTTAGGTTTTTTAAAAAACATTTCACGTAGTAAAAGCAAGTTTGTTATTAGCTGTATGTTAATTTTGGAATATAAATTAAATAGCTGAGTTCTAAAGGACAGTACAGCTCTGTCATAAACAGAGGAGACTCACTGAAACCAGTGTTGGCCAATTTAAATCTATTGGTTTCAATAGGCCTACCCCAAGTATGACATAGTCAGGTACTAAAATATTTAAAAGTTCACGTTCATATTTCAAGTTTGCTTAAAAGAAAATGCTGGTAAACTCATTTTTCATTAAGCATTGTATACCAAATGACAGTTAAACTGAACCTGCTGCATGAGCCTCTGCCACAAGCACATAACCTCAAGCAAGATACACTAAATCTCATACTCCAAGTATGTGGGTGTGGGGGTTGTAATACTTTATGGAGATATGAAAGGAGGATTCTTTTAAAAAGAAGTATATGAAGCACTGAGCTTTCAAAACACGGTCCAAGTACTGTTTTTATAAAATTGCAAAGGAAACTCATCCCAAACATACATTTAGTACAAAACATTATATGTATAGCAAAAGGTAATGTTTGCTATAAAGCAACACATTCTTTCTAACAGGCAACTGTCAAGCAATCCTTCCTTCAACTACTAATGTTACTATTACTACTACCAACCTTTGCTAATAAGAAATTGTACAGTGCATAGATGACCCGCTCTTGCAGCCTTCATCAGTGGTGTTCTTCCACCTTCAGATTCATGCTCCTGTTAGAAATATTATGAAGAAAGTGAAATCCATACTGTGAGGGAAAGTGAAGAGAAGAACTAATTTGCTAATATTCTAGAGCATGATCAGCAGGCAGGCTTAAGGCAGAGCTGATGCTTCAGTGAGGCAAAAGAAAGTCCCCTTCAAAATAGGTGAGAGTTGCAAACAGCAGCGAAAAGACTGAAGTCTTACCCAAGAGCTAAACAGAACGCTAAACAACTGTTTGGACCAAACACAACCTGAAGATTAGGGATAAGGAAGGGGCTTTGCCTGGCAAATGGACCAAAGGTGCTATATGACAATGCTTTTGTAAACATTTTTGATACTATAGTACAAGCTGTGCACAAAAACCTGACCTAAAAACACCTGTCATACACTTCACCCATTTCTGTACTTGAAGCATGCAGAATACAAACAACCTTTTCCATTTTGAACACCCTTTTACATATTTAGTCCAGTTAAATAAATGATATAAAATCTTGTCCCATTGGCACTTCCTGATAAATCAGCAAATAGAACCAATTAAAGAAAAAAATACAAGGAACATGCATTGCTGGAAGGAAATCAAAAATAGTTATTCTTTCAAAGTGATGAAAAAACTGTGGTGTAAACAGAACAATTACAAAATTATTAAAAATATTATTATTATTATTATTAAATTTGCATACTACCCTCTATTCAAAGATCACAACACAGTTCACAACATAAGAATCCAAGTATTAGACAAATTGTTAATCTATACTTTCACTCATGAATTATTTTGCATTCATTCCTCTGAATAACAATTTGGTCTACTCTCCCATCTAGTTTGCATAGTTTCAAGGAAAATAAAAAGCTCCCATTACATTCCAAAATTTTAGAGAAATATTCAAGACTTACTAAATCTGCACCAGCTTGAAGCAGAACATCTGCAACATCAGTGTGTCCATTTTCACAGGCATAGGTCAAGGCAGTGTCTCCTGTTGCAGTTGTTGCATGAACATTAGCGCCTGTGGAAGAGTGTGGAATTAGATTACACACAATGTATTAAAAAATCTACCCAATTAACAGTTAACCTGGAACGGCTCACAAAACATTTCCTTTCTCAAATGCTGACAGGATACCTCAATTGGAAACCCCATTTAAAAATATAAATCACTGGTGAGGTGACAGAATACTTATTTTAGGCTACCACTCTCCGAGCAGCAAGTCACCCCTCTGCATATCACAGGTAACATTTCTCAGTTTCAGAAGTCTTTTGCTATTGAATACAGGGGCTGCCACTGAGAACACAAATGCTCTTGGGAAAACCAGTAAAATGAATCTGGCTGCTGAATTCTTAGGCATGTCATCCTCTAAACCTTAAAATGCATGATGGAAGTATTAAACATGTCACAAAAATGTTGTGAAGATTAACCACATAAGCATTTTGAATACTAAATACTTTTACATTATTACTACTAATTTCCAATGGTTCCAGAATTATGACTATATTCTTCAATGCTCCAGAGAAACTACATTGTGACTCACGCAAGAAAGTGTTGAGGGATTATAATTTGCATCAATAAATTGGCCATACTGGTCAAGATAGAGTCAGAGTTGAAAAACATCTCAAGGTCCAATATCTGGTTTATCTCTTTCAATTGTAATTGCAAACATACCTGCTGCTAGTAAATACTTCACCAGCTCTAAGTGGCCCTCCTGTGCCGCTTCCATCAAAGGTGTAGAACAGCCAAGTTCTATGTCAGCTCCTGCCTTAATGAGGAAGTCAGCTACTTCTGAAAACCCTCCACAGCATGCTAAAGTTAGAGCTGTCTCCTGTGTCTCTTCTGTCTGTGCGTTTATATTAGCACCTACCAAAAAAAATTATTTAGAAAAACAATCATTAGCGTGCCCATTTATAAGCAGTAGCTACACCTCCCAATTGTATACACTGTTTCCCCTCACTGGATTTTAGTGCTATTTTATTGGCCCGCATTTCTTCATATGGTTTCTGCTAATTTCTGTGCTAGCTTTTTATTGTTATTAATTCTAAACCAAATTTGAGCGTGTATCTGTTCTTGTTTTTGTTGTCTCTGAGCTTAAAGCTGAAATAAAGTGATTGTTTGTGCTAGTGCAGCTTCTGCATGAATAGTTTTAGTTTACTGTATTCGTATTTTATTTATTTTAATTTGTGACCTGCCCAGAAGACATGGTTGATTATTGTGTGGTATGGTATATAAATATAAAAAACAAATATCAAATAAATAAAACCACTGGCTTACCACAATGGCAACAAAAAAACTCAACACCTTAAAATATGGTTTTAAAAGAGGTACAATAGAGCAATTTTCTCTCAACTTATCTGCCAGGTAACACATTAACTTAAGACATTTTCACACATTCCACACCCAGTTAAACAAAGATGCCTCCCTGCAACACAGTACACATGGCTCTTCTTACGAAGTTAGCCAACAGAGCAATGTTATGGTGTGCAAGATCCCGATTCTATCTGTAAAGTATTAGCAGTAGAGGTAGGAACAAGTGGGAGAACAAGTGGGAGAAGCACCAGCCAAACATTAAGCACTGGGAGCACATTTGTATTCTTCCCAAAGTAGCAGCCTAAGGAGCTTTGTGGAACTGCGGCTGACACAGATAAAGGGCAAGATTCCTTCATCACATCTTCAACACTGGCTGGCTGAGCAAGTCCCTTTAAATCCCTTCTCTTGCCTTTTCTTTTAGCGCAAAATGAAGGTTCCCTAAGCCAATAAACATTACATCCTGCAATAATAGGTGCTTAGAAATTAATCAGGTTGACTGGGAACACCATTTTTTACTCCACTTAATATTTTTATTGATCTAGAGAATTTTGAATAGGCTAGCATCCCTAGTAATTATCCTCAATGTAAGAGGCACCAGAATCAACACCACAATTGGTGTTTGGGGACTGGACTAGATGATCCTTCGGTCCCTTCCAACTCTATGAACTAGCAACATTAGTATTGAAGCCACCAAGAAAGAAGCTAGTAAAAATAATACTAATGTTCTAATTTACAACAAATGTGTTGTCTTACCTTGAGCTAGTAATAGAGCCACCATCTCCTCATGGCCTTCCCGAGCAGCTTCCATTAATGGAGTATAACCTTCATCATTAACTTCCTCAAGATTTGCTCCCCTCTCTATTAACAGGGCTGCTAGTTCCACATGGCCACCACAAGCAGCAAGTGTCAGTGGAGATTCAAAGGAATCAGCAGGCATGTTCACTTGAGCACCACTATCCAGTAACAGACGAGCTACTTCCACATGCCCATCCTATTTCAAAAAGAAAGAAAGCTATTAAGCAATATAGATCAAATATTCTAGAAAGGAAACTTTCAATATCATTTGGATTATGTTAGGAATGTATGTTCACTCTTCAGCTTAAATTGCAAGCAACTGAATTTACTGTGAAATCTTATTCTGATCAGCAGAGTGAAACATTCAGGAATGTCATCTTCTAGAATACAGTATAGGGTCAAAACATTTTTAAAATTTTTTCCTATGGCTACAGCCAGATGAGACCTTTTACTAGTCCAGATTGGTTATAGTAACTAAGATGTATCCAAAGGAGAACCCCACTGTGTCTAATAACAAGAACTATGAAACAAGAACAGAAGCAGTAATACAGAAGCCAACTGAGAAGATAAAACAGCAGAGATGTCAAGTGGAATCAGGTTCAATTTGAATCAAGCTGTATGTGCCATTCTCCTCTGACCAGAAAGCGTCCAAGTTTACAGGAACTGCTGAAGGACTCTCCTTCTGGAGGCCACATCAGCTGCTGCAAACTTGTCCACCTTGTGGAGTCTCACTAAGCTGTGTGTGTGGACCTGGACGGCTGCTCCACATAAAACTTCCAGAGGAACAGTGGTGTGTACAGTCACATTTGGTGGCTGTTGTCCCCCCAACAGAATGAGCAGCAGTGCCGGGGAAGACCAGCTGAATTTAAAAGCAGTATGCCTGCGAGTTGTCAACCTGGTCCCTACCGCAGACTAGTGGGTGTTTCAGGATTCTAGGTGGGCGGTAGGGGGTTCTACGGCACAAGCTGAATCCTCCTTCCATTGAGCATTGGTGGGCGGTAAGGAAATTTTACCATCAAGAAAGATGCATTAGTGGGCGGTAGGTATAAAAAGGTTGACTACCACTGCATTACATGATGCTTGACTGGGAACTTTTTTTGCCCTGGACCACTGGCTTCTAGGAGTTAACCCTTTCCTGTATGCTCCACTCCTCTGCTGACCAAGAATCAACTATTCTTCCACACATTCTATATTCAGATGCACCTGTACTAATTGCATGGGATGAAGAGTCACAGGATAGTCTGCTGGACAGAGCACGCACAAATCTAGGAGCATCTATAAGAATTTGTTTGTTTGTTTATTAAGCATCAATTTAGAGTACCAGTAGATATTTAATTCCATGTTCATTGCAGCTTGCTGGGGACAGGGAAGGGAGGGCTTGGCATTGTCCTCCATTTTCCACATGGTTGCAGGGATCAGCTGAAAAAATACTGCAGCACAATATAATTTGTTGATTATTTTCTGAATTCATGGGAGCTGTAGCTCAGCAACATGGAGGGCCAAAGGTTCCCCATACCTAGCTTAATGTTATATGTGAACAGAGTCACTTCATTCTCAGTTAGGCACAACCTCCCTAGAGAGGTATGCCCATCACTGCCTACTGTCAGGCAAACAGCAATAGATCATTGTTTGGCTGAGCCTTTTAGAATATTTGCCCCTTTGCTGCTGCTTAATCAGCTGCTACTTACTATGCAATATGTTGCTTTTATTCAATTGCTTCTATGATGTCTCACAGCAGATCATGAAGTGTATTCTTATATACAGAATATAAAGTGTATCATTGATACAGAATACACCTAATTCTATGCAGGTTCCCAGCAGTAACTGTCCTTACATGTTTTTCAAACCAAGCAGTAGGCGATCAAAGCATTGACTACTAGCACAAGTGCTAATGGCATAATGCAGAAGACTACTGCAGCATTAGACCATTCTTCTTCAGAGAGGTGGTTACTATATTTATACTCTTTTTCTGGCTATTACAAGCTACAGTTAGTTTACTGCTAACCTAAGTTGTGATTGCAAGCTGTTAACAACTCATTCCCCACTACTAGCTTTACAATTTTACCACGCTGAAGAAAAATTGTGTTCGACTTAAAATTATATGCCATGACAAAAAATACTGTAATGCTGTTTTTAGAACACAAATGAATAGCTTGGAGCTGTGATCTTGCATAAGCATTCTTGCAATGTGTTTTCTTTAAGTAGTGAAAGAGGTAAGGCTAGGTATGTTCAAGTTCTTCAACCAAAACACCATTTAATCTAATGGTCATTTTACCATGCAAGCCTCCATTAAAGCTGTGTGCATCTCATCTGTTTTGTGCTCTTGGTCAGCTCCAGCTTCAAGTAGGAAACGAACCATATCTAAGTGACCTTCAAATAAAAGAAAAACCAGCATGTTACAAGACCTAATAATGGTTCAAACCAACTATGCTTAACAGTTTCAGACCAAGCTAGTACATTAAGCCAACTTAACGTACTAACACACTGTATATTGGCATGCGGCAGCTTTTGTCAGAGGCCATTTCATTAGATGCACTGAATAGTCTGGTTTGTTGTAAATCATATATACATATGGATGTAAAGAGAAACAAAAAGTAAAGGTTGGAGTCAAATGGCAATGGAATGCAAACAGTAGTCCATGGCAATTTGATATGAGCTTAAATATAATTTATATTATGTATGTATAATTGAAAATTACTTCTTAAAAAGATCCTTCACAGCAGCAGTAATAATCAGGATATGTTATGTGAGGATGGCCTAGGAGTCGATTGGAAACTTCAATTGATCCAAAATACAGAGGACTGATTACTGGCTGGGGTTCCATTTAGATGACATATAGCCCCTGTTTTAGAACAGTTGCACTGGTTGCCAGTTAACCACAGGCCTAATTCAAGGTGTTCACGTTAGCGTTCAAAGCCCTAAACAAAACCAAGTCCCCAGATCTATGAAAAACCACCTCCTTCCATACAGACCTTTTAAAATCAGCAGAGGGTCATAGCTTGGTAGTTCCACTGCCTGAGAGAAGGCACTCTGTGGCAGCCACTTAGTTGTGGAACTCGCACCTCTGTGGGGAGGATCTGTCTGAAGATGCACCTCTTTAGCCAGGGGAATTTGACACCTGAGGCATATCTTTTCAGGACACACCCTATTTTTTGAGATTGCATCCTTTGTACTGGTATGACATTAAAAACAGTGTTTAAAACTTAAATTGTTGTAACCTGTCCTGGGACATTAGGGAAGGCATGCATGCATGCAACAAATAAATAAATAAATAAATAAATAAATAAATAAATAAATAAGCAACTCCTCCTTCCCCAACAGACTTAGGAAAATATGCCCTGAATGCAATGTTAATATTTGAAAAACAGGAAATCTAGGAAACTGAGGTAGTTTCTGAATTAAGATGTTGGTAGTGATATTGCCAGGTGACACCCCCCCCACTCCATTTTAATCCAATGATCAAACAACTTTTTAAAATGTAGAACAAACTGTTATGCAAATATATAAAATGGCTTGATCCTTCAGGCTGTACGGTTCAACTTGCTCTGGTACAGAAATAAGGTTTTTTAATCCTCTCTCTCTCTCTGAACATATATACGGTAGCTTTACCATTCCCTGTGGCACAGGATAAAAGAATGCAGGCTTTCACAGCTCTGAACCATGATTCTAGGCATATTAATCAATCTTCTCTTTCTTATTTATTTGATTTATATACCACCCTTCATCCTAAGATCTCAGGGTGGTTCACAGAGTACATCCAGTACTAACAAATACTGTGAATGTCTAGCAGGGAGGAGGGAGAGAGAAAACAACATTTGGCTCTTTATTTTCCTCATGGTTTTTGCTAAAACCAAAATCTGAAGTTTGAAAGTGGAAAGCCTCTCACACAATGAGAAAAGCTTTAGTATTATTTTAGTGATAAAATATTGCTAAAGCCAATCAAACTGCTATAAAACTTCTAGAGTAAAAATTCAAAGGTAGTAAACCCAGTTGCAATATAACTTCTACTATGTAAAACAATTTCAAAAGTTCAGAATACAGAAATTCTTCAAGGAATTGGTCCAAACTTGGAATCTGTTAAGCCCATGGCCTCCCCTCCTCAGCCCTGCCCTCCTGCATGACATTACATACAGTGAATTGTGGAGGGCATACTGTGCCTTTATGTTATAATTAAACACACAGTGTAATGCTACAAGCAACTGATTTCTTTAGCAGGATATACAGGGATACTCAGGTTTTCCAATGCAATCCTTCAAAATGTCCTACCTTTATAACAAGCAAGTGTAAGAGCACTTTCTTTGAATTCATTGGAATGAGTGTTTATTCCTGCACCATATTCCAGAAGTACTCTTGCAACCTCAACATGACCTGCACTGGCTGCTTCCATTAAGGGGGTATGTCCATTTTCATTATGATCTTCAATATTCGCACCTGCTTTCAACAACACTTTGACAATATCAACAAATCCCCCAGCGCAGGCATATGTGAGTGCTGTGTTTCCTAAGAGAAGAGGGGGAAACAAACCAAGGTCACTTATACCCCTGCCTTTGAAAGTTTAACTCTTTATTATTTGAGATTAAGAAATTGGTCCCGCAAAAGGATGACTACTGTTTGACGGGACTTTAAATCTGCATAACACCAAACAGAAAACACTGATTACAAACTGACATTTTGAGCAGTTTTACATTAGTGTACTTTTAATAGTCATTTCTAATGAGCAATGATTTTAGAATATATTTCTTACTACAGAACAATGCTTTATGAAAACTTAAAAGTTCTTGTCAAGGTACTTTATTTTTTCCTAAACCTGACAGTGTTGCTTTTAAAATATTATTATGTTAACACTAATACTACATGAACTTCTTCATTCAGGTTCATTTGCATCTATTTCCAGCAATAATCTATTGGCACTCAAAATAGTAGTTTTTCATTTCTTATTTACACTTACCTGTTGAAGACTGGGCATTGACATCAGCACAATGAATAAGCAGCAGTTTCACAATGTCCACATAGCCACCACTGGCTGCTGCCATGAGTGGGGTTATATCTCCTTTATTTCCTCTATCTTCAACGTTTGCATGCATTGCAAGCAGTACCTGAATAAATGAAACAGAAGTTAACCTCCTATTAGTCATTACTATTCCAATTTCTTGGTCTTTTAAAGGCTTCAACTTAGTCATTCTCAATGTGAAGGGAAGAATGAGATGTTCAGTCACAATAATTATCATTTATCACCAGCACTGTGCCAGCCCTCTAAACAGGAGTCTCCATTCAGAGGAATGTCATTTTGAGAAAGAGACTAGTTGTAAAGGAAACAGAGGAAGGGAGGGGAAAGGCATGAGCAGAGAAGGGCCTAGCCTAGATAAGGGTGTAGAAAGGAAACATGGGAAATCATTAAATCAGTCTGTATAAAGATAAATGTGATTTGTTTACAAGCCTGGGAAATGTGGAAACTGTCCTGGGTTAACAATGAAATACAGTAGTTAAGTTTAATACAGTTTTACCTTGGAAGTCGAACGGAATCTGTTCTGGAAGTCTGTTCGACTTCCAAAATGTTTAGAAACCAAAGTGTGGTTTCTGATTGGCTGCAGGAAACTCCTGCAGCCAATCGGAAGCCGCAGAAGCCTCGTTGGATGTTCGGGTTCCAAAGAATGTTTGCAAACCGGAACAGTCACTTCCAGGCTTGCAGCATTCGGGAGACAAAACATCTGCGTCCCAAGGCGCTTGTGATCCAAGGTACGACTGTATTATTGCACTCCTGCCACCACCCCAATGTGAAGTTGTTTCCTGAAGTGAAGAAACAGCATAGCACTGTGGGAACTGCACTTTTCTCCATCTGCTATCTTAGCCTTCCACATGGCCTTCACACTAAGGTAGTGGTAAAGTTAAACACCATCATGGTTTTGTGATAAGGCAACAAGGGAAGAGCATTGGTCCAGCTAGCTCAGTTGTGTCCACAGTAACTCTCAGCAGCTTGAGCTACAGCCCTATAGTGACCCTCAGAATCTTGACAGTAACTTCATGAAGTCCATGTCATACTAAGTAATCCTTCGGATTATGCAGGCAGAAGATAGGGTTACAGAGATGGACATTGTTAGTTCTCCTAGCCTGCTGCTGAAAAACCATTACCATTCCCTTTCACAGTGGGGACAGCTCTACTTGAATATTCTTACCATGACTGGAAAATAAAGTGGGGAAAGGGAAACGAACCATGATGGCTAGAGGGCAGCTTTTTACAACAGAGAAATCTGGTGCCGCCAATGAAGATGTTTACTTTCTGCTATAGAACTAAATGGAACCACATCACTACCAATGATAGTGATACTGCCAGTGTTAAGACATACAAAGCATCGGTCTGTCTTGGAAGACAATGGAAGAGTGTTCCTTTGGGGGTGAAGTCAAACTGTTGCAAGAGTTACAGCACCTGCTGTGGCTGTAGAGACCGATACAGGAGAGACATGTTTTATTGCAGCTGGGGCAGATGAAGCCATTCAAAAATCAGAGTAATAGCTCAAGAATCAAGGAGTAACAGAAATGGAAGGTATTCTACTAAACTTCATCTTTACCCAGGAATATGCTAAGTCAGAAAAAAAACCTGTTTGGTGTTATGTTTCAGTTTGGTGGTATTTGTTCAGCTTTTTGTTAAAGTTAAACCTTGCAGGATTAAGCCCTTCAAAAGCCATTGAATACGTGAGCAGAACATTTGCCCTGTCCTTTTAAATAAGTACTGTAGTCCATTTTATAAGCATATCAATTATTTCTGGGCTCATGAGAAGTTTTAGCATTCTTTGATATGACTGTGTTAAGGAAAGCATGTTTGTACTGCACCCTCTAGTTACCAGGTTAAAAATACACTTTTTAATTCTTGGATAAGTTAGAAGTTTATCTATAGGCCTCACACCTTTATTATTTAAAGGAATGGTTTAGACCACTAGCCTTTACTCACTTGTGCCAACTCATAATACCCAGCTGAACATGCCAAGCAAAGGAGACTCTCCCCTTCTTCTGTATGTTCATTTACACTTCTTCCTTCATCCAACAGCTTCCGGACAGCATTTACATCCCCATCCGAGCATGCTTCTGCCAAACTGCGACTGGAAGATAACATTTTAAATACAATGAGCATACATGGAAGTAGTTCAAATGAATTACACAAATGGTAACTTATGATTAACTAAAAGCTTATTGAGTACAATTTTCATGTTAAAGACAGTTTGTGTCCTTTATAAAATTATATTAAACAAACATGAAGAATAATTTAGCAAGCTGCTTAGGCAATGTTCTCTTGTGACTGAATCTGGGAAAATGGGAGTGAGCTTTAAGGACTCCTTCCATGCAACTCACAACAGGGAAAGAGATGCCTGAACCAGGAATCTGGGAGATTTATGAAGAACGCATTCAGAATAATTTAGAAAGGACTAAACTGCCACTCTAGGTGACAAAATTGAAGTATTTTAGTGTAATTACCTTGAAAGGTTTTTTGTATATTTATATAAAAAATATCAAAAATTAAAAATACACAAAGCTTATATAAATATATAAGTATACCTTAAATTGACTGTACAGTACTTGGTCTTTATATAGCTAAGTGGCAGTTTATAGGACAGCACTGGTAAGTCACAATTTCAAAGGTTAAAAATATAAATTTCTAATATAGGTAGAGGGATGACTGAGTCACAAGTGCACCAGATTACATGTTTGTCTTTTTAGAAGCTTAAATCTTAAAATTAAATAAAGGGAACAACTAAGATGTGCAGCGTGGTTTTCTGAACATTTTGGCCAAACACTTTAAGAGACACATATATTTTTCACAGAAAACATTGTCTATCAAGTTCCCAAGTCATTAACACTGTATGTAATACCTGACCTCACTTCCTTCCTTTCCTATCAGTATATAAAGCCTCATCCTCTGTGCTCCATATTGCCTCATTTCACAACTATCCCATTTTTAAGTTAGCATGAAACTGTACAGATGCAACATATACTGTATGTGAATATACTTCATCAATTAACATGTGGAAATATGTCCATTTTGCCTCATGACATTACCTTATCTTGCTACTGAAGCTCTCCAACCCAATTAGAGAATTTCGCCTCTGAATCATATTGAGGGATTGATATGGCTGAAATATTACTTTGGGTAAAGCCCAAAGTGGTCACAATTTAATAATAATAATAATAATTTATTATTTATACCCCACCCATCCGACTGAGTCTCCCCAGCCACTCTGGGAGGCTCCCAATTGAATATTAAAACAATACAGCTTTAAATATTAAAAGCTTCCCTAAACAGGGCTGCCTTCAGATGTCTTTTAAAATTAGGATAGCTGCTTATTTCCTTGACATCTGATGGAAGGGCATTTCAGTTTACATTTCTGAATCTCAGAGACAGAAGCTGATCTAGGGCCTATTTATTAGACATACCAAGAACCACTTTATCCACAATCCTCAGCTTTTCAAGTCAAATGCAGATAGAATCAAACCAGATGAACAGAAATTCAATACATACTTGTCCACTTGTCCTGCATTGTGATTGTTCTCTGCTCTCATCCGTGTCAATGCAGCAGCAGCTTCATCCAATGCACAACTGACAGAAGAAGTCAATCTTCGGAGCACCTCGGGATCTGCGAAGGCTTTACCATCGGCAGTGGACAATTTACCAATCCCTTCAGCGAATGTACGTTCATCAATCAGGTTAGTATGAAAACCACACAAAAAATGCAGACACCATTTTAAACTTCAGCCACATGCACTATTAGTTAAAGTTGTCAGCTGCAAACATGCTAGAAAATTAGAAGCTACTTTGACCCTACTATATCAGGAAGATCAAACAGATTATGGAAAAGACAAAGCTAGCTTTAGGACTTGATAATTATTTTTGCATCCTTAAATTCAACTCTTATGTTCCTGAACTACAAACAGAATGGGAAAATGTCAACGGCATCTGCATTTGATGCTACAATTTTTCAAAGATGACATAATGGAAATGTAGTGAGAATTTTTTAAAAAAGCCTAAATGCCAATTTAAATGTAAAGGACAGAACCCTTGGTATCTCGGATGTGGCTATATAAATGAATCAATCAATAACTGATAAACTTAAGAATTGTTCTAGATCATTCATTGTACCTTTTGCCGAAACACCATGCTAAAACAAGCATTCAAAATTCACCAGGCAGATTTTGCACCTGGCTATCCTCACATGCAACCAAGTGAAGATGCCCAGGACCAGGACGGCATCTGACATCTCCACCATCTGGAAATGCATGCCTGAGGATCCTTGGATCTTGACTGCTTTCACACACTACCAACACATCCTGTGGAATTCTATCTGTTATATTTTATCAGCACAATCCATGAATTTCAGGAACCAAAAAGTCATATTGAAAAATACGACTTTCAAGCCGTCTGCCCCCCAAATGGCAATTAGGCATTCCATTCTGCTGTCTATATCTGAGTTTCTAACGTTGCACAACTATGTTTTTAAGAATGCACAGGGGGGAAACAGAAAAATTGGACGTGGGAGCTATCCTCCCTTGAACATGCCACTCACTTCCCCCCCAAACATCTTTGCCTGGTCCTAATAGTTACCTAGTCACTCCAAGTTAGATTACTGCAATATGCCCTTAAAGGCAGCCCAAAAACTTCAAATAATGCAGAATATAGCTGCCAGGATTTTGTCTGGAGACATGAGCTTAGATCAGGTTCTCAAACTGTGATCCATGGATGACTTGTGATCTGTGAACTTTATTTAGATGGTCTGTGGTATGTCCAAATCAAATGATCATATTTCAATTTTACTTTATTTTTTATTTTATTTTATTGTATTATAATTTGTATTCCATGAAATGTAAAATGTAATACAATAAAATGCAATATAAAAAATAACAGGAATAGAAATAAAATTAAAAATAATTCACTATCTAGTACAGTGCATTGAAATTGCTACGACAGGCAGGAAAATCATTAATTGGTCCACCAAGACCACCATCAATTTTCCAATGGTCCATAGGGGAAAAGTTCGGGAATCACTAGCCTAGATTATATGTGTGTTCAATGTACCATGAAACATCTTTCATTAATATAGGTTGATGCACCAAATCAAATACATCCTAAATGTTCTGGTTATGGTTACTGGAATGCATTTTCAAAAGGGCTACCTTTACTTCCCACTCTTGGCTACTTTTTGTCTGCATATTGCAAACTTAACTTATCACTGCTCAATTCGCTTACTGCTACAACCAACCATGAATTATTTATTCAGATCAAACTTGAATGAGAGCCTGTTTATACTCCCATTTTTCATTAAACAATATTATCTCAAGATCCCTGAACTCATCACCGATGTGATGATTTGAAGCATTATTCCTGGATCACTTAGCTCAGATAACTGAGACAGTCTGTGCAAGTAAAACATAGTTTTACACAGCAGCATCTGGGTAAAACCTTGCAGAGTACATTGGCTCAATGTCTTGAATTTGACATAAGTACTTTTAGGAATCTCGTTAAACAAAGTTTTAAAATGTTCAATTCTAGAACCTCAATTGTGTTCTGAAACTCAAGTTCAAGTTGTTAATGCCTGTGCACACAGCAATCTCTCTTCCTCAAGGTCAAAGCTGGTGGTTCCACCCCCCACAAATAAAACTACTACCAAAATGAAAAAAGAAAACTACCTGCTGCTTCCAGCAAGGCTTCTAGTCTTGCTTGCGTTTCTGGATCTACTGTTCGTAGGTCTGCTCCTTCTGCAGCACTTGATAAAAATATCTCTGATGTTGTTTTAAGCACCGGGTTATCCAGATCTTCTTGGTCCAAAATAAACGACTCAACCTGTTGAAGATATAGAAGTTAGCTGTTACTTGTGTTTTATTTAACAATTTATTCCTAACAAGAACAAAACTGGATATATTGTGTCAAAGCCACATATTTGATAGCTACATGCATGCATTTTGGAGAACAAATGTTATTGGGAAATGAAATTTCAAAACACACACTATTAGTTGAACACATTTACAACCATTTTTAAGATAATAATTTAGACTGTACTGCAGACTAAATTTAGATCACATATAACTGCTGAACCTGTGAACATTTGGTTCTCCCTAGAGGAGAAAATCCTCTCTACTTCAGAGACTTTAACCATAATCGCCAACTACAGTTCACTAATCATCTACTTTGGCTTGACAATTTCCCAGGAAAACAGTTAGAGAAATGCAGATTTTTAGGTGGCATTCATATGCACACTTATTGGGGAGAAAGCCCCACTGAGCAAGGTAGAATTTATTACCAGGTAACAATACCCAGGGTAAGGTAAAGGTAAAGGTACCCCTGACCGTTAGGTCCAGTCGTGGATGACTCTGGGGTTGCGGCACTCATCTCGCTCTATAAGCCGAGGGAGCCGGTGTTTGTCCGCAGACAGCTTCTGGATCATGTGGCCACCACGACTAAGCTGCTTCTAGTGAACCAGAGCAGCACACGGAAACACCAGAGTGGTACCTATTTATCTACTTGCACTTGACGTGCTTTTGAACTGCTAGGTGGGCCGGAGCTGGGACCGAACAATGGGAGCTCACCCTGTCACAGGGATTTGAACTGCTGACCTTCCGATCGGCAAGCCATAGGCTCTGTGGTTTAGACCACAGCGCCACCCGCATCCCTTACCTAGGGTTGTACTTTTAAATTATTTTTCTTCCCTGAAAAGTAAAACTGAAAACTTTCAGTCTGTGGTAATAATAGTAATAATTTTATTATTTATACCTGCCCATCTGGCTGGATTGCCCCAGGCTCCCTGGGTGCTTCCAACACATATAAAAAATAAATATACTGTCAAATATTAAAAACATCCTGATACAGGACTGCCTTTGGAAGTCTTCTAAAAGTTGCAGTTATTTGTTGCATATTTATCTCCTTGACATCTGATGGGAGGGTGTTCCATAGGGAGGGTGCCACTGCGAAGGTCCTCTGCCTTGTTCCCTGTAACTTCACTTCTCACCAGAGGGCACCCTGAGCTGGACCTCAGTGTCGGGGCTGAATGATGGGGGTGGGGATGCTCCTTCAGGTATTCAGGGCTGGAGCAGTTTAGGGCTTTAAAGGTCAGCACCGACACTTTGAATTGTGCTCAGAAACATATCGAGTAGAATTGAAATTCATCCGTTACCAGTTTAGCAAGCACAGATTGAATATTTTCAAGTCCAGCACCATCCAATATTGAACAAGTGTAATAATTAAACTTACTCAGCAAATGGAGAACTACCAGTTTATATAAGATTAGTTTTATCCCTGAAGCTATAGCAGATTTTCCTCTAGATATTATTCTTGGCAGTCCACAAGCCTACAGCATGTACACAATGAGTTTAAGTAACACAAGTAAAGATTTCAAAATAAGAGGTCAAATGCCCGGTTGCATTACATTGAACTTGGGAGCAAAAAAAAAGGTTCCACTTTTGCTTTTGATGCCAATTTGGGAAAAGACAGTGAACAAGATGTACCATATCTCTTGGAAGGACACTATTATTATTTTTAATCATCTTCAAATAAACACTCATTTCACTCTATGGAAAAATGTTTTTAGAGCAGGGGTGGCTAAACCTCCAGTCTGGGAGCCCAATGCTGATCAAGCAAAATTTTCTCAATTTTTCCAGCAGCAACAAAAGGAATATAAAGTAACACAGACACAGCACAAGACAGGTTTGGAAAAAGTTGAACCTATCCACCCATATTCCCCAACAGGGATGCAAGATATTCTCTCCTCTGCTGATCTGCATAGAACAGCTGAAGAGAGGGGTGAATTCTGAATACACCCAAAAGGATGTGGTCCATGGGGAGGGGGGCGTTTTGCCAAGGGCGAGTGACCAAAAAAACCCCAAACAAACCAGTGTTAAAAACTCAGATATGTAAGCTAGGCACCAAATGGCACCTTAAACCTAGGTTACAGCCACCACAACAGCATGCCTATTTGTCAGGGGGTTGAACTTGACGGTGCTCAAGGATACCTTCTAATGCTACAATTCTATGACCTAAACCAGTGGTTTTCAACCAGTGTGCTGTAGCACCCTGGGTGCCATTAATGATTGGTCATGGGTACTGTGTGCAACACTGGCCTGTCTCTCTTTCCTCCCCTCCCTCCCCTAATACCCTCTTGCATCTCTGCCTCCCAAAGGGTTGCACAGCTATTTGGTGCAGCAGCCCCAAACTGTAGGCAAATAGTGCCTTTGGGGCTGGCCAGGGAGTGCTGGTTGCCAGGAGCTGAGGTGGCCTTGGAGTAAGTAAGCAAGCAAGAAGGCGAGGAGTCCACTCAGCCAGTCCACCAACCCTTTCTTTGGAATGGAGAGACAAGTGGGAGGCCAGGCAGGCAGGCGCTGCACTGACCTTTCTTGTGCTTACTGTGTGCAAGGCCTGCCTGGGTGCTGAGTGCTCGGTGCTGAAGGGGAGCCTTTCCACTATGCAGGCCCGGCAGTGCCCGCTGCTGCCAACCAAGGTACGGTGCTGGCCTCACGTTTACCTTTGGCCAGTCTCCGTTGGGCCACTAAGGCTGGTGGCATCCTCTTCCCAGGCCCCTGTGGGGCAGTGTGAGGAGGCACCTCTCTCTGAAGTGGTAGGGGGCAGCTCAGAGACCAGGGACAGCAGCAGCGGCTGCCCAGAAGACTCCCAAGGAGAGGGGAAAAGAGAGGAGGCTGAGGGAACACTCCACAAGGGAGGGTGTTTGAAAAAGGGTGAGAGGCTGCCAGCTCTGCAGGCAAGGGGTGACATAACTGGGCTCCTGAGTCCCACAAGGGTGCCACAGAAAGAATGTAGTTGCTCAAGGAAGCCATGGACTCAAAAAGGTTGAAAACCTCTAATCTAAACTATATTGCTTGGCTGCACTTTGCTCTTACAATAATTCACTTGTCCTAGTATGCAAGGAGGAGAAACAGAGTGAAAATGGAAATGATATTAACTATACACTATGGCATGGGTTTTTAAACTGTGGTCTCAGAGTTCCATTTGGGTATTCTGTGAAAAGGCTGCAACACAGTCAAATATACTTGTACTCTGCCCTGCACTTACTTTCCTTGATGCGATGATGGAGGACTAAGATGCCCTTGATTCGTGTGGCAGCACAGAGGCATATGATGTGTGTATTTTGCTGCACACAAGTCAACTGGCTTGATGGAGATGTCAGTCACCAACCTGACACCTAGAAATATCTATGTAGTCGCAATTGGACCCGTGCCAGTAGCAAAATGTGCATGGCGCCCAATGAATTTCAAACACTGCAAAAAAGGTTACATCATCTCTGTTTTATAGTGTGCATCATTACAAGCACAGGTTTTCTGTTTAAAGGATTAGCAAAGATGTTTAACTATGAGCAGTAAAAAGGCTTCTGCTTTTTAGTATGGTGGGTATATGGTGGGTATAGATGATGTATTTGGGATTAGGTGTGTAAATAAGTACCATTATAGACCAAGGTTTCTGCATTTAGCTTTCAACTAGTTTTTAGTTCAGTTTTTTATGCTGTAAACCACCCTGTAACCTTAGATCATAGGGCAGTACATAGATTGGTAGTGGCCTTCTTGGTAGCAGCACCCACCCTGTGGAACGCCCTCCCATCAGATGTCAAGGAAATAAGCAGCTATCCTATTTTTAAAAGGCATCTGAAGGCAGCCCTGTTTAGGGAAGTTTTTAATATTTAATGCTGTATTGTTTTTAACACTCGATTGGGAGCCACCTAGAGTAGCTGGGGAAATCAGCCAGATGGGTGGGGTATAAATAAATTATTATTATTATTATTATTATTATTATTATTATTATTATTAAATAAAAAGTAAACAAACTGCATATGGATTCATATATATCAATCATAAATAGATTAACTTGAGAGAAATCCCCATCAATTTCTCTGAAATTTGATTGAAATTTAATGTAATTAACATTGAGTCTTAACCCTATTTTAGTTGGAAGGATCTATTTATCTCCAATATTTATGAATAAACTTGGAGTTTCAGTGTGAACAATAAAGAAAGCCATACCAAGAATGTTCAGGAATAGAGCCAAGAACACCCTGATGCAGATCAATATTCTGGTACATTTTATACCTACAAGGGTAAAAAATCTTCACTATTCTTGGCCATGAGATGTCATGTGCTTTTAAAAAACACACCTTAAAATTCAATTTAATTAATTTAACATTTAAATCATGGTTACAAATCGCAGGTTGCAAATAGTCTACCTAACAGGTAAAAATTAGCCCAGGCAAAAAAAGAAAAGAAAAACGCCCAAACTAGAAAAGTCTCCAATCCCCTAAATTCTAACATTAAAGAACTTTTGCATGTCCCCTGGGAAAACCTAATGGTGAGAATTCAGAAGCATGACTGGATGGCCACAGATTAGTTATGCTCACAGTTCTTATGGAGAACAGCAGGAAAACACTCAAGTTTATGTTTACTTTCAAATTGTGACTTGGATTGGCATAGAGTTCAGAATTAAAGGTTAAAGGATCCACTAAAGCGAATGGACCTTACTAGTCATTATTTCAATGGGTCTAACTCTGAAAAGGATAAGCACTGGATACAACCCACAGTTCCCAGACCTTTTCCAAACCTTATTTGGCCATTTCAGATGTAACTTAAGACTACAACCCTACGTATGTCTACTCAGAACTAAGTCCTATTGAATTCTTGATGTTTTACCTACTACAGGGGTCTCAAACTTTTCAAACAGGGGGCCAGTTCACTGCCCCTCTGACACTGTTGGGGGCCGGACTATAGTTTGAAAAAAATATGAACGAATTCCTATGCACACTGCACATATTTTATTTGTAGTGCACAAAAAACTGGAAAACAATGCAATATTTAAAATGAAGAATGATTTAATCAATTCAACATAAACTTACAGTGGTACCTCAACATCCGAATGCCTCGACTTCCGAAGGTTTCAAACCCGGAAGTCTTTAGCAGAAGCGCAAAATGGACGCTTCGACAACCAAAGAGTGCCGCGGAACGGATCGCCTTCGTAAGTCGAGGTACCACTGTATAAGTATTTCAATGCGAAGTATGGGCCTGCTTTGGGCCTGCTCTCTCTCCTCAACCCACGTGAAATCTGACCCCACAAACCTGACCTCCTCCCAGGTCACCTTGCATCAGGGCAGCTGGTTTAGCAGAGCCTAAGCTACAAGATTGGGTCACTGGCAGCTTGAATTTGCACAAGCCACTCTCTCTCTCGGCTTTAGCCTCCACCTCTCCTGTCTGCAGTGGGGGGTGGAGGTGGGAAATAACACAGGCCTACCTTACAGGGTTGTTGTAAGGATTACATAACCATAATATCATAAGCAAAGCAAAGCTGCTCCTGACAGCTGTCTCCCTGGCACAGAATCCGCTCAGCTCCCTCCAGTGTTTTGCAACTTCCCGTCCCCAACCCCCACCCACTTCACATAAACATCCGCCTTATAAAAAGATCAGCCCATCACATCAACACATCCCATATACTGTTTGGCCAACCGCCGCCCCCTCCAAAAGCCGCATCCCCTTTCCTCCAGTTCTGGCTTGGAAAGTGGATTCTCAACATCTTCCCCCCCCCAAAAAAAAACCCAACACACTTCCACCTTTCCACACCCTACAAAAATAGCATATTTATTCATAGCTGATGGTAGGGAAGATCTCTGGGAAGCGCTATGCCAGGCATAGGGAAACTCGGCCCTCCAGATGTTTTGGGACTACAACTCCCATCACCCATGACCACTAGTCCTGTTAGCTAGGGATGATGGGAGTTGTAGTCCCAAAACATCTGGAGGGCAGAGTTTGCCTATGCCTGCGCTATGCAATTTGCTTTGCAACCAAAAGCTTTTTTAAAAAAAACCCCAGACAACTTACCAAAAAAGCGCATCAAAGCCACCTCCTTCTTTTCCTGCCTGCCTTCCTCGTGATCTAACCATGATCTTTGCCCAGCAGGCCCCACATGGACAAGGAGTTTGGTAACTGGAGTTGAGAATAGAGAAAGCCAGAGAAGGATGGAGAAGAGGGAGGTTGTCTTCCCTGAGCTAGGCTGGGCTTAAGATGTAGGCCTTAATTTCCTGCCACCTGAAGATGACCCTTATCTTTCTCTGGTTGTATATTCTGCCCTGAACAACTAGATTTTGTATTCCCTGAAGCACAAAAAAGCAACCATGTTGGTCCATTAAAAAAAATCTCCAAAATCCATAGTTGGGCAATATTTTTATTAGGGAAAGCCAGATTGTCACAAAAAGCTTTTTGTGGCAAACTTTTGAATTCTCCTGAGCCCTTGTCCTTCACCATCACTTTGTGTAGCAGCTGACTAAGAGTTCATTTTCCTTCCAATTACTGCGCAACACCTTCCTCATATTCAAGTAAAACACACAATGACTATAAAATTCTGCCTTCCAGACTTCATGTTGAGACCTTCCAACCAGATCATCCAAGACACCTAGGCCACACTTTCATATTGTTATGCTCATAGTCAATACGCAGTTACGGTAGCATAGGCTTGAAGAAAGAAATGACCAATTGGTCTTAACTAGCCAAAGGCTTAATGGTTAACATCAGGTTGTTGTGTTTCTTTAAAAGGCAACTTGAATACCCCTCTCTATCAACCATTTCCGAGATACTACTCCACTGCAATATGGGCTTCCAAGATATAGAAACTAAATATCTGCAGAAGTGTTGGCAACCAAAATATTCAAAGCACAATACAGTCATACCTTGGAAGTTGAACAGAATCTGTTCTGGAAATCCCTCAACTTCCAAAACTTTCAGAAACCAAAGTGCAACTTCTGATTGGCTGCAGGAAGCTCCTGTAGCCAATCAGAAGCTGTGCCGGATGTTCGGCTTCCAAAAAGCGTTCGAAAACTGGAACACTCACTTCCGGTTTTCAATCATCCAGGAGCCAAAACGTACAAGTTCCAAGGCATTCAGCAACCAAGGTACGACTGTACTTGAAGTTCGTAATGTGTGACTACACCCTTTAGTTTGATTTGGAATTATGTCAGGAAAGAAGCCTTTAACTAAATTGATTCCCTCCTTCCCAAAGGCCATTAGAGAGTGCAACCACACTGCACTAATTTCACTGGGACCACAGTAAGGTACAAGGACTTCCCGGTCAGGAGGCCTGCTACCTGGAACATGAAAATGACAAATAAACCTTAACATACAGTATTCGTGCAAAACCTTTATTAGGCAAACCAAAGTGTCACAAAATAGCGTGAAAAGCTTGAAAGTTCTTCAGAACTCTTCACTGGGAAAGATGGTAAACAAATCAAGTTATTTAAAACATTAGAGAATCATCTAATAGTTTACTATTATTGTTTAAGGATACCAGGCGTACATAATTTTGAGTCCCTTCCAACTATGCAATTCTATGATTCTATGAAGTTAAGGCTGGCATGGCAGTGACAAATATTTTATATCAATACCAAAAGCATCATCATCATTATGTTTTTGGTATAATCTGCCATCCTATTCATTAGAACCTAGGTTTTCAACCAGTGTGCCAAGGCACCCTGAGGTGACTTGAATGATGGCCAGGGGACGCAGCAAGCAGTCCCATCCCCCATTCCTCCTTTGATGTGTGTGTGGGGGGGAGACACATGGCTTCCAACACCAAGCTGGAAACTCCCTACTCAAACAGACAAATGAGATGCACTTCTTTACTTTTTAATATATGACTGTGCTATGTGAAGCCGGTCACTTTCAAAAGAGTGCTGTCCAAGTGTGTACCTCTCTAGCATATCTCTAGGATTACAGCTGCTGAGGGGGGATGTGAGGGAAGCCTGCAAGCAGGAGAGGAGGGAAGCAGATGGTTCATGGGGCCAGTGTGGCAGGAGTGAGGCAATGGTTGAACCTGGCGAGGTAATTTCTTCCTGCCAGGGCTGCAGCCAGTGTAAGTCCTTCTTGGCAGTAGACCCATTGGAATATACTGGGGCAGCCTCGACCTGCTGACCCCAGTGTGTTCTGCTCTTGAGTAGTACTTTGCTAGGCAAAGCCTATCTTTATCCTCCTCCTTTATCCAGCCAGTGTGGTGTAGTGCAGGGGTGAGCAACCTTTTTTAGCTGTGGCCGGTCCACCGTCCCTCAGACCATGTGGTGGGCCGGACTCTATCATGAAAATAAAAATGAATGAATTCCTATGCCCCACAAATAACCCAGAGATGCGTTTTAAATAAAAGCACACATTCTACTCATGTAAAAACGCACTGATTCCCGGACCGTGCGTGAGCTGGACTGAGAAGGCGATTGGGCCGCATCCAGCCCACGGGCCTGAGGTTGCCTACCCCTGGTCTAGTGATTAAGAGCAGTAGACTTGTAATCTGGGGAACCGGGTTCACTCCTCCGCTCCTCCACATGCAGCTGCTGGGTGACCTTGGGCTAGTCACACTTCTCTGAAGTCTCTCAGCCCCACTCACCTCACAGAGTGTTTGTTGTGGAGGAGGAAGGGAAAGAAGAATGTTAGCCGCTTTGAGACTCCTTAGGGTAGTGATAAAGCGGGATATCAAATCCAAACTCTTCTTCCTCGTGATCATTACTAGATTGCTGGCAGTGTTGAGTCCTGCTCAAGAGGAAACCCATTGAAATAGGTGGGTAATAAACTGAAATAGAAATAATACTATCCAAGAGGAGACCTACTGAAATTGATGGTTACTGCTTTGAAGTTTGTTTTTTTCAATCAAGCGAGGTTAAAATTTTATGGAGTAAATAAATAAGTAAAAAATAATTATGTGTGCAAAAGTTCTAAAAGGATTCAGCACTGGTCAAGTGTAACTTCTAAGTTTTAAAGACTTGAAAAACATTTTGTAACATTTTGGTGAAGTTTTATCAAGAGAAGGGAGACAACAATTTTTCTTTGAAACTATTATAACGATTAGATTCAAAAAGATATCACTGTTTCAACAAATTTTGCAATGATGATGAGCATTTAAGAAAAATACATATTTCTTAATAAACATTTTCATGAAAGTAATCTGGCATGATGAATGGATACAACAGTGAAGTGGGCACGCAGTAATTAGGATTTTTCAGGCAACTATCCCAAGAAAGAATACATACATACTTAATATAAATCAGGGTGGATAAAAATCAATGATTAAAAAAATATATCAGTTTTTTTTTATTTAAATCGGGGGGGATCTTTCTAAAGAGTTTTCTATACATTATAGTCCAAAGGCTATTCATCAGGAAATAAGGATTTGTTTTAAGTTTCTCATGTGTGCTAAAACTCAGTCTACGTTTGTGTTTTTTAAATCATTTAACCACATCAGTTAACAAACATGGATACATATGCTATGTTATTGTTTTAGTTACATAAATTGTTATTAAGGAAATGATTATTTTTCTCCTTCCAATAAAGTACAGAAGAAAGGTTGTCCAAATATAAACAATATTTTCATAATTCCCTGTCTTTGTATTTCTAATAGTATAACCAAATAAGTGATTTTTGATATAACTGTAAAAACTACTCTGAAAGTTTATTATTCCAAAAATGAAACCTTCATCTGGTTGTAAATATTAAGATTATACCAGCAAGAATGAGTCTTTCCGTAAAAAAAATGATTTAAATCAACTCTTACTGACTAGTGATTTAAATCGATGTGATTTAAATCAAATCCACCCTGAGTATATTGAAATTTACAATTATGTTAATTGTTTATTTATATAAATTACATTAACATGCCTTGCTTCTTTTCTTAAAATATACACAATACTGTATAAATAATTGAGTATGAGTTGTCATTTGTTAATATTTACAATTATTCCAACAGAAATGTTTTCCAAGTAAGGCTTTGAATATGCTTGCATAAAACATTTAAATTACGTTTAAATGAATTATTGAATCCTGGTCCCTAATTAAATATTTTGGTTCCAATGCTTTGGTTTTGTTTTTAAATAAACATTAGATTTCTATAGTATTTTAGTCCAAATCAAGCATGCTAAGTCAGATGCCAATTGGGCACTAAGACATTTTCAAATCAGAATTTTCAAGAAAACTAACACCACTGAAATGCTGTAAAGTTTTATTCATCAGGACAGAATAATTTATTATCAAGATATAGTATGGAAGCAACTTCGTCAACAATTCTGGAGCTGTAGACGTGTATTAAATAGGCCAAAATCTACTTGATGAGCAGAAGCCTTTAAAAAAACTTATTTTCAATGGCATGTGCCATTTGATTTAAGGAAAATAAACATTACTAATATTGTATATAAAAGGATCAATTGTTACAAGAACACAAACACAGTTAGTCCTTACTGGCTGGAAAAGTAAGTTCTTGGGTCATGATGATGCCTTTTCTTCACTTAATTATGATATTTCAAGCAGCCTATTTTTAAAATTGAAAAATTGCTATTGGTAGTTAAAACTATTCTAGCTGGTGCCTGAGGGAAAATGTCTTGTCAGTCAATGCCTTGATTAATATGCCTTGATACAGGGAAATCTCTAAATTAATTTTGAAATCTCCAAAATTATTTCCAGCCTAATAAAATTGCTGTAAAGGTATTTTGCAACTATTTTCAAGCATGTGAGGGGCCCAGGGGCATTAAGTGATTTATAAGTCAAACATGGCAACTTGAATTGTACCCAGAATGCAAGAGAGCCAATCATATCCTGCTCCTGCTACAAGGACCAATGTTACTATGTTCTGCACTTGCTGTAGCCACCAAAGTGGCTACCCTTGCACTGAGTGAACTTCAGCTGTCTAGCCTTTAAAATACAGGTATGAATAATAGTAGCTGGGTCCATTAATCAAGGATTGTAGGCTTTTTTCATCAAATGAAGTTGGATGAGTACACCCCCAAAGCTATGATTATTCAAGGGTAGCTGAATCCCCAGCCAAAAGTCACTGCATTGTTAGCTGAATAAGGCTAGAAATGTAAGAATGCGATTCACATCTTAACTAAACAGACCAACACCAGAGAATGAAATTCTCATACATTTTAAAACAATGAATGTGGGGAGAAGACCAACTGCAGCAAAGCATCTAACAAGCGGGAGCCTCAGAAGACTAGAATACCTTTTCCGTTTGCCCTTGTCTCTATATTGTAGTCTACCAGCATGACTACTGTGATCCTAGCTTATTTTCCTAATTTAATAAGGACCTCCAGCTTAATGCAAGTCAGGATCTTCACACCAGAGGTGGCACACAACAGAAGGAGTTGAAGAGCCATTGGCCCTGATGCACATTCCTGGCTTCATAAACCAGGTTTTATAAAGCCTCATATGATCACACAAGCCAGACTATAGGCAAAGACCAAGGGTATCACTTCAGAATTCCAACTGTAAATGTACAATGGACATTTAAAGAAAGTACAGCACAACTGTAACACACCTATTCTTTTCTTAACCGTCTTAGATTAAAGTATAAATGTGCCAGTAATTACTGTGCACTCCTAACCATGCCAACTCAGTAGTCCCACTGAATTAAATGGGGCTTACTCAAAGGTAAATAAGTTTCAGATTGCAGCACTATTCTACTCTTCACTGGCAGATTATACAACGATCCCATTTCCCCCAGATATCTTTGGGAGCCAATGAAAAGTTAGGAGGCATTAAATGGTGCAGGGCCAGAACCTGCATTGACCACAAATATATTTTCAAGTACACATTAATGTTCTCCCAGTCAAGTGAATGGTTCCTTTTCACCCATAAATAGTACACTGCAACCTCCTATCCCTATGCAATCTCCTAACACTATGAATCCAGGTCCTCACACTACACATTACACTACCTTCTACCCTTCCCGACAGATATTTCAGTTCTATAACCATGACAGTCAAATCTTTCCTAACTATAGTACCTATTTCTCCCTCACAACACAAATTTACTTCCCCTTTAAATTCCTTATCTGTTCCATATAATTACAATTTTCTGAAATACATTTCAAATAATGGATTTCTGCTCCTTTCTTTGCTTCCCAAACCAGCTGTTCACAAGACTGCAAAGGAAAAAAGCCTTAATTTTTATTTCCCTTTGATTTAGTACAACTGACATATTCTTAAAATTGCCATATGACCAATTCAGGCCATTCTTCATCATGTTTTAGTAATTTATTTTCTCCACAACATGTAATATAGCGGGCTTTTGAGCTACCGTCTATGAGAATTAGGTCTTTTACCAAATACTGGAAAATGTTTTTCCACTTGCAAAACCTCACAACCAGATAAGCTTTTCTGGCCATAAATCTATAGAAATCCTTCTACTGAACATACTGTTCAGTATTAGGACATCAAGTATGTGGTGCAGTTAATTATTTGCATGCAAGAGCTAATTTTACAAAACTTCTATCCTAGTTTGATCAGCAGAATCTATGAGAACTCAAATTTATAAATACCGGTATGTTTCTTATTGCCCAATTATTTATTACCGAAAATAAGGAGTTGTGTACAATCTTGATAGGAGATGGAATGGGTGGTGGCCAAAACTAGAGAATAAATGAACACATTATATTAAAGCAGGCATCCCCAAACTGCGGCCCTCCAGATGTTTTGGCCTACAGCTCCCATGATCCCTAGCTAACAGGACCAGTGGTCAGGGATGATGGGAATTGTAGTCCAAAACATCTGGAGGGCTGAAATTTGGGGATGCCTGTATTAAAGCAATGGTTTTCTAATTATGTTGAGAAACCCCTGGGATCTTTGGAAAAAGTTCATTAGAGCTTACAGTATTCAGTAAGATTATCAGTAACAGATGAAATTTCTTTGGAAAGCAGCTGGACTGCTGATTGTGTTCTAGGACATACTTTCATTGCTAAAATAGATGTGATGGCAGCAAACCTGCTTAGAGGAGCCAAATCACAAACAGCACGGGGTCCAGGTTATAGACCAAAATAGGTTACACAGGTTGGATGGAGGTTCTGAACTTTCCCCCCACCCATGATTTACCTACCCAGGGTTTGCTGCCCTAGTTCTCCACCTCAGCCAAACTTCAACACTGGAAGATGGGGAGAAAAGTGCCTGGTGAAGGGTGAAAGGAAAAGACAGGCACAAAAACTATTTAGTTCTCATCTTTTCTCTTTTGCTCTAAAAGCCAGTTTTGCGCCCCAGTTTACAACTGCCCAGATCCAAGTCTAAACAAAGAAGTCTGCCATAGTTGCATCTCATTTTGTCCTCAATAAACATGGGACAATGGTGAGGCCCAATTAACTCCCTCAAACTCCCTAATCCACGCATGGGTGCTGTTTGGACAGCAACAAAATGAACTTTGGAGGAAGACAAGTTAATGTCGGAAGTGTTCCGATGACAGAAATGCTGAAACAGAATGGGAATGTGCAAAGAACAGAGGAATACTGAGTGACAGCCATGAACAGCAGCAAAGGTAAGAGAATGAAAAGCTTGTATTTGAAATGAAATAAACCAAATTTCTCCATTACATCCTCCCTCCCTTTGCTTCACCCACTAGTTAGACTAAACTCTCTTGGAGTTATGATTCATCTTTTCAAAGTACTTAAACACCACATGCCCCAAGTCCCCAGGCAAAATGATTGAAGATTCCCCCCCCCACACACAAATTCTCCTATTATGAGAGCTAAAAATCTATTTTTAATTGAAAATTAAAGTAGCATCCTATAAGCTATGCAGAACCACGTTGCACTCATCACAGCTATTATTAAAATCACTTTTTATAATATTTTAGAAGCATCTTTTATTCTAAAAGCATATGGAGTAAATCCCTACAAAATAATGTTGTGAAAAGGTTGAAAAAATAGTGTCCAAATCAAAAAGTAAACAATGCAAGAAATTACAACAGATGTACCCAGATACTAAAAACAGGATTATTTCCTTCTATCACCAACAGGGCCTTTCTGACCAATCTTTAGAAGTTTAACAAGCATTTTTGCAAGTCCACATTTCTCTCAGATGCCTGGAAAAAAATCTTTTTCACCAGAGGCAATGCAGCAAGTGAATATTTCAAAACTTACTGTATATGATGAGTCAAAGATACTTTCTTTTACATGAATTATTGTGTTAGAAAGCAGAAATAATATATTGCAACTGAAGGAGAAAAGCAATTTGCTTATAACCCTCCATTGCTATTGGAACACATTTAAGTGTAAATGGGACAAACCACATTGTGACTTCACTAAACTTCCAGGAATTTTGTACAGAGATTTGCAACATACTCAAGTTTTATCTTATTTACTGTGCAGATGCAGTGCAGGCATTTGTGCCAGCAAAACGGCACACCTGGAATAAGCACCAGAGTCTACCTACCGCAGCAGAACTACGAGAACCAAACACGCTTGTCGTCCCTAAAAACTGATGGAAGCATTTGAAATGCGATTTATGGTACTAATCCCACCGATCTCTCAAAGCGAGCCTTGAGGAGACACAAACAAGCCAGCAGCACTTTCTATAATAAAATTACTCCTTGCAGGCCACGGGCGGGCGAGAGGGCAGGGAGGACGGCGCGGCAGACGAGCGCTTCCGCCATCATCCGGACCCAAAAGCAGGTACGGAGCGGCGGGGGTGGGGGGCAGCGAGATGGGACATGCTCGATGTTTTGTCTTCGCTTTAGTTGTTTTATCTCACAATGAACAAAGAAAGGGGAGGCACTGCTTACATTAAAACCGGGGGGGGGCAGGGCGTGAGTGGGGGGCGCCGCCGCGCATCTGGGTGGGTCTCCACCCTCCTTTATTCCGGGGCCGGCCTGCAAGGGAGGCTTCTGAAACCTGACGGGCGGGGCTGGTACCCAAGCGCGGGAGGGAGCTCCGTTCGAGACGGCACCCTCCGGCCCCTCCTCCTCCTGCTCCAGCCTGGCGGGAGCGAAGGCCTACCTCTCCTTGCCTCTCACCTCAGACACCTCGTCCTCGTCGCTGCCGGACCCTCCGCCGCCCCCGCTTCTCAGCACAGCGGCCGCCAGTTTAAAGTCGAGAGCGGCGGCGGCGGCGGCCCCGGCCTCCCCCGAAGTTGTTGCCGGCCCTGCCGGCCCACAGGGCCCGGCCTCGCCGAAGAGGCGCACGGCCCGCAAGCCCAGCGGGTTAGGCCCAGCCGTGGAGGCCTCGACGATGGCGGCCGGGGCAGCGCGGGGCGTCACCGAGTCTATCTCCTCATCGCCGGCGGGGGTCGGGGCGGCCGTGCCGTCCGTGAGCATCGCGCGCCGATCCAAGCTTAAGCCCGTGGGAGGAGGGGAGGGGGAAACGCCGTCTCCGTCCCCTCACAGCAGCAGCGCCACTAACTTCTCACACCCTACCTAACCCGCAGCCACCGCAATGCCCTCACCAATCCTTTCCCCTGTTCCCATTGGCCATATATCTCTAATGGCCCTGCGCCATTCGACGCGGTACCTGTCACTCTGCGCCTTCGTCAGGCGCTACCTCACCCTCCCACCACCAAGATGCTTTGAGAGTACACGTCGAGGCGGTTTAGACTGCCCGCCCACCACCTTTAGGCTTGTACGCTCGCTTCCTGAAAGTGCCTCGGTATTACTAGGCCGCTCGCCTGTCAATCAAGTACTGTCCTGGAATCTTGCTATCTGAATGGACAGAAGTGCAGTCAGTCGAGATACCTTTAAGCCTGATTGGGCAGAGCGCGCGTCAATCATGCCGTGCTCCTCTTGGCGGCGTTCGATTGGCTTGTGCCTCCCTTTCGTTCCCACCTTCCTCCCTTTCAAGTCGTGGTCTCCGTCAGGGAGGACAGACTCCCCCTCCTCAAAACAGGGCGTATCGATTGGAAGCAAGGTGTCCCTGTTAATTGTAAGGTCAACCTGTAACGGTCCACCTGCCTTTCCACGGCTCCCCGGGCCACTCCGTGGCGGGGAAGGTGATTGGGCGAGGCGCATGTCAGTCACTGGGACCAGAGGTCTGGTTCTCAGCCAACCTCCATCCCGCAGAAAAGCTTCCGAGTTGCCATTTTGTATGATTCCCCCCCCCTCACGCGCCCCTCGGATCCGCAGGCGATCCAGAAGCAGAACAGGGCAGCCTCTGGCCCTCAGCTTGCCTTGCGAAGGTGGCCGACCCCAGAGGGCTCGACCTCAATGGGGGAAGCGAGGAGCTTCCGCGGATGGGAAACCAAGGTCGCCGGGTGCCCGAAGCATCCGCGCTGTCCCTCCCACGACCGCATCCTGCGCCACCTCCACGCCACACGCCCCTCGTCTCCCCAGGGACGAGGATCCCGTAGTCCTTCTAGCGTCGCCGGACTCTCCCCGGTCCAGCCAACCATCCCCAGTGGGCAGGGACAGGTGGGAGTTGGAAGCAGAGCCGCCCCACCCACGAGGCAAGGTGAGGCGATTGCCTCTGGCGGCAGAATCCGTGGGGCGGCAGGTCCCAATGCGGACCTCAATCCCCACCCCGCACCGGTGCTCCTGATCTAGATCTTTGCTCAGCTCACCCCTTCTTCCCTGGCAGGGAGGGGAGGAGCGCCATTTTGTGGTTCACCTCAGGTGCTGAAGTGTCTTGGGCCGGTCCTGGTTGGGAGTCAAAACAAGGTTTGGATGGCTGCAGAAGCCACCGCAGCCACCACCCTTTTGAGAAGGTGAAGGGGTGATATGATAGCCATGTTCAAATATATTAAAGGATGCCATATAGAGGAGGGTGAAAGGTTGTTTTCTGCTGCTCCAGAGAAGCAGACACGGAGCAATGGATTCAAACTACAAGAAAGAAGATTCCACCTAAACATTAGGAAGAACTTCCTGACAGTAAGAGCTGTTCGACAGTGGAATTTGCTGCCAACAAGTGTGGTGGAGTCTCCTTCTTTGGAGGTCTTTAAGCAGAGGCTTGACAGCAATATGTCAAGAATGCTTTTGATTGTGTTTCCTGCTTGGCAGGGGGTTGGACTGGATGGCCCTTGTGGTCTCTTCCAACTCTATGATTCTATGACCAGCAGCAGATTACGGAGCCCCCTGCACACAAAGTGTGTCCTCTGTAACCACTGAGTTACGGCCTCCGCCAAAAAGAAGGTGCCTTGTACCAAGCCCCAACCACTGACAGATCTTTCCAGGATCCTTGGGGGGGGGGCTCTCCCAAGCATGCTCCCAGAGGCTCTGCTCTTAACCAAAGGTATCAGGAAATGAGCCTGGGGTCTTGTGCATGTGTTTCGCCACTTGAACTCAAGCCCTCTTCTCCACCTGCTCCCACACTGTTAAACTACCCCAGGGCCAATAAAAAATTTCTAAACTCCAGGACCCATATGGAGCAGCAGAAAATCGCTGAGTCATGAAATGGAGACACGGGGCGCTTGGCATAATCAGTTGGCAACCAATGTCACTTTCTACTGAGATCTAATCCAATTTTTGAAATTGCTAGATCTTTTGCTATCATGTTTTCCTTGTGGCGAGGAGTTACATAGCTTGGCTTTCTTCCCATTTTAGGCTGAACCATCTGATCTATAGGCTCTAACTGGAGAAGGCTTTTCTCTTATATTCCCCCCTTTTCACCCCAGGTGCCACTCAAAGTATTTTTACTAGGGCTGTGCATCAAATTCAACCAAAGTCTGAATTTTGAGCCAATTCGGCAGAGTTGGATGGAGACAGCTGCAGATCACTCATGATTGGGTCTCCCAGAGTGATCCAGGGCTGTTGGGATGTGGGTGGGCTGGGGGTTCATTGGGAAGAAGGAGCTTTGACTTTGTGCATCTGATCCCAGCAGAGGAACACAAACAGCCAGACCGACCAGGATTGAACCCTCTACTCATTAGCTAGTGAGAAGGTTACCAATCCTGCTGGCTTCAGGGATCTGTTTAGCCAACGTGTTCCCTGCAGGGGAAAAGTGCGGTTCAGGGAGGGTGGGAGGAGCAATGCAGCATCTCCTTCCTCCACCTCCTCCCAACCATATTTATTTATTTCAGAAAATTTAAACACTGCTTGATTGTTAAAAACCGCAAAGCAGTCTACAAAAAGATAAAACGATAAAATCAAAAGAAACATAACAATTCATTATACTAGTTACAGGTAGGTAGCCTTGTTGGTCTGATGTAGTAATTTTTTTAAAAAATTGTTTGAATTCATTATACTGTGTGTTCGAGGAGTTATTGTTGGTGCTAGCAATAGCCCACTCGGAAGAATCTGGCAAAACTTGTAGGAAGGGCTGGCAAGTGAGGAGAAACCAGGCAGGCTGAGGCCCTGTTTTAAAAATACTGACGTACGCTATGATAGCCAGTCCTGTACTGACTTCAGCAGTAGTGTATAAACATTTTTCTTTACACAACCTTAGAATGTATAGTAATTTTACACACTACTACCCCCAAACTCTGCTGAGCGGCAGCAATATTCCAGGGGGTTCCAGGGTTGTGTTTTCATTAGAAAAGGCACAGCAGAGGCTAAAAACTGCAGTCTTCTATTCACATATTTACACCTGAAGCCTTCATCTCAAGAGGGGCTTGTCCTTCCCAGCACCGTAGCATTTCATTCCGAGGCATCCTAAACACCATCCCCGCATCTCTCTGTAACAGTCTGCTCCAGCCAGACAGCATTATTATTGGTGCTTTTTTTCTAAAAAAAATATTTAGGGGTACTCTCATTTTGACTCAATAAATTGTGTAGTTCAAATTAGCTGGCCCTGCCACACGTTGGTGTGGCTCAGTCTGTTAAATGGAGGCTCAGAGTCGCCCTTCAGACTCCCATCACCTTCAGAGTCCCCCCGTTTTATGCATATTCTGTTTACACAGGCACATCCCTGTGACTCCCCACCCCACCTTGTCCCGACCCATGGCCCATCCCAGCCCCTCCATCCCCCACCCACCGGCTCATCCCTGTGATTGGGGCCACCCTGTCCCGACCCATGACCTATCCCGCCCCCTCTTCCCCCATCCCCCACCCAGGCGAGCCCCGAGATGCTGTGGAGAGGGAAGCTTTCCTAGGTGGAGTACCAGTGTAGCCGTCACTAGAGGGCGCTGTTTTGCAACCTCTCCTGTGCTCCCAGCATGCACTTTCGTCTGAGTTGTGAGTTCCGGAACATGTGGTTTTTGGGTTTTAACCTGGCCCAGGTGCAACATCTGTCTAAGCAAACAGTATGGGCTTGCTCTCGTAGTCACATTTGACTCTGTGTCCAAATTTGAATGCAAACACACATGCCCAGTTTACATTTTTATATGCAGTGGTGCCTCGCTAGACGAATGCCCTGTAAGACTAATTTTTCGCTTAACGAAAGGATTTTTCGAGCGGAGGTTGCCTCGCTAGACGAATTCGCTTTACGAAAAATTCGTCTAGCGAATTGCGGTTTCCCATAGGAATGCATTGAAATTCAATTAATGTGTTCCTATGGTAAAAAAAAATTCAATGCATTCCTAAGAGATTCGCTAGACGAATTTTTCGTTATAAGAATTGACCCGTGGAACGAATTAAATTCGTCTAGCGAGGCACCACTGTACTGTATATAGATTGGGGAAAATACAGTAAATGGACAAAAGTACAAAGATTCACAAAATGTTTAGGGGTATGCATACCCCTGCGTACCCCAAGAAAAAAGCATTGATTATCATTATTAACTTTCTTTCATTATTTATTAAATTTGTATACAGTACCACCCTTCACCCTAAGATCACAGGGCGGTTCACAACATAAAAACAAAAAGTTAGAACACAAAATATATAATAAAAGCAAGACCTGCTGCCTTTGAATCCCTGCATGGAGTTCTGCCTAATTTCTTCTTCCTTGTTCCCAGAACACCTTGCCAAAAACCTATTTGAAAAAGGACAACTCTTTTTCTGTGTGACATCACACCAACTTTGCCCAGGCAACCACCCCTTCAGTTACCAGAAGGGTCTTTTTCTTGAAGGCAGCCCTGTATTGGGAAGTTTTTAATGTTTGACATTTTATTTTATTTTTGATGATTTGCTGGAAGCTGCCCAGAGTGGCTGGGGAAGCCTAGCCAGATGGGTGGGGTATAAATAATAAAGTTATTATTATTTTGCGATTTATTAGTGGTAGGGCCTTTATCCCCCCTTTGCTGCTCTGTCTGGTAGAAAAACAAGCTCAGCCTGTCAGCTCACCTTAATTCTCAAAGTTCTAATTAAATCCCTGCACCCAACAATTTAAAGGGAGAAATCTGGCACCAAGGAATCTGGGGGATCCCTGTTCCCCCACTAAAAAATAGCATAACTGCTCGCAGCCTGATCTAAGAAGTATGTGTGCATCGGATTGCAGCAACAGAAAGGTTGCCTTGCCTCTTTCATCCCAGGACAAGTAATCATGGCTTCAGTCTTGAACATAAGTAGCAGGAACATAGGTCCATCAAGCTCAGTATTACACTGATGGTAGCTCTCCATCATATTCAGTGGAAGTTTTTCTCAGCCTTACCTGGAGATGCTGGGTATTGAGTGGGCATACAGAACACATGCTGTGGCGCTGAGCTACAACCCATATACATGCTTACCATAGGAGCCAACTCCTGGTGGCTGAGGAGTCTCCCCCCCCCTAAAATATTTGAGGAGGAGCCCCAAAATTGATGGGCACTGCTATTCAAATGGTGTGCATGCACCATATCATGTGTTCAATTATGTGGGGCAGGGCTACTTGGTTTAAGTTGGCAGCCCCTGATGCTTACTTTGGAGTAAATACCACCAAACTTAGTGAACTTCTGAGAGAAGGCAAAATAAGGACAGTGCTTTGCCAGTAATAGTTATCATGAAATAGGGACAATTGGATCTTATGCACAGAACATGGTATTCTGTTTCATAGGCCTAGGGAAGTGAGAGCTGGACCATCAAGAAGGCTGATCACCGAAGAATTGATGCTTTTGAATTATGGTGCTGGAGGAGACTCTTGAGAGTCCCATGGACTGCAAGAAGATCAAACCTATCCATTCTGAAGGAAATCAGCCCTGAGTGCTCACTGGAAGGACAGATCGTGAAGCTGAGGCTCCAATACTTTGGCCACCTCATGAGAAGAGAAGACTCCCTGGAAAAGACCCTGATGTTGGGAAAGATGGAGGGCACTAGGAGAAGGGGATGACAGAGGACGAGATGGTTGGACAGTGTTCTTGAAGCTACGAACATGAGTTTGACCAAACTGCGGGAGGCAGTGGAAGACAGGAGTGCCTGGCATGCTATGGTCCATGGGGTCACAAAGAGTCGGAAACGACTAAACAACAACAACAAGGCCTAGGGATTAGTCAGCTGTCTGCTTCCTGGCTTCATCCACCTACAAAATCTGTCATAGGCAAGTGAAGGGTCAAGTAGGAGTTTGGACCTGTTTACAGATTATTGTAATTGTCTCTTCAAGATGGAGAGAAAGGGTCAACTTTTACCTAATGAACCATTTACCAATATGGTAGAGCACTGATAGTCATTGTCATGTGGAGTTTTCAGCGTAAGTGGATCTGACTGAGTTAACATCACAACCTCAAGGGTAGAATGCCTCACTCCCTTGACAGTATCCAGACTCCAGATCAAGGGAAGTCATACTCCTGCTCTATTCTGCCTTGGCCAGATCACACCTGGAGTATTGTGTTCAATTCTGAGCATTATTTAAGGAGGATATTGACAAGCTGGAACTTGTGCAGAGGAGCGCAAACAAGATGATCAAGGGTCTGGAAACCAAGCCTTATGAGGAACAGTTGAGGGAGTTGAGTATGTTTAGCCTGGAGAAGACAGACGAGATATAGCCTTCTTCAAATATCTAAAGGGCTGTCACATGGAAGATGAAACAAGCTTCTGCTCTGGAGGGTAGGACCTGAACCAATGGATTCAAATAAGAAAGGAGATTCCAACTAAACGCCAGGAAGCGACCCATCACCTCCCTTAACCTGGTTTTGCCAGTCAGTTGAAGCTATTGCTGGTGTGTGGCCGCTGACATCTTCTCTTGGGTGAGAGCTGAGTGCAGTGTGGGGGACCAGTGGCAGAAAAACACCCACAGAAGTCGTGTCCCCTACCAGAGGTACTAACCCTCCCCTAGCACCCCATATGCCCCAAACTCATAATGCCATTATAAAAATTTACGATGTGACTCCACTTGGGAGTATTGTGCGCAGTTCTGGTTGCCTCACCTCAGAAAGAAGGCTGTGGTGCTAAGAGGCAGAGATGGCCACCCAACTGGATGGCTTTAAAAGAGGATTAGATAATTCAGGAAGGACAAGGCTATTCATGGCTGCTAGCCATGAGGACGTGCGTTTTTCCTCCACTGTTGTAGGCAGCATGCTTCTGAAGACCGGTTGCTCAGAATCCCAGGTAGGGAGAGAGCCACTGTCTCAGGTCCTGCTTGCAGGCTTCCCATGGGCATCTGGTTGGCTACAGCAAGAACAGAATGCTGGACTAGATGGGCCATTGATGGATCCAGCAGCCTCTTGTGTACACTATGCTGCTGCTGCTGCTGCTGCTGCTGCTGCTGCTGCTGCTGCTGCTGCTGCTGCTGCTGCTGCTGCTGCTGCTACAATAAGCTTCACAGCATTGTGCAGTTAGTAACCCTTTCTGTCGCCAAGTGATTCCCCACTTTATTCTCAATCTCAAGTTGTTGGCAACAAGGGGTTGTCCCATACCCCTCTAGCTTCTCATTCTTCATCATGGTTGAGATATTTAAATACCATCCGATATTTAGTGAAGTAGGATTGAAATTTGGTATACTGGTTTGCTGTTTTTATTTCATTCTGCAACTCTGTACAGGTATTATATTTTCTTTTTCTGCTACGTACCTGCTTTTTCTGTTTCGACATGCTTGTGTGGGCAACACTAAAATTCAATAAAAAGTTGGAATGTTAAAAGAAAAGGCATCCAATGGGCAATTATTCAGCAGTTCACCACGAACCCCTTAGCCCTGCTCAAGAGGAAGCAACAAAACAGGCAGGACCTGCAAACATAATTGGGAAATGGGGTTTACTTGAGAGTAAACCTTTAAAATTAATATTGACCACAGGGAAAGATGTTGCTGGATAATACATTGCCATATTGAGTGATATTTGGAACCTCCATCTGATTATAGACAAGCAGTACTTAAGCTGCTGTAAAACAACCCACCTGGGAAATAATGGGAAACTGCAAATTAAAGTTGAGACAGGGTTTTGTGACACCTCCTTTAGCCCATAAATGCATAAAGATGTTTATGTTAAATTTTCTAATTTGGGGGTTTTGCAGTCACTTGGTGCATGAACCCTGACAAAACGTAGATCTCTTTGTGCAGGACAAAAAGCCTCTAGCCCTCTTCAGGTGTTATGGATCCCATGTGAGGACTGACTGTAGTGAAGAGCCTCTTGCATCCGCACGGACTCTGTACACATATTGAAAACCAGCGTTCTAGACGTTCTCACTTGCATAAGCTCATGGCTAGGCAAGCAGTAACAGCAGCATTCTGAACTACTGTAGTTGCAGCTTCCAAACCATCTTCAAGATAAGTCCCGGTGGCTTAGCTGAAGAAATAGAGAGCAGGGTGTGTCATCCTCAGCATATTGATCACAGCCTCCTCCAAAGCTCCAGATAGACAACCGCTCCCTTAGAAGGCTTACATACAAACTATCATAAGTGATAAAAACTGGTCCAACATTTATCCCTGATAAATAAATGAATGCAGCAGCAATGGCCTTTTTAGTATATTTTATTTAACATAACTAGAGAGCCTTTAAAAAGGAATGTCAGTAGTTTCATAAATAAATACATCAGTGATGCCTAGGGATTGGGGGAAGGATGCAAACCAGTTCATATTTAAAGCCAAACAATGCATGAACTGAAACGGCTATCCTTTGGAGTTCGCACTTGTCCAAATTTTACAAACACTGTTTATCAAAAGGTATACAATAGGAGAAAATTGTGTATAAAAATGTACGTACATATTAGTGAAAATAACATATAAAATTATATTAGGAGGGACTGCTTGCAAAAAAATGTGTACACTAGTCAAAACTGCATAAAAATGTGTTTGAAAAGAAATTCACACTACTGTAAAATTCTAGTGAATTTTTCCTGAGGATTTTTAAAATGCAAATTTAAGATTAGAAAAATGAGAAACTGTGAGAGATCCTTCCATCCCTAGTGAATCCACACATGGTGACTTTCTAGATGACATGGTAGCAAAGTGGAACAAGGAACATTCCAATACGGTCTGTTCAGCACAGCAACATGCATGTGAGAGGGACGGACAGAAAAATTGCCTATGCGCACACACAACCGCCTTATGCTTTGATTATATCAAATGCTTTGCTTTCTTCTTCCTGTGAGACCCATCACACATCAGCCATATTCTGCAGAGTATCAGAGCTGGTCTTCTAAGTGCAGGCTGTCTCCTTCCTCTGAGACTGCTCACAGGAAACAGCTTATGGCCATGGGGCAAGTTAGGGCAGCTGCCCTACTCTAGAAGCAGGGCTGGTGGGCAGAGGCGGAGCACAGCCCGGCGGAGCGCGAGTTCGCCATTCCCGCCGCGCCGCGCCGCACCCTCCCTCCAGCTCCCCGGCGCGCCCTCAGGCAAGGCCAAGCGCGTCGGGGAACCAGGGAGCGCGGCGCGGTGGGCGGGAACGCCGAACTCGCGCTCCGCTGGGCTGGGCTCCGCCTCCGCCCACCAGCCCTGCTTCTAGGGAGGGGAACAGCCCGGCGGAGCGCGAGTTCGCCGTTCCCGCCCGCCGCGCTGCGCCCTCCCTCCAGCTCTCCGTCGCGCCCTCTGGCAAGGCCAAGTGCGGCGGGGAACCAGAGAGCGCGGCGCGGCGGGCGGGAACGCTGAACTCGCGTTCCGCTGGGCTGGGCTCCGCCTCCGCCCACCAGCCCTGCTTCTAGGGAGGGGCACAGCCTGGCGGAGCGCGAGTTCGCCGTTCCCGCCCACTTTGTGGCCCCTCCCCTTCCGTGCCTTGGCCCCTCCCCTTGCCCCCCCCTAGTTTTGATCCTGGGTACGCCCATGGCTTATGGGGTTGTCTGCAAATGAGAAGAGCATTGTGACAGTCTTTGTCTCTCACACAATTATGGCTACTCTTGTTCTGCACCCCAGTTCAAATCAAGGAAGGGCCTTGCTTCTCAACAGGCATACCTGCCAAGTTGCTGTCAGAGAAATAAGGGACCGAGCCGGAAATAGCAGACCGGAAGTAGCACTGCCACCATTTTGTAACTGGGCAGAGCATGCTCAGAAGTGACTTTTGATGCTGCTTTGCCCAGTTCCAAAATGGTCGCCGCACCAGAAGTCGCACTGCAGCCATTTTGGAACTGGGCAGAGCAGCATGAAAGTCGCTTCTGAGCATGCTCCGCCCAGTTCCAAAATGGCCGCTGCGCCAGAATAAACCGAGAAAAAACAAAAAAATCCGTTTTTTTCAGCTAGGAACAGCTGGAAAAACGGGGATTTCCCAGGGAAAACGGGAGACTTGGCAGCTATGCTCAACAGGACGCATTTCATTCTCTAGGATAGGCATGTCCGAAGGGGCCCTAATCCGGCCTGCCAGTCAGTTTAATCTGGGCCCTGTGGAAGTATATCTCCTGGGGTAAAATACTAAAAAAAGCTCAACAAATTCAATCCAATAAAAAACTCAACAACTCTGGGGTAAGATCGTAAAAAAAAGGTCAACAACTTTGGTCGGCCCTCATGCATGTTCACTTCATCAAATTTGGCCCTGCTCTAGGACAAATAAAGGGGCTACAATTAAAAACATATTTGAGGAACATTCCTCCCCTCTAAACATTGGGTTTACCTGGACAGAGAGCAGATTTAGCCCTTATCTCGCAAGTGAAGAAGTGCTGCCATTAAAAAAAGAAGAAGAAAAAAGCAGATACTTCCAGATGTGAGCCTCCTAACAGAAGTTCAGACCCAAGTTCTCTCTGTATGGATGTTTGGTGTGTTAGCTTCCATGCATTCCCTCTTTTATAGTCATGGATATTTATTGCTATTCTGCCACTTACATCCATAGCGCTGGGCAGAGACTGATGGAATGTATTTGGAGAGAGTTTTTTTCATCCCTCTTCCCTTGCCCTCCACAGCCTTTTCTGTTCTGGCCATGTTTACAGGTATTTCTCATACCCTCCAACATTTCTCCAATGAAAATTGGGACATCCTATTCTTATTATCCCTTAAGCGTTCCCTCTTAGCATTTATTCTGTGATTTGGCAAATATTTCCCACGGGCCCTAATTCCTAAAGGAGGCCCATCCTTACATATCACACATGGTCATCTTTTGCATTGTCCGCTGGTGAGTCTCAGGCTGTTCAGTTCACAGAGATGTTGATTTCTGGTCCTTTTTCTTGGTACATAAGTTCAGACTAAAAAGAAACAAAGGTCAGGGCGTTAATAAAGTGACAGACAACGTAGCGCACACACATGGTTTCGGTTTTCCCTGCCTCGGAATAGCCACTTCCAAAGGGTGAAGTGACAGGAGAGAGAATGGGTGAAGGAGACCCAGCTGCAGAGTGCCCCCCCCCCCAGACCTTTCTACCCCAAGCCCCGCATTATTCCCAGCAGGAAGCTTCTAATCTAGGTCCATGGAAAGGGATGCCAACTCTTCTCCTGAGAAATGTGATTTGCAAAAACCTGTCAGAAATATCAGCTTCATGGCCTTAGATGGCTAAACTGCAAGGAAAGCTAGCCTGCAAACTCAAAACATTCCTGTGGATTGCTGACTAACGCCAGGGAGGTGGACTTTAAAGCTCACTTTCTTGCTGCCAAGTTGGCAGCAATAAGAACACAGATGGTGGGACCATTGGAGACTCTCTTTGAATGGATGTGGAGGACTAGTTCCTACAGGTATACACATAGCATAGATCTGACAGGTGTCTTTCTGTGACAACCAACAAATAACTTCAGTTTTATGCCCACCAATACCAAAGCGCAGAGTCAGGCAGTCTGACACTTCTCAAAACCGAAGCATCAACATATTTGATTGACTTGTTCCGTTCTTTGAAGTGGTCTGAAGGAGTATTTCCCCTCTTTATAAATGGACTTAATAATGAAAAAGAGACTGGTACTAACGAAGAGCTCTGAACCAGCCACACGGTGGTTTCATCAGCCCCTTACGGCACATAAGATGGTTACATTGGTTTATTTCCTTCCTTTCTCCATCACATTGGCATGTTGAGATTGGGGCCGGGTGGGGGTGGGGAGTGTGTAATTTCCAGCCAGTTCAGCCCCATCCCCAACCTCCTCTACCCCCATAATTTTAGTGCTGCTTGCTTACATCCTCATTGTCACTCTCATCCTGATCTTGCTTCCTCTTCAGCTCTTCTTCTTCTTCTTTCCTGTCCTTTTCTGGCATGATGTCATCCAGCCAAGCCAGGTGATGTAAGGAGAAGATGTACTCCATTGCCTTCCGTATACCCACTAGAGCCAGCAGCTAGAAGACCAGAACACAAAGTTAGTTTTCTTATGATTATTAATAACACACATAGCACTATCAATACATGTGGAACATTGCAGAGTAATCGAAGCAACAGGATAGGTCCCTGCCCACAAGGAGCATGCAATATCTATTTTGACAATTGGAGAGACAACAAAAAGAGAAATGGGGGTGAGGAAAGAAAGAAAGAAAGAAAGAAAGAAAGAAAGAAAGAAAGAAAGAAAGAAAGGAAAGAAAGAAAGCCATGTGAACAAGCACAGTTATGCATATTTAGGTTTTATTTGGCTGCATCATGTAAAGGGGCCAGAGCTTGAGAAAAAACTGGAAGAAGAAAGGAAACACCATGCTGGTGTCTTGATGGGGAATGCAAGGCATGAGGGGGGCATCTAGGAAGAATAGCAGGGTCACCCAAGAGAGCAGGAGACCTTTGGGTGGCTGAGCCTGTGGATGTTGGAGGAGAAAAGGCGACACCAGGGAGATAACAGGAAACGAGGGCAAAAACCTAGAGCTTGAAAACCTCAACAAAGCAAGAATAAGGAGTTTGTGCTAGATATGAAAAGGATTAGAAGCTGAAATAGGGATCTGAGGGAGGGAATCACATGATCAGAGCAATGAGAGAGAGAAATTACCCTGGCAGTAGAGTTTTGGATCTCAGTGAGAGGGCAGAATGTCATTAGTCAAAGATGGTTGCATTAGTCAAAGCAGGAGATAACTAGATCACAAACCAGTTTTGCTGACAGGGCAGAGAACATTTTGCAATGCTGTATAGTGAGAAATAGCCTGGCTTGGCAACAGACTGGATATATGGAGAAAGGAAGAGGGAGGAACCAAAGATAAAGCCAAGATGTCATTCCTGGTCAACAGGTTGGGTAGCAACACAGAGAATGGTGCTGGGGCTCAAGAGTTTGTGGTACTTTCCGTGGTACTTTTAGGCAGAAGTGGGCTTATCCTGAAATATAAAGCCACTAAGGTCTCTCCCCCCCCCGCGCCCCCGCTGCTTTTGTGCCTTAAAAAAATGCCACTTTCTAGGGATGGTGAAGAAATGCAATTCAGTTAACATTTAAAACCAAATTTGTGACATTCACATTTACCAAATCAATGCATGGACTGAGGGTTCATCCACACTTGTGCTGCTTTCCTCCTTACCGCTGAATCAGGGCAAATGGCAGTCAAGTTTTTTGCAGATTGACATTTGCTGGGTCAAGCGGAAGTGCGAACGAGGCCTGACACACAACCACCCTTCAAAAGTCACATTTCTCTGAATTTCACAATGCACTTCTCTAGCCAAACAATGTTGACAAAAACACATAGATGAGGGGAGGGGGAGTGCATAAAAATGAACATATTGTTGAAAATAGCATCCAAAAATGCAGCGTGTCGGGAGAAATTGCCTGCAAAAATGTGTATGCAAGACAAAACCATGTTAAATGTGTTTATAAGGAGAATGTGCACTAAAATGTTGAAGAATTTTCAGGAGGATTTCTTAAAACAGAACACACATTGCTGCAGAAATGTGGAGAACTCAATTTATGGCTGGAAAAATGAGACGTGGAGAGCACTGAAGTTGAAAGACCCTTTCATCCCTAGTTGCTGCTTGAAGGAATGACTTGACTGCCCCATTTTTCTCTGAAATTTGGTAGAGAATGCTCCTGGAAATGGCATTACGGCTTGGCATCATTCCCATGGACATTCTGCCCCAAATGTTAAGGGAATGCCACTGGCTATTAATGGGGACCCAGGTGGCGCTGTGGTTAAACCACTGAGCCTAGGGCTTGCTGATCAGAAGGTCGGCGGTTCGAATCCCTGTGACAGGGTGAGCCCCCGTTGCTTGGTCCCAGCTCCTGCCAACCTAGCAGTTCGAAAGCACACCAAAGTGCAAGTAGATAAATAGGAACCGCTACAGCGGGAAGGTAAACGGCGTTTCCATGTGCTGCTCTGTTTTGCCAGAAGCGGCTTTGTCATGCTGGCCACATGACCTGGAAGCTATACGCCGGCTCCCTCGGCCAATAATGCGAGATGAGCGCGCAACCCCAGAGTCGGTAACGACTGGACCTAATGGTCAGGGGTCCCTTTACCTTTACCTTTACTGGCTATTAAGGGCAGCCAAGTGTTTTTTTCTTATTCAAAAGCAAAACACAAATGTAGCCACCATACGACAGCTATCAAGGCCTATTGAAGCTCCAATAATGAAATATTTACTTTAATAAATACCAATATAAATTATTTGTGGAAGTAGAATACTGACATGGGTTATAAAATAGTCAAAGACTATTTGGTAAATATTCAGCAAATAGTCTTACATCAGCATTTGTAAGGGAGAATTTTTAAGAGATCTTTTTGGGCAAATGCATTTTCTCTCTAGTCAGGTGTCATCAGGAGGAATTGAGGACTAGAAAGTCCTGGAGTGGGAAGGTAAAATTCACACTGTGCTAGAGTGGATAATAAAGCAGTTCAATATATAGCAAAAGCCAGGAGAGGAAGTAGTTGGGCAAAGTCTCTCACTGAATCCACAGGTGGAGCAACCAGAAGAAACTCATCCCTGCCCTAAAGACTCTTACCATTAATGGGAAGATAATGGCAGCTGCCGTCGATTTAATGATCCACAAAACAGCCAGGCAGAGCACTTGGATGAAGGTGAAGAGATGCACTTGGCGTAGAGGAACATGACGGAGATAAATGAAGTCCGGCTGGTGTTTGGCAGGCATGAGCAAGAGCTGGAGTCTGTCTGTGAGCTGAGAGTAGAGGAAAGCAAGAAACATAATGTGGAGAACCTTTTTGGCAGGCACCAAATACTCCTTAAGGGAACTCCAGTTCACTGAAAATGTAAATTTTACTAAAGAGGCATAGTGTATTGGTTAAGAATGAGCTGGGAAGCACTTGGTTCAGATCCTAACTCAGCCATAAAGTGGTACCTTGGCGTACGAAGGTGATCCGTTCCATGGCTCTCTTCGGAAGTCGAAGCGTCCATTTTGCGCATGTGCAATTTTGCGCTTTGCGCGTGCGCAGAACGCGCACAGGGCGAAAATACTTCTGGGTTAGTGGACTTCGGAAGTCGAAACCTTCGGAAGTTGAGGCATCCGTAAGTTGCGGTACCACTGTATTTAGTAGTATCATTAGGCAAGCCACAGATAGCTTAGTGTCAACCCTTATATCTGATCTTTGGGGATGATACTAGCCTACCTTACAAGGTTGTTGTAAGAATCACTGAGATAATATATGTGAATCATTGTAAATTATATTATTCTATTCTGCCAGCAGCCCCTGGATTAGAGGCACTCTTATGGGGATTCCTATGGGTGACGACAAAGATAATGCAAGAATAAAGCTGAGAGCAGATCCCTCAGCTGCATCACAAGCCCAGCTTCCTCCCAGGTTCACAGTTAAAATGACAGATCTCTCTTCCAGGGAATGAAATGCTGGCGAAGCCATTGGCCATTCCCTGCCCCTTATGCTTCAGATGGGCCACAGCCCCCCCCTTTTAAGAAAGCACTGCATATATGCTTCACCACCACCTAATTAATGATAAAATGTGTTTATAAAAAACCATACAATGGAAACCACATGTTTCCACAATGCAGTATCCCCAGACCATGCTCCTTTTAACACTAAAATATTGTATATAGGTGCAGACATTCATATACATACATACATACATACATACATAATACATACATACATACATACATACATACATACATACATACATACATACATATGTGTGTGTACTTACATATGTGTGTGTACATACACACAATTCTAACATGACTCTTTCCCTCCCCCAAAGATATATAAACAAACTGCCTTTGGGGAAACTTGGAGGAGCTTTTAGAAAGGCTGCCCGCCACCCCCTCCCTTCCTCAGGACTCCTCCTTGTTGCTCCCCCAGGCTGCTACGTTAAGAAGTTATCAAGCCTATTTTATAGGTTTATAGGGAGGAGGAGCAAACCCTCCTCCATTTTTCTCTCTCATCTTCAGTCACAAAATAAGCAATGGCAACACAAGTAAAAATTTAAATACTTTATTTCATTTACACTCCTAAGAGTTTTTTTTGGGGGGGGGGAGTATGTACTGCATAAGCTCATCAAGGTCTCAGTGAACCCAGCAGTTTGGGGAACCCTGTTCTGGCCAGACACAGCTCACATTGACACCGCCTTCCATCTTGCGCAGTCTTCAATAGCTGCACTACTGAAGGAGCTAGAAATCAGCCACAGCACCTCCTTCCCCACAATCCAAAAAGGCTTCCCCTGCTGTTTTGCACTCACCTGAATGCTGCTGAGTGCAGACACACCCATGTAGAGGAAGATGCCATACAGCACAGGCATTGGGATAAACTGAGGGGAAATCAAATCCAAAATATAAGCATGACTATGCAAAGACTGGATTCTAGAAAACATTACCTGTCCATGAGGCCTTAAGAATGATTAGATGCAAAGAAGGGCAGAACTCCCGAACTTCTAATAATTGTATATTACAGGCAATTTTGGCAGTCTTGCCGATTTAGAGTCTGCAGCAACTGTAAAAGTACTTGACAGCAGGCAAGTTTAATGTTTTGTAATCAAACCAAGTATCTAACAGAGAAGGGCTCCTGCCCACCTAGCAGTTCGAAAGCACGTCAAGTGCAAGTAGATAAATAGGTACCGCTCCAGTGGGAAGGTAAACAGCGTTTTCGTGCGCTGCTCTGGTTCGCCAGAAGTGGCTTAGTCATGCTGGCCACATGACCCAGAAGCTGTACGCCGGCTCCCTTGGCCAGTAAAGCGAGATGAGCGCCGCAACCCCAGAGTCGTCCACGACTGGACCTAATGGTCAGGGGTCCCTTTACCAGAGAAGGGAGAAGCGAAGGGCTTGTGAATGTACAAACAATTAAAGGCTTTTCTTACCTTGAGTACAGGTGCCAAAAACACAGACAATCCTGTAAGGATGAAGACCACCAGACCTGTCACCCTTTGCTCCCTGCAAGGAAAAGCACTTTATATTTCAACCATCTTCAGAGGCAGCCCCACATATAACTTGCTGCAGTAATCTGACCTAGAGGTCGCCAGAGCATAGACAACAGAAGATAGGCCATCTGTGTCCAGAGAGGGGCACAGCTGGGCCACCAGCCAATGCAGATGGAAAAGCACCAGGTCTTAAGGTCATCGGGCGCCCTGGTGCAGGGATCCCTCAGGCGCCCCCCCCACTCTTAAAAAAAAGGAAAACTCTTACCTGGCGTGCCGGGCGGCAGGAACATCACAGCGGCCCCCCACCTCACAGCAGGGCGGCGCTGTGCTGGAGGCTGCCTGCCTGTCCGATGCTGCCGGATTGAGTGGGGGAGGGGCACCGCTGCTCTGCGCGACCTTCCTCCCTTCTCCCAGCGTAGCAGGGTGCCTGGGCAGGCCGGGCCACGCCGGGTTCCTTCCCGCCAACAGGGCGCTGCGTTTCATTGGTAGAGGTGCTGCCATGTGGCGTCACCTCTACCAATGAAACGCAGCACCGGGGTGAGGGATGACCCTGGCGCTGCAGAGCGGAACAGGGTCCTAGTGCCCCTGTTCCGCTTGCTTCCCTCCCTGCTCTCGCGGTGCGGCTGGTGGAGGGAAAAGGGAGGCCGCCGCGAAGCTCCCCCATTTGCTGGGGCGCCCCTCAGCGCCCCCTGATCGCCCAGGCGCCGTGGTGCATTGCGCCACTAGAGTCAATGGGCAAGCCAGGTCTGAAAAGCACTCTGCGCTACCAAGACCCCCTGAGCCTCAAGCGACAGCTGTGGAATAAGGACGCATAATGCACCATACCTGATTCCAAGGAACTTCGGCTGCTCCCCTGGAGCACAAGTGGTGCTCTCCTTCTTAAGGCTGTCCATGTGGGCCAAAGAAATGACTGTGGCCGACACATACCAGGGCAAACCCAGCACGGAGGTGAAGATCATCAGTAGGGAAACGCAGAAGAAATCCAGGTGAAATCCTGCCCCTTTCTGCAACAAACAGGACAGCCATGTTAGTAACTGGAAACTCAGGCTGAAGAATACACAGTGAAGCCTTGCTTCTTATTTCCCACTTTAGGTGTCTTGATTTCTTGCAGCAAATACAATTCCCCTCGCAGCAGCAGCAGCAGCAGCCTTGGAAGTCAGAGAAGCAGAGGGCCAAAACAGAGTTGGAGGGCTTAACACACACCCTAAGTGGCCTGGTGGATTCTGGGAATTATATGTTCTTGTCTGAAAGTGTCCAATTCATGGCAACTGTCCACTACCACTCATGCCTCAGCACCTTATCAGGATTGGGCTCCTATACAGGGGTACCTCTACTTACGAATGTTTCTACTTACGAATGGAGCTCCGTCCGCCATCTTGGATGCAGTTTAGATAGGATTTTTTCTACTTACGAATTTTTAGATAGGGTTGCTTCTACTTACGATTTTTTTCTCCCAATGCATTCCTACGGGATTCGACTTACAATTTTTTTCGACTTGCAAATGTGCGTTCGGAACGCATTAAATTCGTAAGTAGAGGTACCACTGTACACCAAAAGCTATTTAGAACAACAGGAAGTATCTTTTGAGTGTATTGTCAGCCGTCTAGAAAATCCTTTATAGCACAAAGGTGGCTTTGTTTGTTACCCATTTACTCCATGACAGCTACTTGCATGATTCAGCATACCAGGCGGGATCATAAGCAGTTGGAGGAGTCAGGATGAGGAGAAATTCAATTCAGTTTGTACTTCTATCCTAATCTAACAAATTCACACTCTCTGAAACAGTATGCAAACTGAAACACAGCTATCCTTCCAAATTCACATAGCCGAATTTTGCGATATTTCCCCCCCAACCAATCTTTTACAAAAATGCATAGATTAGGCAAAAGTGTGCATAAAAATGAAGATATTAGTGAAAGTAACATACAAAACTGCATTATATTAAGGAGAAATTGCTTGCAAAAAATGAACAATTAGTCAAAACTACATAAATAGATGTGTTTTTAAAGAAAAACCAATGAACTTAAAAAAAAAATTAACACGTGGAGAACTGAATATACAACTGGAAAAATTATGAACCAAGAGGACTGAAGTGAACCAAGAGATCCTGCCGTTGCTAGTTAGTAGCCTGCCCACTTAACCTCACTGAAGACACTGCAGATGCTATGGTGAACAAGCGCATGCATGTGATGGTGCGTGTGCAATTCCTATCCAACAGCCCCATTAACTATAACAAGGTGAAAGCTTTTATTAAGCAGCATCAGAGACTGAGGGGTTTCAAGAAGCAGGACAAATTAATATGATATCCAGTCTTCTGTGCCCAGCTGGACTCTTGTACCTTTGAAAGTTGCATGATAGCCAGAAAAACATTTTAAACTTTGGGTGGGTGTGGGGGGAGGGAAGGAAACCTAGCAGAATCATCCCATCTCTTTCTGAACATCATCTTCCCCTACCCCAGGTTTCACAAGTTAGAGGCACTTTACTTTGTGGAATGAATAAAAAAAACTAAAAGGTGCTTGTGTCGTGTCTAGGTGACCATGGAAGGAGATTGCAGCTGTTCCCTAACAACCTCAAGCCAACCTTGCAGTGTTATTATTGTTATTCTTTATTACATTCATATACCGCCCTATAGCCACAGGTATAGGACTACACAAGCCAGGATGCCCTTTTTATATTTTACCCTAGCAGGGCCGTCTTAAGCATGCCTGGCGCCGTGGTGCGACGGATCCCTCTGGCGCCCCCCGCCTCGTTTCCCAGTGCGGTGGGTTGCAGTGCGCAGCACGGCTGCCACCTGGAGGGCCGGCGCCCTGCGCCACCCAGCCTGGCCGTAGGGCCGGCCCTGAGCCAGGAGGCGCTGCCTGCCACTGTTGCGACGCCCCTGCATGCGGCGGAGGCGGCCCCAGGCCTGCGCGCCTACGGAGAGAGGCCTGAAGCCGCTGAACAGCTGAGAGGCACGCCTGGGGCTGCATCCGGCGTGCCTCTCAGCGGGCGCAGCGGCGCCTCTGGTGGCCTGGCGCCCCGCGCCACCAGACCCGGGCCTAGAGACGGCCCTGTACCCTAGGAGGGCAACACAGGAAGCTGCCATACATGGAATCAGATCATTGATGCACCTTTTCAGTAGTGTCTACATTGACTCTCAAGGGTTTTAGGCTGGGGTCTATTCCAGTCCTATCTGGCACTGTCAGGGATTGAGGTTCCAGGATCTTCTGCATGCAAAGCCTATTTTCTACCACTGACTTACAGCCTCTTCTCTTGGCCATCTTGAACAACCAGCTTTTAGAATGATGGGTCATAGAATCGTAGAGTTGGAAGGGATCCAAGGGTCATCTAGTCCACCCCCTGCAATGCAGGAATCTCAGCTAAATTTGATAAATAAAATAAAACCAATAAACAAACAAATCCCGACTATGAGAACAGAGCAAATGGCTGGATCAAAAGACTGCTTTCTGTCTCTTGTGGTAAAAATGTATGTTGGACACACATACGTTTTGGAATCTTTGTTATATCTGCCAATGTAAAGGACCTAAGGGTCAGACAATCAGCAGCAGGCTCAGCCATCCATCTTCCATTTGGGGTGCAAGTTCTGTCACATCTAATGCAAACCCCAGCAGTTGGGTATATACTACAACCTTGGTCTATATAGTACTATTCATAGACCCCTGAGCAACTTTCCCTTGAGCATAATCCCTCTCCCTTGATCAAACCCAGGATCAAAACTAGGGGGGGGGGCAAGCCATGGTCGTTCAGGGGCGGGGCCACAAAGTGGGAATGTGGGCAGGGCTACAGGACCAGTGGGCCCGACGACTCTGTGGCGGCGCCTGCAGCCGCTAAATGAACCCCCTAAACTCTCTCACACGAAATCCCCCTGCTCTGAAGCAGGGCCGTCTCTAGGCCCGGGTCCGGTGGCACAGGGCGCCAGGCCACCAGGGGCGCCGCTGTGCCCGCTGAGAGGGCCAGCGGAGGCCGCCCAGGCGTGCCTCTCAGCTGTTCATCGGCTTCAGGCTGCTTTCCGGAGGCGTGCGGGCCTGGGGCTGCCTCCGCTGCGTGCAGGGGCATCGCAACAGGGGGCGGGCAGCACCCCCTGGCCCAGGGCCGGCCCTACGGCCAGGCTGGGTTGCGCAGGGCTTCGGCCCTCCAGGCGGCAGCCGCGCAGTGAGCTGCGCCCGCCGTACCGGGAAACGGGGCGGGGTGGGGGCACCTGAGGGATCTGTCACACCACGGTGCCAGGGCGCCAGGTATGCTTAAGATGGCCCTGCTCTGAAAACACCGCTCCCATCCATTTACAGCTAGCCATCCCCCTGAAAATCCCCTTTGGGCCCCGCTTTCCCTCCTCCAGGTCCCCCCGAAGCCTTGCCAGTTCCCACCCTATATATCTGGGATGGGGAAGGAGCTCAGAGGTCTGCTAGTCCTGGGGGGCCATCCCCCTGTGGCCTGGGAGGATACTGGGGACCCCCCGCCAAGCTGAGACCCTCAAAGAAGAAGAAGCTTCCACCGCCGCCTCCCCATCGCAAGGGAGCAAAAGATGGGAAAGGTGGGGTGGCGCAGCGCAGGCGAGTGAGCCCCCCCCAGCTGCGACCCTACGGCGGCGGCTCCCCCGCCCTCAACGCCCCTCTCTCGGCAGGGGCAGCAAGGGAGAACGGCTGGGGGGGGCGCATTGCAAAGAAGGAAGCAGCAGCCAATGCCCGGAGAGGGCAATGCACGCAGGGGGAGCGGAGAGCTGTGCCGCCGCCCAAGGCAGCGCCTTTCCTATTGCCGGGGGTGGGGAGGAAGGGTCACGCCGCTGGGCTACTCCTGCCGCCGGCAATCCGGCGCAAACGCCCCCACGCAGCTTCCTTGCAGCAGCCACGACCACTGCCTTCGGGCGCCGCCCCCCCACTCCTCCTTTGCGGGCTTCTGCCCGCTGAGGCTGAACTGGCTCCTGTCGGTGCACTTCCTCTCCCGGCCCAAGAGGATTCTCAGTAGCAACTCCTAACTCAGGGGGGGGGTAGGGGGTGCGGAGGGGGGAAGGGGGCAATTCCCAGCCCGCGGCACCGATGATCGCAGTGCAGCCTACTTGGAGGCAGAGCGCAGCAGCGGCTGCAACCAATGCAGGGAGCCGCATCTCCTTCGCTTGCCAGCCCAGCAGAACTCTTAGGCAGGAGAGGTTGCAGCCCAGCAGGGCTTTCCATTGGGAGGCGCAAAGGCTTTATTGGGCGGGAATTGGTGCAAATGTAGGCAGGACGGGCACCAGCAGCGGGCACCAGCAGCGTTTCCTCCCCCTCTCCCCTCCCGTGTCAACAAGCGACGCGCCTGCACAGGGTATTTGCTTCCCTAGTCGGGCCCGCAGTTTGGTCTTCTAGGGGGGGCAGCTGCACCCCCCTGCCCCATGCTGGGTACACCCATGCCCTTGATGGCTTGTTTTAAGCAAACCAACCAACTGTCTCACTGAGCACAGAATGTGAGGTTTAGAAAAGCATTTCCTACATATCTGTGGATGTTTCTACCGGTAGGTGGCTGTTTCTCCAAGAAAAGAGAATTAAGCTGAACAAGAAGTGTTTCGTTGGCCTTCCAGGCTCATCCTATTTGTCCATTTGGTCTAGCCATGATGGACGCAGGGTCTGGCTCAGGCCCCGTGTGGCTTGGGATTCCGTGTGTGCTGATTCATTGAACCCTAACCCTTGGCTCCCTCTGGAAGAGCTTCTGCCACGTCAAGAAACTGGCAGTAAACAAAGCAAAACACAGGTGCACGCACAGCCGAAGTCTGAGCCAGCTAAACTCCAGCAAGAGTGAGAGGCCACAAAGCAGAGAAATGCCAGGCACTCCCTCAGACAACCCAACCAGAGGAACCAGTTCCTGCTCGCACAGAGGAGTGTGGATAGAACTGCAGCACATTAGCCCAGCAGGGAATGCTGTGGGAAGAGTGGCTGCTGAATGCTCTACTCCACAGAAGGGTGAGACTGATGGTGCACACCTGGAAACACAACTAGACTGTTCTTTTTTTGCAATGTAGATCGAATCTGGTGTGTGTGTGCCGTATTTCATTAAAAAAAATATTGAACAGATACAGGATTGGTATGGATTGTGGCTGACGTAATGTGTGCACGGCTTCCCAAACCAATGGCGGGAGACCACTGGATACAGAATAAATGGGAGTGTGTACACAAGCTGTGTCTCTTTATTAACATATGCCGGTGTGGAAAGAACTCTGCCCCCACTCCCAATGCTTCAGGAGTGGGTAGGTAGCATTTCTAAGGGGATACAACAGGCAACTTGCGCCTGGGCTTTGCACTTGACCATTTGCCTATCTTCAGGTTTTGAAAGACAACGGCCAGGCTCTTCCCAATAACTGAAGGGCCTCTCAGTTTTGTCTGTAACTTTGCATAAGCAAGAATCATAGAATCATAGAGTTGGAAGAGACCACAAGGGCCATCCAGTCCAACCCCCTGCCAAGCAGGAAACACCATCAAAGCATTCCTGACAGATGGCTGTCAAGCCTCCGCTTAAAGACCTCCAAAGAAGGAGACTCCACCACACTCCTTGACAGCAAATTCCACTGTCGAACAGCTCTTACTGTCAGGAAGTTCTTCCTAATGTTTAGGTGGAATCTACTTTCTTGTAGCTTGAATCCATTGCTCCGTGTCCGCTTCTCTGGAGCAGCAGAAAACAACCTTTCTCCCTCTTCTATATGACATCCTTTTATATATTTGAACATGGCTATCGTATCACCCCTTAACCTTCTCTTCTCCAGGCTAAACATACCCAGCTCCCTAAGCCGTTCCTCATAAGGCATTGTTTCCAGGCCTTTGACCATTTTGGTTGCCCTCCTCTGGACACGTTCCAGCTTGTCAGTATCCTTCTTGAACTGTGGTGCCCAGAACTGGACACAGTACTCCAGGTGAGGTCTGACCAGAGCAGAATACAGTGGTACTATTACTTCCCTTGATCTAGATGCTATACTCCTATTGATGCAGCCCAGAATTGCATTGGCTTTTTAAAGCTGCTGCATTACACTGTTGACTCATGTCAAGTTTGTGGTCTACCAAGACTCCTAGATCCTGTCCGCATGTACTGCTCTCAAGCCAGCAAGAGGCTCAGCATAATCTGGGGTCTAGCACAGAATTCAGATTTCTGTTTTTTTTTTAAAGAACATTTTAAATCTTTGTGGCTTTAAAAGATATATGGATATTTTCAAAGGCCTGAAGGTATTGCCTTCTCCACAAGCATGAAATACTAGCTTCAGAATAAGGCATGCAAAAGAGGAAATTACATCAATCACTAGTAAACTTGAGTCATTATATAGGCACAGGAGTACTAATGAACATACATAAAATATAAGGTGGACTAAAGGTCGAATAATAGCATGGATAATGAAAGATGGTAGCATGTTTTCAGGTACAGATAAGCCAGATAAGACAAACCACATTCCAACATTACAAAGCCTGAATATTATAATTACTAATAAAATAAAATGCAGCAGAGAGATGAACATGTTAGTCTCCGATGCCAAAATCTAAAAAAGCTCTACAGTGGTAATAAAAAGTTCCTGGAGGGAACTTTAGCATGAACTTTAGCATGACCCCAGATAGTCATGAGTGATACTTCATAATACTAATTTGTATTATGAAGCATCAATTAAAGTATACAATAAAAGAGGTAGGAGGTTATCAAGAGAAATAATAACTGAAATGGGGAAGAAAGAACCCTTTAAATGGTGAGGAGGGGGGGAACTTTGCATGCTCTCCACTTCCAATGATTTATATAATTTAGCAGAAGTTTTCACAAGGAAATTATAGGAGCAAATCTTTGCTTTAAACAGAAGAGTTAAGCAATTTTAATGCACCAAAAAGCACGGAAAGTACAAGATTGTTAGTAATGACAGTCTACCTTGTGACTGTGGGGTGGCTGATAGGTGTAGGATGAGGGGAATATATTGCTGCATCCAGCACTCAGAACTAGGAGATGGGCAGCAGACAGCAATCTCTGTCTGTCTCCTCCGTTTCTTCCATTTTTTAAAACTGACGTCAGGCCAGAAGGATGGGAAGCCTGGCCAATGCTGCGGCTGCAGCAGCTAGAACTGACGCATTGCAACCTCTGAGGTGAGTCACAGGGACAGATTTGCTTTGAAGTAGATGTCCAATGGCTGTTTGGTTCTTTGGAAAAATCTAAGAGAGAACCCCAGCCCAGCACTGACCTGAAGCTTATACTCCTTGCGGTTGAGAATGACAGCTGTTATTTGCTGGTCCATGAAGATGAGGATAATGACCAAAATGGCAGGCACTGACGATGCCAAGCATATCCACCAGGAGTTTGCGCCAAACGGAAACACAACCCAGCCTCTCTCAGGGTTTGTAGGCTGTAGAGAAAAGGTTGATTGGGAAAAGTTAGTAGGGCCCAGGCTGGATCCAGAGCAGGCAGCGAGAATTTCAGCCACAGATTTGTTGAGCTGCCTCCTCAGGCAAGGGAGCTCCCTGTGGCTCCACTCCCATCTGACCACACAGGCTTCTCACAGAGGGTGGCTTTCCAGCTGATTAAATTACAGAGGGCTTGCTTTCATTACATCTTGATAGTGTTTTGCAGGTCCTGTGATTAGAGTTACATGACTTTTTTAAAAGAAAAAAGCACCACCACTGTTTGATAAATGCATTCATCTTCCATATATTCCAAATAAGAATTAAATAAAACATTGGGCCTTGCTCTAGACTGGAGTCTAGAGCAGTGATTCCCAAAGCGGGTGGTCTTGCCCTTTGTGGGGCGGTGGGATTACCTAAGTGGGTGCTAAGAGGCAAGGGGGTGCTGGAGATGTAAATAACGACATCTGGATTTGCTGGATCAAGTTCTTCCATTTTGTTGAATTAGGACTCAGCTCCATTGGCAAAGAAAAACTGCTTTATATGTGCTGGGTATGCATTATAACACTGTGACACCAGATGGCGCTGTGGAGCTCCATTTTTGCCAACCCGATTTTTCACACAAAGTTTACAACACATTTAACTGAGATGCTTCTTTGATGTGTCTAGATCCAGCCTTAATTAAACTAAATAGTTTTAACTGGATGTTCAATAAATGTGTAATTTATTGTTACTGTTTGAATTTTATTGTTATTATCTTCCTTAAGGTGTTGTGTCAACCACTACTGTATTTCGAATAATGCTTTCTATAAGGTGGAGCTTATGGGGATGAGCTTATGCAACAAAGGGGCAAGTGGACCCAAAAGTACGGAAACCGTTAGTCTAGAAGATGCAACTGGCTTAAGGGTGGCTGCCAGGACCAAGGCCATTTGCCCCAGGCTCAAGGGCTGGTTGAGCCAGAAGACTTATCTGAAGCTCTGCTTCTGCATCTGAAACGGGCTCAGTACCTTCTTGAATCCCAGTTCATTTAACGTAAAACAGGCAGAGAAAGCCAGGCAGCGGTTACTGCAAGTGCAGAAGCACCTGCAAAGCCAGCCTCCCCGGTGGTGGTTGCTCCCGGACTCTGAAATGCCCTCCCAGGAGAAGCCATCCTTGCTCTGTTCCCTCCTCTGGCAGGTGAAGACCTCCTTAGTCCAACAGGGTTTGGGGAAGTGACTGGTTTTAATTAAAGGCTGGTGCTGCGCTGGGTTTTTTAAAATTGTAATTAAGACATACAGATACTGTAATTATCTTTTATATTTAGGTGTAGTTTTAATTCTATAAATCAGGGGTCGGCAAGGTTTACCTCGCCTGGGCCAGTTCACTCCAGCGGAGATCCCTCCATGGGCTGGATTATCTGCACATGTGAGCGCCCACACCTGCGATTTCCTGCGCCTGCGCCAACGCAATTTCTGGCATCTGCGCATGCGCGATTTTTGGTGCCACAGAAGTGAGTCCCCGTGCAGGGACTCGCTAAGGGGGCGGCTTGGTTTGGGGGCGGCTCGTGGGCCAGTTAAACGACCCCCCCCTTGGGTCGCTGGTGGCCCATGGGCCTTAGGTTGCCGACCCCTGCTATAAATGTTTGAGTTTTAGCTGCTCCTATTTTATCTGTAAGGGACCCAGGTGGCGCTGTGGTTAAACCACTGAGCCTAGGGCTTGCTGATCAGAAGGTCGGTGGTTCGAATCCCTGTGACGGGGTGAGCTCCCGTTGCTCGGTCCCAGCTCCTGCCAACCTAGCAGTTAGAAAACACGTCAAAATGCAAGTAGATAAATAGGAACCGCTACAGCGGGAAGGTAAACGGCGTTTCCATGTGCTGCTCTGGTTCACCAGAAGTGGCTTTGTCATGCTGGCCACATAACCTGGAAGCTATACGCCGGCTCCCTCGGCCAATAATGCGAGATGAGCGCGCAACCCCAGAGTCGGTCACGACTGGACCTAATGTTCAGGGGTCCCTTTACCTTTACCTTACCTATTTTATCTGTAAGGCACCTTGAGTCCTCACCAGGGGAAAGGGTTCAGTATAAATGAATTAATAGTGATAATGATAATAATAATAATAGTAGTATATGGGGCCCAGATCTCGGCCCTGACGTTTCACCCACATTGCACAACCTGCCTCTTGGCTGCCTGTTAGGAGGAGAGACCATGAGTTCCTTCCTACGCCCCTCCCTTGGCAGGCAGGCAGGCAGTGCTGCTCCCCATGGAGCCTCCACTAATCCTCCCCCGCCCAGGCCTGCAGCAGGGCAGCTCAAGGTTGGCCCTGAGCCACCAGCCGACTCCTCCTTCCCTGCTCACGGTGCCGCCAGGGAACAACCATGGCAGGGTTGCCTGGCATTGGCTCAGTTACGATGCCTGTAGTCTGTGCAGACCACGGGGCTCCGCAGGCCTCGAACATCTTAGTTTTATACCCGTCTCACTGTCCTGGGTTCCCCCAAAGAATCCAGGCAACAGAAGCCTGAGACGTGCATATCTCCCTCCCAGGGGTCCTTGGGGAGTGGGGATGGACTCAGCAATCTTTCAAACATCGGGACATTGCCCGCATTTGTGTTAAAGAGTCTAAGACAGCCATTCCATTTACACTTACTTGGGAAAATTAAAAAAATCATTCAGTAGCACCTTAAAAAATTTTTTTATTTTGCTTCGACTCAGACCAACACGGCTACCTACCTGTAACTTACTTGGGAGTAAAGGTAAAGGTAAAGGGACCCCTGAACATTAGGTCCAGTCGTGACCGACTCTGGGGTTGCGGCGCTCATCTCGCATTATTGGCCGAGGGAGGCGGCGTACAGCTTCCAGGTCATGTGGCCAGGTCATGTGGCGAACCAGAGCAGCACACGGAAATGACGTTTACCTTCCCGCTGTAGCGGTACCTATTTATCTACTTGCACTTTGACGTGCTTTCGAACTGCTAGGTTGGCAGGAGCTGGGACCGAGCATCAGGAGCTCACCCCGTCATGGGGATTCGAACCGCCGACCTTCTGATCAGCAAGCCCTAGGCTCAGTGGTTTAACCCACAGCGTCACCCATGTCCCCACTTGGGGAGTAAGTCCTACTTAAATCATTGGAGCTTATTTCTGAGTAAACATAGACTTGGCTATAAAGCTATGCCATACATATTTGTTGGAAGCAATAAATGAATAATTGAGCAGTGTGCAGGAAATATTTGTAGAGTACCAAACAAGACAACAGATCCTGCCCTGCAAAATTTGCAACCTAAAAGGTGGCTGGCTGTGCACAGCTCTGATTGGCTGAGATGTGTGCAAGGACGTTGCAACGCTGTCTTTTCCTCCCCGGAGCACTTCTAAACTACAGTATCTGAAAGTCGATTGCATCAGTGTGCAATTAGTGTGCATTTTTATTTAATAAACCAACATGCCACACGGAGGGGCAAGACAATCAATTTGAATCCATGCTCTGTTTGCTAATCTGTATGGCTGTTATTTGTACTCCAAACCCGGGAGATTTCTGGGCTTATCTGGGCTTATTCTGCACTTCTTGAGTTTGGAGTTGTTGATTTATGTAAGTATAGCTGTCCACAATGTGCAGCACTTGTCTGACCTCTGTCAGAGGCAGGGCCAGGCAATCACCTCAGGCAGCAGGATCCACAGGGGCTGCAGATCTACAGCAGCTGCTTGGTGAATAAGAGGTGCTGTTAGTCCACCCCCTCAGTCTACCCCCGCTGTTCCCAAAATACAGCCGTGCCTCAGTTTTCAAACAGTTTAGTTCTTGAATGTTTTGGCTCCCAAACGTCACAAACCTGGAAGTTCGTGTTCTAGTTTGCAAACTATTTTTGGAAGCTGAACGTCCGACGGGGCTTCTGTGGCTTCCGATTGGCTGCAGGAGCTTCCTGTAGCCAATCAGAAGCCGCGCTTTGGTTTCCAAACGTTTTGGAAGTCGAATGGACTTTTGGAACAGATTTCGTTCAACCTTCAAGGTACGACTGTAGATCTTTAGCCCCTTCCCCTTGTCCCTGCTTGTTCCTGATTTCACTCACCCCTTCTTTCCTACTTGGGGGCGGGGGGGGGGAGGGCAGCATTTCGTGGTTTGCCTCAGGTGCCAAAATGTATCGGGCCAACCCTAGTCAAAAAGAAGCCTTCCTTCCCATCACAACAATCCCTCCCTTTGGGGACAGTTGCCTCAAGAAGCCACGAGTCATAATCGTGAGCCTCGGTAGCAGTCATACCTGTCAAGTTCCTCTCTGAAAAATAAGGGACCGGACCGAAAGTAGCATACCGGAAGTAGCGCGGCGGCCATTTTGGAACTGGGCGGAGCATGCTCAGAAGTTACTTTTGATGCTGCTGTGCCCAGTTCCAAAATGGCCGCCGCACCAGATTAAACCAGGAAAAAAACAAAAAAATCTGTTTTTTTGGCTGGGGACAGCTGGAAAAACAGGGGTTTCCCGGGGAAAACGGGAGACTTGGCAGCTATGGTAGCAGTATGCCACCGCCTTCATTTTAGTGCTCCTGCCCTTTCGCCTTTAACAGCAGCTGGACACAAAGCAGAGTTTAGAAGGTATTGCATTCACCATCACGCCCATTCTATTTCCATGCCAGGAAAAGCTTCCATTGCTCCACTTCTGTGTTTCAGGTGGCCTACAGAAGCCCAGGAGCATTCCATGACTTCTCTCACTGTTCTTCCCCAGTCCTGTAATTTCCCCCTCCCCTATGTGGCTGTAATGAGCAGCATTGCAAGTGTGCTATGCAGTGACAGCTGCTACCTCTCCTGCTGCACTGGAGAATTTTTGAGGTACGGTACTTGCAATTTCTCCAGGTTCTGCCTAGGCCCTAGACACAGGAGGTGTGCCCTTTTATACCCAACAGACACTACAGTGTAGTGGTTGAGGGTGTAACTTGAGAGCCAGGAAGTTCCTAGTTCAAACCTTGCTGTTAAATCACTAGGTGGCTTTATGCAAGCCATGTTTCTCAGCATAGCTGCCAAGTTCCGGCCTGAGAAATAAGGGACTGGACTGGAAGTAGCGCTGCCGCCATTTTGGAACTGGGCGGAGCATGCTCAGAAGCTGCTTTTGATGCTGCTCTGCCCTGTTCCAAAATGGATGCCGCACCAGAAGTTGCGCTGCAGCCATTTTGGAACTGGGCAAAGCAGCATCAAAAGTCGCTTCTGAGCATGCTCCGCCCAGTTCCAAAATGGCTGCCGCGCCAGAATAAACCGGGGTAAACCAAAAAAATCCGTTTTTTCGGCTGGGAACAGCAGGAAAAACAGGGGTTTCCCAGGGAATACGGGAGACTTGGCAGCTATGGTTTCTCAGCCTCAGTTCTCCATCTGTGGCAAGGGGCTAGTACTGCTGACCTTCTTCACAGGGTGCTTATAAGAATGAGTGAGGTCATGTCCGTCAAGCACTTCAAAATTGCTGTGTGTTATTACTCCTCTTGGTGTAATAGGGACAGAGGGTGGGTCAGTCAGTCAATCCCTAAGGAACCAAGAGCTATAAATAGGCAAATTTTCCACAACATACTCCTAACCCATGTTAGCAATATGTTGCATTACTTTTATCCTGTTCAGGTGCAGAAGACAGTGGTTCTCTGACTCCTGCCGTTTTTGCCTTCTGTACTGTGCCCGTCAACAATGTGTTACTTAATTCATGTTAGGTAAAGGTAAAGGGACCCCTGACCATTAGGTCCAGTCGTGACCGACTCTGGGGTTGCGCGCTCATCTCGCATTATTGGCCGAGGGAGCCGGCGTATAGCTTCCAGGTCATGTGGCCAGCATGACAAAGCCACTTCTGGCGAACCAGAGTAGCACACGGAAATGCCATTTACCTTCCCGCTGGAGCGGTTCCTATTTATCTACTTGCATTTTGACGTGCTTTCGAACTGCTAGGTGGGCAGGAGCTGGGACCGAGCAACAGGAGCTCACCCCGTCACAGGAATTCGAACCGCTGACCTTCTGATCAGCAAGCCCTAGGCTCAGTGGTTTAACCCACAGCGCCACCACTAATTAAAAGTACCGGTATGCCCATTGCGTAACACGAGACATTCAAACCCACACAGTGAAGTGGCCCTTCACACTTCCTTTTAAGAATAGTACTGGTGCTACAAGAGACCCAGAAACTGCACCGCACTGGAGTCTCTTTTGTTTTATCCACTGATGTCAAGAAGGCACAGATGATGCCCAAATAACCTCTACTGAGCTCAAGGACCAAAGATAGACTACAGATGCCAAACAGAGCTATTGCAAGACATTCTTATTTTGAATAGGCTTTATGAAACTACAGTCCCCATCTTGCATTATCACCCAGCCTTCAGGCAGGGGCGAAGGAAGGCGTCATGACACCCGGGGCGGGCGTCAATATGTAGGGAGCATGTGTGGCGTCGCTACGTACGACGCATGCGGGTACGTAGCGATGCCGCACATGCGCTGTATAGCGGTTTGCCGCCGGTGCCGCTCCAGTGCCGTACAGACGGTACCATATCCCTCTGTCGCCGCTACAGCCGTGAACGGAGGATCCTGGCACTATACAGCGCATGCATGTTGTCGCTACGTACAACGCATGCGTGCAACACCGCACATGTGCTGTACTTAGCGGTTTGCCGCCGGTGCCGGGATCCTCTGCTCACGACTGCAGCTGCAAACGGAGGTTCTTCCACATGCAGTGGCTGCGGCGCCATGATGGCTGCTCGCGCCACCGCAAGCCCCCGCGGGGTGACTTCTTGTCACCCCTGCAGATATAGAACCCCGGGTGTACTGTCCCCCACCCCCGTTGCGACGCCACTGCCTTCAGGTTTGTGGGGGCTGAGGGGCAGGGACATCAGTCTGGATGATGCCTTGAGCCCCTTCCCATAACCTGGGGTCCTATATCTGTGGGGGTAGAATGTATCAGAGCAAGCTTGCCAAATCTGTTCCTTTATTAAGGTAATGACTTTGGCTAGCTAGTTAAGCACCACAACTAGTGTTACTTTGTGCCATAGAACAAATGGGTGGTCCTTTCCCCCCTCCCTCACCTAACTGGTAGGGAGGAGAACAAAACCCAGTGAGTTGTGTCAGAGGAGGCTGGAAGCTGGAACCCAACACATGCTTGCACTGTGCTGGAGCCAAAGCTGTCGCAGGTGAAGAAGCAAGACCTTCTGGGGTGTTGATGCTGCGAGCTCCTCCATCTTATTCTCAGGTTGTATATATGTGTAAATAATACCATACACCCTAAAGATATCACAGTCTCTGCTGACCTTCATTCTAAGGAAAGAGAACTCTGGGCAACTGCTGAACCCCTGGAATCTCTCAGCTCTCTGAGATGGGAATGGCATACGAAGGGTCCAAAACATTTCAAGTAGTTATGTTAAACAGTAATGCTCCCTAAGGAATTTGCTTTGCAGAACTGCCTTACCATTCTGCCATCTCAGGAAATATGATCAAATGTGCTATATGCAGAGAAATTCTTTACTTAAACTTCCTTCTTATGTAATCCTCTCACACCTTTAAAATCCCACAAAACGTATGCCCCCCCCAGACCCAACATTTGCACTTAGTCTGCAACCTAGAAGAGCAACTCTTTGGCTTGCTCCAAGCCAGTCCCACCTTGAATGTGTTGGGCACAATGAGCTTCGGAGTATCCAATCCAAGGGCAGCATCGATTCCACAGAATATGAGGATAGCCAGGATGATGGAGAAGTCGCCCACCAGCCTCCTCAGCTAAAAACCAAACAAAATAATTGCCATGAGATTTGCAGAGCAAGGTTTACGCTCGCAAGTATGCAAAGTTAAGGTTAGTGTCCCCATTCCAAAGAAGTCCTGGACTTTATTAAAATTCCGAAAAGTCAGGAGTGAAACACCTTATAAGGAATGATCCGATAAAAAGTGTTCCTTTCTATAAACCAGTACGTGAAATTATACTTCCTTTATCACTGTAGATGTTTGTGTGAGAGGATGGTGGGCTCTGGAAGAGGTGTGTGTGTGTGTGTGTGTGTGTGTGTGTGAGAGAGAGAGAGAGAGAGAGAGAGAGAGAGAGAGAGAGAGAGAGAGAGAGAGAGAGAGAGAGAGAGAGAGAGAACTAAGCAAAGAACATGCAGGTGAGAGAGGGAAGGGATGGTAGCAGCATGCAATCTAGCAAACATGCTCTACTTTGAGGAGAGAGGTCTGCATCCTCTCAACAATTCCCCAATGGCTGTAAAGAAATAAAGAAGAGCAATAAAACGGACAAGCTGCCAAGGGACACAACCCACGCTAATTCGCAAGCAGGAATCAAGGGAAAAGAAACCTCATTGCCTCCCCTAAAGTATCTAATGCAGTCAATGTGACCAGCAAGCCTCACTCTGGACCATGGACCACTAGGACAAGCACATCAAAAAAAAAAGTTAAGTGATGGCTGGTGGGAGGGTGGGTGGGAGGGTGGGAGGATAGGGGAGCAAAGCAAACAGACTTTACACTGAAACATTTTGTTTAGAATCATAGAATTGTAGAGTTGGAAGGGACCCTGGGGATCATCTGGTTGTCCCACTCCCGCAATGCAGGAACACGCAGCTTTCCTATACAGGGATCAAATCTGCAGCCTTGGCAGTATCAGCACCAGGCTCTAGCCAACTGCTCTGCAGTCCAGGATTGCAGAGCTGAGCTTTTTGCTTATTGATTATTCAGTTGGCCTTGGTGTCTGCTATGTTCAGAATCTGCAGATACAGAAAGCGCAGAACTGAGGGAATCCTGCCTCCCCTCAAAGCCCCGGTGGCCCCGGGATGTAGGCATTCCTTTCACACTGAGCACTGGGCAATATCTTCTGGGCCCCACCAGGAAGCACCAAGGAAGTAAGGAGATTTCCTGGTGACGTAGAAACCAGGAGCAAGCATGAAGGCGTCCTTCCTTTCTCCTGGGGATGGGATCTGTCAGCCCAGAGGTTCCGGTGGGAAGCTGTAGGCGCACCCCAAGAACTTGGAGGGTGTAGTGCTAATCACACATATTGAAACCACCCGCCCACCCCTTTATCCAGGGAATGGGTGAGAGATGGGAGGTACTCACAGCTGCGGGGAAATAGCGGCTGGTCTTGAAGTTCTTTAAGGCCATAGAGCAGAGAAATGTTCCCAGGAACAGAATGTAAGACATGAAAGTGATGTCAGGCACGTAGTTGCAGCTGTTGCCCACTAGGTGGCCTCCGAGTTGCACACACTCTTGCTTGGTCAGCAGGGACCAGTTCCCAGACTCCGACTGCTGTGGAGAAGAAAGCAGCAATCTCACGGTGGAGCAAGAAATGGATCCCAGCCCTGAGCAAGGCGGAAAGATGTGCTGTTGCCCAGGATGGATGTTTTGTGGAATCGATCCCAGTTTCAAGCATCGTGATGAGGAAACGGGAAACGGAAGAGGCGCCCGTCTCTCTGTAAGCACAGCATCCCTTTCTGCCTTTCTTCCCTCTCCTTGGTCCCCAACCGCCCTGTAGGCAAAGATTCGGAGCAAGGACAGGGCTGGCCAGAGTCCAGACCAACAGGCAATGTGAGGCAGCTACCTCAAGTGGAGGTCCCTGTGATTCGGGGTGGCGGTGGCAGCCCTCTGTCGGCTTCCCTTGAGCCCTGGGGCTCTCCCTCTCCCTCAAAGGTCAGAGAAATGTGTGCCATAGGTGCCTTTGTCTCAGGTGTGGCGTCCCATCACCGACATGGAAGTGCAGTGGGCTTGCACATGTAGAATGTGGATGAGTGCCAGAGGGGTCCATTTTTGCCCACTCCTCCTAGGCCACATCTGAATGAGGGGGGCATGGAACATACAGAGGTGCTGCGCATCTCCCCAGACCGATCCTTTCACCACCAGGATGCTGAAAGGACAGCCTTAGTAGGTGGGTTAAGGGAAAGAGTGCATCTTGGCTGCACATCTCAAGGCTACAGTCACTGTCAGCCACAGCCAGGACGACCCTTTCCCCTGCCCTCCCACAGCAGGCTCATCCCTGCTGTTGGCGGTTGGAGGATGGATGGCGGCTAACAGATTGAGGTTAAATCCTGACAAGGCAGAGGTCCTGTTTGTGGGAGACAGGAGGCGGACAGGTGTGGGGGACTCCCTGGTCCTGAATGGGGTAACTGTGCCCCTGAAGGACCAGGTGCGCAGCCTGGGAGTCATTTTGGACTCACAGCTGTCCATGGAGGCACAGGTCAATTCTGTGTCCAGGGCAGCTGTTTATCAGCTCCATCTGGTACGCAGGCTGAGTCCCTACCTGCCCGCGGACTGTCTCGCCAGAGTGGTGCATGCTCTAGTTATCTCCCGCTTGGACTACTGCAATGCCCTCTACGTGGGGCTACCTTTGAAGGTGACCCAGAAACTGCAACTAATCCAGAATGCGGCAGCTAGACTGGTGACTGGGAGCAGCCGCCGAGACCACATAACACCGGTCTTGAAAGATCTGCATTGGCTCCCAGTACGTTTCCGAGCACAATTCAAAGTGTTGGTGCTGACCTTTAAAGCCCTAAACGGTCTCGGTCCAGTATACCTGAAGGAGCGTCTCCACCTCCATCGCTCTTCCCGGACACTGAGGTCCAGTGCCGAGGGCCTTCTGGCGGTTCCCTCGCTGCGAGAAGCCAAGTTACAGGGAACCAGGCAGAGGGCCTTCTCAGTAGTGGCACCCGCCCTGTGGAACGCCCTCCCATCAGATGTCAAAGAGAAAAACAACTACCAGACTTTTAGAGGACATCTGAAGGCAGACCTGTTTAGGGAAACTTTTAATCTTTAAGAAATTACTGTATTTTAATATTTCTGTTGGAAGCCGCCCAGAGTGGCTGGGGAAACCCAGCCAGATGGGCGGGGTATAAATAATATATTGTTGTTGTTGTTGTTGTTGTTGTTGTTTTGTTATTATTATTATTATCCCATGATTGCAACTTGCCCTCTGGGCCACTTCATCATTAACTAATAAAATGGGCAGGAGTATCTATTTGGGGGTTTTTTGGGGGGGGGAGTTACAGGATGACTCCAGAAGGACTGCAGAATGTGGTCTAGCATTTGTGAGGCTGTGATGTTTTCAAAAGAGCGACATTAAATCTACATAAGGGTGACGATGTATCTTGGCAGTGGAGATGGAACAGGACGGCTACTGCATGATGACCCCTTGGGCATTCTACCTATCCTAGCTATGACACCAGGAAATAATTCAAGGTCTCCAAGGGACATGACATTCTTGATCCTCCTTTGGTCAGCTGCATTAGTCACAACATACTGTAGGCTCTTTGGACCTTGGTTTCCTTTCATTCACAGCCTAATCATGGAAAATGATTTAATTTCTTACCTCGCCCAAACTGCTGAAGGTAGGGAACAGTGTCTCGTTCAGAAGAGAAGAGTTGTCTGAAAGAAACAGTCAATGGTTAGGTCCAAGATGTTTGAAAGACTATATTTCCCCATACAACCTGCCCAGGTTTTGAGATCTTCAGGGGATGCCCTTCTCTTGGTCCTGCCACCTTCCCAGGCACATATGGTGGGGGTGCAGGTGAGGGCCTTCTCTAGAGAAGCTAGACTGGCTCCCTCCTTGCAATCCTTCTGCTGGCAGGTGAAGACAAATCCTAACACCCAAATATCTACAGTCATTAAAGGCTGATATAGGTCTACTACAGGAAACACATTTGACAGAACAAGGGGCTCAAAGTTTGAAATGTCAATGGGTAAAAGAAGTTCTTTCAACAAACTTAGATGAAAATGCTAGGGGAGTCATGATTTTATTTAGGAAAGGCTGGTCTTATGAAATACAAGATACAATAAGAGAGGAAGATGGTTGATGTTTAATAGTTGTAATTAAAACAGAAGGGACAGAAATAGAAATAGTAAATGTCTATGCCCCAAACACTGATGACCATAAGTTTATTCACAACTGCTTTAAGAGATTAAGCTTTCTATCATATCAGCACTTGATAATGGGTGGAGACTTTAATAAAATTTTAGATCCACAGATGGATACCACCTCAGCAGCTAGGGAAAAAAGGACAAAGGTTAGAGAGTCAATTACTGTAATAACTATATGTTACATTGGAATTTAGTGGATACATGGAGATTGTATCATCCTAAGGAAAAATCATATAATATTTTTCAGGAATTCATAATACCCAGCATAGAATTGATTTACGTATTTCTAACATCAACATCATTACATCTCTTTACCAGCCAATGTGACATTGATATTCCCATTATAGCTGATCACTCAGCAGTAATACTGGAATATAAACTATCTAAAACCCAGGGAAGGTATGAGGAGATGGTATCTTAATATATCATTATTAAATGAAAAAAAACTTCATTCAATATATAACCCAAGAAACGCAAATATATTTTAAAAATAATTCCAAATCTTCAATGTCAAGACTGATGGAATGGGAAGGATATAATATCCTTCTCTGCCAACAAGGCCAAACTGCAAAGATTAAAAGAAAATAATCTAAAAAATTCTTTAAAAACACTATGGGGCGATATGGCAAATCTAAGGTTACACATGAAAGAATACAACAGCAAACATTAGAACTGAATAATATACTAGCTCAAAAAATTGAGTTCAGCCTATTAAGTTTAAGACAAATATACTGGGAACAGGGAGAAAGACCGACAAAAATTCTATCTAATCATCTAAAACAAAAGAAAGCGAACCAAATAATACTTTTAATAAGAAATGAAAATAACATGGCAGTGACCTCATCAATAGATATAAATAATGAATTTTTTTAATTCTACAAAAAATTATATGAAGGGCCAAAAAATATATCAGAGGATGAGGTGGAGAACTTCTTTCAAGATATTAAAATACCAACTATTGAAGAATATCAAAAAGATATGCTATCAGCGCCCCTAAATGTATCAGATATTGAGAATGTAATAGAAACAATGGGGAATGGGAAATATATTTTAATATATTTTTATGTATACACAAATAGTTTTACTTTTATCAATGTTTAATTGGTTTTTATTTTAATTATTGTTTTTCCTATGTTTTAAGCTGTTCTTATTTTTTGCTATAAACTGCCTTGAGTCCCTATCAGGGAAAAAGGCAGATTATAAATAAATAAAATAATAATGTAAAACATTGGTTCATATTCTGGACCATTGCACAAGTCCACTGTTGACTGAAGATGGGAGGGGGGGCCAGAAAAAAACCTGAGCTGAAGAATTCCTCAGATGTGACCCACCATGGACCAATCAGACTAGAGATACAGGCAGACAACAGCTTCCCTGCAGGGTTTCCCAGCCATTCCAACCCACCCATTGCAACAAGCATGGGCTTCTCGTCTCACCTCTCTCTGGCACCCGGCAGGTGCAGCTGTACAAGGTAACATCACTGATCTTGTAGTCCCAGTTGACTGGGTAGTGTTCCACCAGAGACAGCATCTTCTTAACTGCATCATAGATGAAAATGAAGCTGATGAGGGCGCAGAAGCCTTCTTCGGTGAAGCGTGTGAAATACTGCACCAAGTAACTGGCTTCGGTAGCCACCAGTATGAGGCCAAAGAAGGCCACCCAGAGGCCAATCCAGAGGCGGAATTCTAAGTAATCCAAGCTGTATTCTCTGGAAGGAAGGAAGGAAGGAAGGAAGGAAGGAAGGAAGGAAGGAAGGAAGGAAGGAAGGAAGGAAGGAAGGAATATTCCTGAATGGGCCACTTCATTTGCAAGACAGCTGCCAGTTAACCACAAGTCCAACTCTAACTTTCTTGCCCTGGTGTCTCAACAAGGTAGGCACATAGCAGCTAAGCTAAGGAGTTACATCTACAGCCAGTCTTCTGCTATTGGGAGACCGACATTTCAGCACTTTCTCTTGCCAGCTTGCAGGTCGGCTCCCCTCACTTACAAAAAGGCAGAAAGAGATAGTAGTCTGAGGCCATCTATTTCTCACATGCACACCACTCAGTTAATAACTGAAATTATCAAATTACAGTGGTACCTCTACTTACGAATAACTCTACTTACGAATGTTTCTACTTACGAATGGAGCTCCGTCCGCCATCTTGGATGCGGTTTAGATAGGATTTTTTACTACTTACGAATTTTTAGATAGGGTTGCTTCTACTTACGAATTTTTTCTCCCAATGCATTGCTATGGGATTCGACTTACAATTTTTTTCGACTTATGAATGTGCATTTGGAACGCATTAAATTCGTAAGTAGAGGTACCACTGTATGAGCAATGGAATCCCTGCACTGGAGGGTGGGGTGGGGTAGAATGAGTCCCTCTTCTCACCAGAGGCACCAGCCTCTTCAGATGTCAAGCGGAGCTAAAGGCAGCTGAGCAGCAATGCCTGGTCAAGACACTTTGCACCAGGAGACAAGCCCTTTGCTTTCATCCAGTGATAGCCTGCTTGCACTCGATCAGCTGAGGCCTATTGCATGATCCTTTTTATGTTGGGAAATTAAGCTAGGCTGACTTTCTTACTGGGCTTGACATACTGAACCATGCTCTGTAAATGCTTTGACACATTTCCCAAAAACAGTGAACATCCTGCTATGGCTGCAAAACACTTATATGTACAAATAAGGAAGGATCCGTTATCACCAACAATGGAAGAACAGCTGTTGAAACTAACTGACTTAGCTGGTTACAGGTAGGTAGCCGTGTTGGTCTGAGTCGAAGCAAAATAAATAAAAATAAAAATAATTCCTTCAGTAGCACCTTAAAGACCAACTAAGTTTTTATTTCATACCAAAATAATTTTTAATAATTTATTTTGCTTTGACTTAGCTGGGATAGCAAAAATGACATGTTTTCAGAGGAAAGTCATTGTTAGCGTTTGTTAAAGATTGAAAACTTCTCGTAGACTTTTTGCGTGAAAAGAAAATGAAGTAGTGATATCTTAATTTGAGGATTGAATATAATGTTTGTTTATAGAAAGTTTCTTTATTGGATGTAATATTGGATTGGACAAAATGAATATTGTTTTTATATAGTGGACAGATGAAGAATCAGAAAATCTTTATTTTCTTAATCTTATTTTTCTATCCTTTTTTAAACCTCTTTATTTAATTCTTAACTTTTCTTTATTACTTTCTCTCCCTCCTCTCTCTTGAATATATTCAACCTCTCTTGAATAATCCCATCATTCAGGGGGCATAAGCAAGGACAGCTCCAAAGGCTTGCTTCCAACGCGAAGACATGCCAACATGAGGGCCTTACGTACTTACTTGCTGAAGGAGAAAAGAAGCCGCTCAAAGACGAGGACAGGCCCAGTACTGCTTAGGATGGTGAGAGGCTGACCAGAAAACAGGCAGAAAAAGGCTCCTGCGAAAGCAGTTCCCAGGAAACTCTCCAGCACACCCTGAATCACAGGAAGAAGCACATGGCTCTGGTTGGTTAAATGGCCAACCTTCTCTCTCTCCCCCCCCCCGGTGTGCCTGTGCAGGTTGCTGTGGCAACATGAGGTGGGGGAGCAGAGGTGTTAAGAACTACACAGCACATGTGGGCATTGCGAGCAGGACTCTTGCTCAGACCTGCATGTTGTCCGTTGCATCTCCCAGCATCCCTCCAAAGGTGATGGCGTTGGTGACTGTGGCCAGGTAGATGTACAGGATGGCTGAAAGGCACTGGATGCTGAGGGCATCGTAGAAATCGCTGCAGTACCAGTGGGCTTTCCTCTGGATATCCTTCAGTAACCCTCCAAACAGTCTGCAGGGGGGAAGAAAAGGAGAGGCTCCTTAATCCCGGGTTTTTAATTTGCTGCATGTGGTTATTTTGGTCCCCCTTGCCCCTTTCCCACCTCTGACTCCAGGCCAGTCCCCAGCTGCCATTGCTCCAGCCCTGTATCGGTGAGCCTCCCCGTTCCAGAGGCCTGGCGTGAAGCCCCTGCCTACCACCCCCCTCCCTGCCCTGAGTTTTACCTTCCGGTCCTCTTCAGCTCTTCACTGACGTGCTGATGCCCATGGGGATGACGCTCGTCCGCGGCAGACAAGTGCCCACTCGAGTGAGGATTCCACTCGCGGAAGTGCAAGGAGATCCTAAGAACACAAGAGGTCACCTTTCAGGATAGAGGCATTCTGGCTTGCAAAGAAGCAGCATTCTGTTGGGGGCCGTTGATCCTCAGCTCTCCTCTCTATTCCTATCTGCCACTGACAGGTTCCAGGGGCTTGTACGGAAGATGCAGTGATACACCCTCCGTATGCCTCATGGCACAATACCCAGGTAAATAATGGACAGCATCATATCTGATCATAGAACTGTAGAGTTGGAAGAGAGCCCAAGGGTAAATCTAGTCCACCCCCTGCAGGGCAGGAATCATTGAGGCAGCCCACATGTTAGCACGTTTCCGAGCACAATTCAAAGTGTTGGTGCTGACCTTTAAAGCCCTAAACGGCCTCGGTCCAGTATACCTGAAGGATCGTCTCCACCCCCATCGTTCTGCCCGGACACTGAGGTCCAGCTCCAAGGGCCTTCTGGCGGTTCCCTCGTTGCGAGAAGCCAAGTTGCAGGGAACTAGGCAGAGGGCCTTCTCGGTAGTGGCGCCTGCCCTGTGGAACGCCCTCCCAACAGATGTCAAAGAGGAAAACAACTACCAGACTTTTAGAAGACATCTGAAGGCAGCCCTGTTCAGGGAGGCTTTTAATGTTTAATAGATTATTGTGTTGTATTTTTCTGTTGGAAGCCACCCAGAGTGGCTGGGGAAACCCAGCCAGATGGGCGGGGTATAAATAATATATTATTATTATTATTATTATTATTATTATTATTATTATTATTATTATTATTATAGCAGTGGTGGCAGCAGTAAACAAACCAACCAACCATGAAGGTAGTGCATACAGCAGGCATAGGCAAACTCACCCATCCAGATGTTTTCGGACTACAACTCCCATCATCCCTAGCTAACAGGACAAGTAGTCAGGGATGATGGGAACTGTAGTCTCAAAACATCTGGAGGGTCAAGTTTGTTTATGCCTGGCACACAGCTTTGAAGTAGTTTGGTTTCAGGAAACAATGGAACTGTGCGGCAGAACAGGCAGCCAGGATGCCCTCTCGCAAAGAAGCAAATAAAAACAGAACCCACACAAGACCTGGTGGCTGGAGGAACAGGGATTGTGTTGCCTAACAGTGTCACACATGGAGTGGAACCGGTCCTTGCGCCTGCAACATTTGCATGCCTTGGGCCAGAGAGGCTGGCAAGGACCAGAATTTCAAAGAAGAGTTTGGATTGGATTTGATATCCCGCTTTATCACTACCCGAAGGAGTCTCAAAGCGGCTAACATTCTCCTTTCCCCTCCTCCCCCACAACAAACACTCTGTGAGGTGAGTGAGGCTGAGAGACTTCAGAGAAGTGTGACTGGCCCAAGGTCACCCAGCAGCTGCATGTGGAGGAGCGGAGATGCGAACCCGGTTCCCCAGATTATGAGTCTACCGCTCTTAACCACTACACTACACTGGCTCTCCAATGCAATGAGATATAGTAGAGGATGTTCACATTAGCGGCTTGAAACACATCGAGGTAATTTGCCGTCCCCTTAATTTTTTATCATTTTAAAAAACATTTCATCCGAAACATAGATTCCAGAGCAGTGTACAGGAATATAATCAAATATCTCTACAATATTAAAAATTTAGCTAAAGAGATCTAAGAATCAGCAACTTTCTTTCCTGTTCCTAGCTCCTCTCTGCACATACCTCTTCTGTGGTGAGGGCAAGCATTTTGGGGGGGCAATTCGAGTGGTTGGGTCCCATTTTCCCGGGGGTAGGACAGTCAGTTCATCCAGAAACTCATCAATTCCTGCTGTGAGATCTTCTGCGTCTCTTGCTTTCCGGGCAACCCTCTGGAAAAGCTGGAAAGGAATGGTATTAGTCCTAGCTCTGCCTGCTTACAGGAAAGACAAATCACGGGAACGCATTCCGGGAAAGCGCAAGGGCTTCTTGTGGTTTTGGTTGCCTGCATGCAGCAAAACAGACTTATGACTTTACACAGTCTAAAAAGCCAAGAAAACTCTTCACCCTTAAATGGAGGAAATTATGGACAATTCAGTCATTTGTTGTGTCAATGATAGAGCATCAAGGGGCTTACTGGGGCCAAAGTATAATCAAAACTATAAAGTTACCGGTACATGTTTTAATCATTAAATTTGCAGCTGAAAAATAAGTCACTAATGCATAATGCAGCTCCTTTCTAGCCTATATACCGTGTTTCTCCAAAAAATAAGACACCGTCTTATATTTACTTTTCCTATTAAAAAAACACACGGTGGCTTATTTTCAGGGGATGTCTTATTTTTTTTATTAAGTATGGTACAGTTTAACCTACAAGGTTGAACTGCCTATCACTATGTCTTATTTTCGGGGTATGTCTTATTTTCGGAGAAACACGGTAATAATATGAAGTTTTCCTACATTATATGCATTATATTTCGTATATAAAAATGCTTTGGGGAGTTGTTTTTATTAGTTTCAAGCAGATTTGCTATTGCTCTTTGCTACCTCCAGAAGCCAATCGCCCCCCTCCAAGACACATCAGTTTGAAACAGGGCTTTTCTGTATATGAGGTTTTCTCAGTCATACAATAGTCATTTCACAAAGAATATGAACAAACTATGTTCATAATACATTTCATGATAATTACGATAGGGTTCTGAAAAATATAGACAGTCCATTCAAAATGTCTGAACTGGTGGCAACCCTACCTAGCAATCCAAGACCTCTTCCCCCCTGGGCAATTAGAAGATTGACTTTAGGGGTGCTAATCACCCGTTGACTTCTCCAGCCTTTAGCACCATCATGCTATGCCAGAACTACAGTGTGCAGCACCTTTCCTAATTTTATTTTTTTGAAACATAATCTTTATTAACTTTATAAAATAAACACTATTACAATCCATTCATAATTATTATCATTTCCAATTGTTTCTTGTAATATATATAATAGCCAATATAATTTCGTAATCTAATAAAAAGTATAATATACAAAGTATATCACAATTCTAGAACAAACCTGAAAGAAAAAGAAAAAAGGAGGGAAGAAAAAAAGGATGAAGAAAAAATAAAGTTTTCTGCGACTTCCCTTCGTTCTTCTGCTGTTTCTTACAGTCTTCCTTATTTGGCGTTGTATTTTTCATTTTCCAAATACAATTTTTATTTCTTATTTTATTACTATGCCGAGTTGGAATATTAACCATATTAAAACATAAATTTTCTTAAGGTCTTTATAGCACTTGACATTGCTTTGGTCAAACATCTTGAGTTTTCTATTTCCTCACATTGACTCTTAACGGTTCGTGGTGCGGTTTTAGTCTAGTTTACTTCCCATTGATTTAATCACAGATTTTATCTATAAAATGGAAGAGGACGACCATCCCAGATAGGAGGAGTGTACCGTTCTTCGGTCAAGGGTATACGATAGCTGCGCTCCCCTGCTAGAACCTCCAAACAAGCTCAAGGTCCACCTTTTCTAATTTTATGGCAGCGGCAGCAGATCTTTGCACCTCCCCGCCAGAACCCAAACTCACCTCGTCTGTCAGGAGAGTAGCCACAGCCCTGCCAATTTCATGGTAAGCCTTCACTTTGGCTCTGGGACCCAGGAGGATAAAGAGGAACCTGGATAGAGTCACAGCAACGTCAGGAAGAAGGTGTCAAAGATGAGCTCATTTCCCTCCTTTCAAAGCAAGCAGCTCACTGAGGCCTCAATCCTAAACTTGGCACAAATTGCTGAGGCGATGGGGCTCAGACGCTTTATTCCTCGCACTACTAAGGAAGCTCGCAGGCTGGTCTTCTATTGCGCTGCAACATGCTTGATACAGCGGTCAGAGTGAGAAAACAGTGACTCATTTGCCCATCTGGAGCAGGTGACCTGAGGAACCAGTTAGGCTTGTCTCTGTAGGACTGATGCTCTAGGCTGGGGTCCTCAGTCTGGACAACTCTTTCCTCTTTATCTGCTTGACCTGAAAGCTGGCCACCAGGCCACCTGTCAATGCTCCTTCCATCTCTGGTTCTCTTCCTACTTACCAGCCCACTCGGGAACCAGCCTGTCTTAACTTGCCTCTAGCCCTATGGATCTTGGTTTGCCAGCACCCCCAGGTGTAGTCTGGCTCAGGGTTTGGCCAAGGACTGACAGAAAAAGAGAATCCTGCCTAACTGAGAATGCCCTAAACCAGAGATAGCTTTCCAAGTGTGCTGGACTACAACTTCCATCAGTCCCAGTTAGCATGGCCTCTGTTTGAGGTTGATGGAAGTTGTAGTCCAACAACACATGGAGGCATCGTATTGGCTATCGCTGCCCTAAGTTGTGTGGGACTGGCTGCCATCATGCCGTACGCGTAAGTGGAAGGAGCAAGATGGCGACTGAAATGGAACAAATTATTTCTCAAAAGAATGGGGAGAAAGAAACACCACGGCAATGGCTTGCCACTGAGCGCAATCTCCACAATCCTGGCAAATATGGGATTGACTGCTGTTCACAGCCTTAGCAATGAATAGATTGAGAATATTTCAGAATGGCCTGAAGTGTGGCCTTGTTGAAGCCAGTTAACCAATTTAAATGGTTTCCCACCACCTCAGCCATAGCTGCCAAGTCTCCCGTTTTCCCCGGGAAATCCCCGTTTTTCCAGCTGTTCCTAGCTGAAAAAACGGATTTTTTTGTCCCCCCCCCCGGTTTATTCTGGCGCGGCAGCCATTTTGGAACTGGGCGGAGCATGCTCAGAAGCGACTTTTGATGCTGCTCTGCCCAGTTCCAAAATGGCTGCAGTGCGACTTCTGGCGCCATTTTGGAACTGGGCAAAGCAGCATCAAAAGTCACTTCTGAGCATGCTCCGCCCAGTTCCAAAATGGCGGCAGCGCTACTTCCGGTCTGCTATTTCCGGCCCAGTCCCTTATTTCTCTGACAGCAACTTGGCAGGTATGCCTCAGCCCCTCAGGTGTTGCCGTGCCACGGGGCAACAATGCATTGAAACACGGCTATTCAGGCATACGTCAGCTGGCTGACACCTGATAATCTCTTGCCCACTATATCTTCAGGAGGTAGAACCTAGCTAGCTACCCAAGTGTAGGTTTGCCATATTTTGAAGAGCAAAAAAGGAGAACACATTTGCCGACTTCTACTTTTAACTATGGGTTGCTATGGCGACTCTACCCATGAAAAAGAGGATGTGTCCTGGAAAAAGAGGACATATGGCAATGCTGTTTGTGTGTAGCTACAGCCATCTAGTTGTGTATCAGAACACAGACAACTGTAGTAATTTCCTATGCCAAAAACTGCAGGACACCCCTTTTACTCCAGCATCCACAGAGGAAACTTTGCTGTCCTGCCCAGCTCCTTGTTTGCTTCTTACCTGCTAGGGAAAGCAACTTCTGTTAAGCCCCCGAGAAGCACTGGTTCCTGCAGACGTACAAAAGCGACAAAAGGTTTCTCCAGGAAGCTGGCTTCTCCTACAAGAATGTTGGCCACTTCAGTCCCAGCTGGAATCTTCTTCTTGAAGTGATTATTAAGCTGCAGTGAGAGAAAAACCTAGGGTTGGTGATCCATAGCTCAGAAAGCAACGGTAAGGTGACAGAACATGTGGAGGAGAGAGGGAGACCTCAACAACAATTAACTCTTTTTTTGCGGAGTGACCAAACTAGGGAGGCTGCTGGTGCACATTCCTTGATCTGAAATAAAAGCATCACCTGGGAAGTTTCTCAGTCTCAATGGTACAGCCAACAATTCTGAACACTGCCAGGAAGATATCAAAAATCAGAGGTCATTCTAGTGATGATGTGACCTTCACTCACAATGAAGCCAGGCAGGGGCTGCTGGGTACCCATGCATTTCACCACTAGGCCAAATTCCACACAAGCAAAGAAACAAACATTTATATAAAACACACTGAAATATACTCGGAGTCAAGAGTGAATTTCATGCTCTTTATTCAGCTCATAGTCATCAAGGAGGAGAAGAGAAGACGAATCGCTCTTTTCCCAAAACCATCTGCTTATATACATTATTTACACAATGGGCCTTGCGTGATTGGCTACTTCAGGGCTACACCTGTGGGCCAATTATATTGTGGATTGACTTCTGCCTGCAGCCTGATTGGCTGCTCCTACAGGCCAATCAGGTAGCAGATTCACTTCTGCCAGCCGCCTGATTGGCTGCTCCAGCAGGCCAATCAGGTTGCGGATTCACTTCCACCTGGAGTTGGATTGGGTAGCTCCCGCTGATTCTGAATCCTATTGTTCTAGGATTCAGCTCAGTACATAACACCCCTCCCCTCTAAGTTCCAGTCCTGCCCGGGAAGTTGCATTCGTAGTCCCCAAGGTCTGCTGGCCGCCTCCGTGTGCGTTGTGGCCTGGGGTGTTCCTTGGTCAGGGGTTCTGGTTCTGGCTCGTGTTCCGAGGCTGCTGGCTGTGCCGGGGCTGTCTGGTCTGGTGCCACTGAACCACTAGGTTGTAGCTCTGGTTCCGGTGTCCTTCCAGCCTCGGGGCGCCCCTCTGTGCCTACTGCTTCTGCTTCCTCTGCCCACCCCTCTCGCTCTACAGGCCTCACTGCCCTGCTGTCCCCTTGGGACCCCTCTGTCCCGCTCTCCTCCCGGGTTCCTCCTGGGAATCGTCGCCGTATCTGGTCGCAGTGGTGGCGCCAACATTGCCCCCCTTCCGTTAGTACCTCGTACGACACGGGACCGGTCACCTTGGTGACTGTGGCGGGTACCCATGCTGGGCCTGCCCCAAAATTCTTTGCATACACTGGGTCCTGGGCCACAAATGTCCGGGGGTTCCTGCCTTTCCCCACCACTACCTCATCCTGAGCTCTGTCGGGGTGAAGTCGGTCCAGTCTAGTTGCAAGGCGCCGGCCCATTAGTAATTCAGCTGGGCTCCGGCCCGTCGTTGTGCTTGGGGTGCTGTGCTGTGCTAGAAAAAATGCGGCAAGGCGGTATTCCCAGTCCCCTTGTGTCATGCGGCGGAGGCTGTCCTTGGTGGTCCGCACCATGCGCTCCGCTTGGCCATTGGTGGCAGGGTGGAATGGTGCTGAGCGGATGTGGCGGATGGCGTTCTGCGCTGTGAAGGTCTGGAACTCCTCTGACGTGAATGCGGTTCCATTGTCCGAGACGAGGGTGTCAGGGAGCCCGTGGGTCGCAAACAGCTTACGTAGTACCCGGATGGCTGCCGCCGTAGAAGTGGATGGTACCAGTGCGACCTCCAGCCATTTGGTGTAGGAATCCACCACTATGAAGAATGTTTTTCCCTGGAAGGGGCCAGCAAAGTCCACGTGCAAGCGTGACCATGGATGTCGGGCGGACTCCCAGGGCTGGACTGGGGCCCTTGGGGGATCCGGGCGGGATTCTTGGCAGGTCTGGCAGTGTTGGACCCAGGCCTCTATCTCTCTGTCAATCCCCGGCCACCACACATAACTCCTGGCAAGGGCCTTCATCCTCACTACCCCTGGGTGTGTCTCGTGTAGGGCTGTGAGGACCCTTTTGCGGAGGGGCTGGGGAACAACAACCCTGCTTCCCCATAACAGGCACCCCTTGTGGGCCGACAGTTCATGTTTGCGGTTTGTGTAGCCAGCGAATTCTGGCCCGGGGCTGCTGCTGGGCCATCCTCGCCACACCCAGTCCAGGACCCGGGAGATGACCCTATCTTTTGTGGAATGGTGCGCAACTTCTTGTGCCTGAATGGGTCGGTCGGGAAGCAGCTCCAGGGTCATAACCTCTTGCGCAGGCGCTGGGTCGGGGCCTGTTTCTGGTAGTGGTAGCCTGCTGAGGGCGTCTGCGTGGCCCATCGCCTTCCCAGGGCGGTGGATTAGTGCATACTGGTAGCCGGCAAGGAAAATTGACCACCTGAGGACACGTGGAGACAACACTTGGGGGGTCTGCTTCTCAGGGGCAAACAGGCCAAGCAACGGCTTGTGGTCAGTCACTATGGTAAAGGGCCGCCCGTACAAGAAATCATGGAATTTTTTTACGCCCTTCACGATTGCCAGACCCTCCTTGTCAATCTGTGAGTAGTTTCGTTCGGCTGCAGCAAGCGTCTGGGAGAAGTATGCCACCGGCACCTCTCTTCCATCCGGGAGTTGGTGTCCCAGGACAGCGCCGATGCCATAGGGAGAGGCGTCGCATGCCAGCACCACTGGCAGCCTCTCGTCGAAGTGTGCTAAGACCGAGTTCGAGACGAGCAAGTCCTTGACTGCCTGGAATGCGGCCCTTTGTCGCTGGCCCCACACCCAAGGGGCCCTTTTATCTAGGAGTCTGTGTAGGGGCTCCGCTACCGCTGCCTTATGGGGAAGGAAGGCATGGTAAAAGTTCAATAGTCCCAAGAATGACTGAAGTTCGGGCTTGCTCTTGGGCGCTGGGGCCTCACAAATGGCCCGTACCTTGTCACCGGTTGGATGGACCCCTTCTGCGTCCACCTTAAATCCCAGAAAGTCCACCTGCGGCACTCCCAGTAAACACTTTTCCCGCTTCACCTTGAGGCCCGCCGTCTGGAAACGGTGCAGGACGGAGCGGAGGCGGTCCTCAAATTCCTCTGGTGTGGGCCCGGCGATCAGTACATCATCGAAGAAGGGGGTGACACCAGGAATCCCTTTAAGGAGAGAGTCCATTAGATTCTGGAATATGCCTGGTGCCACGCTAACGCCAAATTGCAGCCGCTTTACTCTGAATGCCCCTCTGTGCGTCACAATCGTCTGAGCCTCTGCTGTGGCTTCGTCCACAGGCAACTGTTGATACGCTTGGGCCAAGTCCAGTTTGCCAAAGATTTTTGACCCAGCCAGGGTGGCGAGGACATGGCTGACCACTGGCACTGGGTATGCATGGGCCGTGAGAGCCTTGTTTATGGTGCATTTGTAGTCTGCACAGATGCGGACCGAACCGTTAGGCTTGACGGGTGTGACAATTGGAGTTTCCCAGGGGGCGTTGGGCACCGGCTCCAGCACTCCTTGCTCCACGAGCCGGTCCAATTCCTCGTCTATGCGGGGTTTCAGGGCAAACGGGACCCGGCGGGCCTTGTGCCTGATGGGTCGTACAGCGGGGTCTAGCTGTAGGGCAATGGGGGGTCCTGTATATCGTCCCAATGCCCCATCGAAAACCCCTGGAAACTCTTTGCATATGGCGTCCACGTCCACTTGTAAGCTAGTGCGGTTCACCCCGGTAACGGCTAGCCCCAGAGGTCCAAACCATGCCAGTCCCAGTAAGCTAACGTAGGGGCCCTTAACTACCAGCAAGTCCAATTGTTGCTTTCGCCCTCGATATTGCACCCTGAAGGTCCCCACCCCCATAGTAGGGACCTTACGTTTCTGGAAGTCCCGGAGGGTGAATGGGGCCGGCCTTAGTTTGGGACCCCCATTAGGGCACAGTTCCCTTAATGTTCGGGCCGAGATTATGAATAGAGTTGAACCCGTGTCCAGCTCCATGCGGCATGGGGCTCCCTCTATCTGTACCTCTATATAAATTTTCTCTGTGCTGGGATGGGGCAACTGGAATACCTGGTAGTCCGTGATCTCCGTCGAGTTGCCTTGGTGCATGGTGCCGTGTGACCTGGGGCTCCTGGGTCGGTCATCTGATGCTTGTCGACGGGTGAGTCGAGCCCGACACACCCGGGCGATGTGTCCCAATTTTCTGCACTGCCTGCACTCTGCGTTGCGGAAACGACAGGTCCTCCTCTCGTGGTTCTCCCCGCAGCTTGCACAGTTCCCTCCTTCTCGTCGAGGCTGCTGTGGTGTGTGTGCTGCTTGAGTGCGCCGCTGTACTCGGTGTACTTCCTCCCTGTCAGATTCGGATTCGTCGGTGAGGTCTTCGTGGTAGACCCTCGGTTGGGATGGCGGGGCCGGTCGTGCCTCTTGCGTTGACCTCTCGGCGGCTTCGGTTGCCAGGGCTTCCTCCAGAGCAATCTGGAACGTGAGGTCTTTTTTGGCGTAGAGGCGTCGTTGCAACATCTCGTCCCTCAGGCCACCGACGAGGCGGTCACGAAGCATGTTCTCCAATTCTGAGAAGTTGCATAACCGGGCGGCTTGGCGGAGGGAGGTCACAAACCCAGTTATGGTTTCCCCCGGGGCTTGCCGTTTTGCGTAGAAGGCATTTCGGCAAGCTACCACCGAGGGCTGTGGTGAGAAGTGCTCCTTCAGCCGTTCCATTATTGTTTTGTAAGAGACGGTAGCGACATCTCTAGGTGCAAGGAGAGCCCGGGCGATTTCAAACGTCTCCTCTCCACAGACGCTGAAGAATGTCGCCCTCTTCATGGCATCGTTGGTGACTTCTTTCGCTTGCAGGAGGAAGTTGAAACGGGCGGCGTACCCTTCCCAGTCTCCTGATGCTGGTTTGAATGGCGAGAAGCTGCTGTCGGTTGCCATTCTGGGTTCCTTGGGTCCTGGAGCTGAAGCCTGGATGCACGGTGCGATGCAGCGGTGCAGCAGGTGGCGGTGCTGCGGTGCAGTGCGTGGTGGCGGTCAGCTCAGCAGGATCCCACCTTCGTCGCCAGTGAAATATACTCGGAGTCAAGAGTGAATTTCATGCTCTTTATTCAGCTCATAGTCATCAAGGAGGAGAAGAGAAGACGAATCGCTCTTTTCCCAAAACCATCTGCTTATATACATTATTTACACAATGGGCCTTGCGTGATTGGCTACTTCAGGGCTACACCTGTGGGCCAATTATATTGTGGATTGACTTTTGCCTGCAGCCTGATTGGCTGCTCCTACAGGCCAATCAGGTAGCAGATTCACTTCTGCCAGCCGCCTGATTGGCTGCTCCAGCAGGCCAATCAGGTTGCGGATTCACTTCCACCTGGAGTTGGATTGGGTAGCTCCCGCTGATTCTGAATCCTATTGTTCTAGGATTCAGCTCAGTACATAACACACACATTTCATTCACCTGACAAAAACCACTGAAATGAGTGCTAAAGCAGCCTGGCCTAAGCAAGACTGCCCTGCCCTGGCAAGTGGTAAAGGTAAAGGGACCCCTGACCATTAGGTCCAGTCATGACCGACTCTTGGGTTGCAGCGCTCATCTCACATTATTGGCCGAGGGAGCCGGCGTACAGCTTTCAGGTCATGTGGCCAGCATGACAAAGCCGCTTCTGGCAAACCAGAGCAGCGCACGGAAACGCCGTTTACCTTCCCGCTTTAGCGGTACCTATTTATCTACTTGCATTTTGACGTGCTTTCGAACTGCTAGGTTGGCAGGAGCTGGGACCAAGCTACGGGAGCTCACCCCGTCACAGGGATTCGAACCACCGTCACAGGGATTCGAACCACCGACCATCTGATCAGCAAGCCCTAGGCTCAGTGGTTTAACCCACAGCGCCACCTGGATTCCTGGCAAGTGAGGGCACTGCAAATAGATTCACTTTTCCCTTGCAGTGCCAGGATGGGTCACTGGAAATGGCAATGTTGGCTGGATTGTGCTAGGAAGACACTGCAAACCTAAATACTGAGAGGACTGGAAAAAACACTCCTTCTGTTGTTCCAGGCAATGCTTTTTTGTAGAAAAAATGTGCCAGAACTCAGCTCAGTTGCCCACTCAGACACCGACACCATCTTGAAACCGCAATCACGTGACAAGATGTCGGGCTACACTATCTTATAGGTTCAGATTGTGTCCCTACATGCCTTCACTCATTAAAGGGGAGCAAGGCGCTGTGTTCCAGCATGTTCCGGCAAGAAAAAAAGCCCTGGTTCCAGGGATGGGAAAACCAGATGTTACTGGTCCTCTGAATGCTACTGAACTACAGCTCACAGCTGCCCCCATCCTTGACCGTTGACCATGGAAGTTGGGGCTGGTGGAAGTTGGAGTCCAATGACATCTGGAGAGCCACATCTCCCGCCCCTAACTCTAACCGAAGGATGCTTGCTTCTTTTGTGTTCCTTAACGTAAAGGGCATCCCTCCCTGAATGAAATCCCATCCAAACCTCAGAGCTGAGAGCTAGAAGCAGGTATGGTCTTTCAAAGCTATGAGGAACTGATTGGACAGAATTTAAAAAGGGGTGCTGTGTGGAGATGTTTTCCCACCAGGACAACACATGGGCCTTTGAAGCACTCTGCAACCTTCCCTCTCTCCCTACATGCACCACACATTACTTACTTGTTCCTTTAGGGGCACCTCTGAGACCTCACCCACTAGATCTGAGCGGCTGTTAGCTTTGTCTGCAACAGAAATTAAAAACCAAAGCAAAAATAGAGAAAGCCCTATGACACTTCTAAACACAATTCCATCGAAAGACTACACACAGGAGCATATTAGTGAGTTGCTGCCCCTTCAAAAGGCGTTGCCTTGATAATGAGGATGGATAACCTGTGCTCCTGCAGATGACACTGGATTTCAACTCAGCCAGCCCAGCCAGGGATGGTGAGATCTGTAGCCCTACAACATCTGGAAGCTGCCAGGTTCCCTCCCCCTGCTTTAAAAGGAGTAAATTATTGATACCTTAACATAGACCCATCATGGTTCCACCAGCACATCTGAATCCAGTTATGCAGTCATTCCTCCTGGGATTAGTGCCTAAGTGTACTCCTAATCATAACTAAGTCATAAGGTAAAGGTAAAGGGACCCCTGACCATTAGGTCCAGTCGTGACCGACTCTGGGGTTGCGGCGCTCATCTCACATTATTGGCCGAGGGAGCCGGCGTACAGCTTCCAGGTCATGTGGCCAGCATGATAAAGCCGCTATTGGCGAACCAGAGCAGCACACGGAAACGCCGTTTACCTTCCTGCTGTAGCGGTTCCTGTTTATCTACTTGCACTTTGACGTGCTTTCGAACTGCTAGGTTGGCAGGAGCTGGGACCGAGCAACGGGAGCTCACCCCGCCACAGGGATTCGAACCGCCGACCTTCTGATCAGCAAGCCCTAGGCTCAGTGGTTTAACCCACAGCGCCACCTGGGTCCCTAAATAAGTCATACTGAGTTGAATAAAAGGAGGCAATCTTTAGCTTATAGGTAAGTGGATTTCTGGTGCCTGAACGTTGTCCTACACACTGGTTGCCTGTTTGCTGTAGCCTGGAGTTAAAGAGCAAGGGATGGGACCCGGAGGGCTAGTGCAAGGACCACTTACCGGAGCAGGAGGCCACACCCATCTCAACCAGCATCCTCAGCTGAGATTTGGTGATGTGGTGCTGGGGCTTGAGGAGCAAGACATACATGAGTTTCTTTGAGAGCTCTGGCCTGAGGGCGTGGTTCTCTATTTGGATTCCAATCACCTTTTCTTGAACACAAAACAAACACAAAGTGAGTCCTCTCAAAATAAGGGCTCCCCCTTCCCCTTTGCTGTAAACATTTATCATCTTTGGCATCTACTGAAGAAGCCTTTATATATATATATTTTAAATTTTTTTAAAACCGCCTTACTAGAAAAGCTGAAGAACCTTTAATATAAATCACCATCATGCAAAGAAAGAGCAGTTTTCCAATGACATGGAAATGAATCCGTTGAGAAGGATTACCGTACAAACCACCCATTATTGACTCGTCTGATAATCGGGGAGTCCCTCAGTTAGGGTGGTCCCCTTTATAAGTTGCTGAAATTCCCCCTTCTGCACCATGGAGGGTGGAGGTAGGGAACAGAATGTAGGCCACTGGGAAGTGAAATGGGGAAAGAACCGACAGTGACGTTTATCTGATAGCAACATAAGTTACCGTGACCAATTAACAAGGCAGAGCTGGCGATAATAACACTCAAGGAGCACTCGTACTTGACTAATGAGGGGCAGGCTTCTCTGAACAAGCAGGGGATCTATGCACACTTCCCACATACCAAGTATTTGCTTAAAACTGCGAGCTTCCAAATCCAGCAGGACAGCTCCTCTCTTGATACATGTCCGTAGCTCAAACAGGCTGTGAAGGGAGAGCGTTGTCACGTGAGGCTTGCTCCAGCGCTCTCCTCCATCTTCCACTTTCTCTTCAAACTTTATCCACCTGAATTGGAAAAAAGTGAATGCCGCATCTGAGATCCTTGTGCATGCAAAAATTTCTATTTCCTAAGCCATGACCACCTGGCTTCACCAGAACGCCTTATTTAATTTTCAAGTGACAAACATTTCGGCTCTTGCACTTAAGGAGGAAAACGTAAGAAATGACCTCTCTAGGATAAATAAAACTAGTCCGGATGAAGACATGAGGAGTTTGGTTTTTTAAAAAATTCAAAACTGAAACTTATTCCCCCAGATAGCTGGGTGTTCCACCTGCCCCTGTGAGTCGTCTCCATTCTGGGATCCCTTGGTAATAATAATAATAATAATAATAATAATAATAATAATAATAATAATAATAATAATTTATTTATACCCCGCCCATCTGGCCGGGTTTCCCCAGCCACTCTGGGCAGCTTCCAACAGAAACATTAAAATGCACTAATTTGTTAAACAATAAAAGCCTCCCTAAACAGGGCTGCCTTCAGATGTCTTCTGGTGGCAGGGGGGGGGCGCTTCCGGAGTGGGGGGGGGACATCCAGCTGGAAAAGAACCATCCCCTGCTTGTCCTCAGCATTCTGGAAACTCTCAGTGGCAGGGGGAGATCTGGGGTGCGGGGGGAAGGAGGGAATGAAGGAGATAAATAAATATAAGAATTAATAGATAATTTGAATAAATGGCTAAATAGATAAATATAAGTTTAATGAGATTGGAATAATTTGTAAATAGTAAAAATGAAAATTGTAAAAGGTGACTTGGCAAATGAAAATCAATAAGGGGGGGGGGGTCTGGGGAAGCCCATGGGATAATGTTTAGGAAAAATGATAAGGTTTTAAATTTTTGGTGATGTGTTTTATTTTGTTTTTATTTTTAATATCTTTTTTTGATTTTTTTCTTTTTTTCTTTTTGGTGTTCTGAAGAGAATTATGTTGGAATAATTATGGATGGATTGATGTATGAATTATTGTTAAAATCCAATAAAAATTATTTTTTTAAAAAAATGAAACTTATTCCCCCAAGGTTGTGGTCTTGACAAATATCACCTTGAAGCGTGTCTCTGCCATGAGGGAAGATGCCACTGCCAGGATTATAGTGCAGGTGCAAAGAGTTAAAGAAAACACTCTTCCACCCTCCATGGTCCTGATTTTAAAATGAATAAATACATAAACAAGCAAACAGAATGAATCACACACACTGCCAGCCCACATGTGAATGTGGCATTTGGCTCTTCTGCCTGTCATGGGGAAATCTCAGGAGCCTTGTTCCCTCAGCAGGTTTTGACTCTTCTCGTGGTTGTTTGCTGGTGATATGCATGTAAGGGAATTCAACCCTGATCTGCAGAGAACCTTGCAGTACATCAGCTACTGGCCTCCTTATCAGACCTCAGCAGGAGCCAGACTCCAGGTAAGAGACAGGTAGAGTGCATGATTGCATGTCACCCTGCTGGCAGAAGTTGCACGGGGCGGGCGGCAATTTTCACTGATTTCCCCTCCCTCCACAGCTCTCTGTGGCTGAAAACAGTATGAGAGGCACCGTAGAGGACTACAGGGAAGGAAGAACTGCTAAAAGGTACCCTTCTCTCCACACACAGGGGTCAGCAACCTTTTTCAGCCGTGGGCCGGTCCACTGTCCCTCAGACCATGTGGTGGGCCAGACTATATTTCAAAAAATAATAATGAACAAATTCCTATGCCCTATAAATAACCCAGAGATGCATTTTAAATAAAAGCACACATTCTGCTCTTGTAAAAACACCAGGCAGGCCCCACAAATAACACAGAGATGCATTTTAAATAAAAGGACACATTCCACTCATGTAAAAACACGCTGATTCCTGGACTGTTGAGAAGGCGATTGGGCCACATCCGGCCCATGGGCCTTAGGTTGCCTACCCCTGCACTAGCAGAAGCCTACTTAGGACTGAAGCCCATTCCTTCTACAGTCTTATCAACTCATCACTTAGGATTTATCTTGGCTGCACTCCCTACAAACAGGGAATAACAGGGCACCTCAAAACTACTTTTTGGCAAACTAGTCTCTTTTTTAATTTTCAAGGGTTACATGAACGCTTACATAATGCTTTTTCGCCAAGCACCTGTATCTGTAGCAACTTAGAGACCGTGTTGCCCAATGGAACAGTCAGTGGATGTTTTCAGAGTAGGGCGGGCATGAAAAAGTCTATTTTTGTGTTATGAACTGCCCTGGGATCTACTGATGAATTGAAGAAGAAGAAGAAGAAGAAGAGTATACCAAAAATTCATGAAATTGACTAATTTGAGTAGAAACAGATATTTGTAGAAATGTGAAATCTTATCAAATCTAATTCTATTTCATTTAACGATTTCCTTGCCATTTCACTGTTTCTATTAGACCACCCAAAAGGAGTATCCAAAGGGTGCTTGCCTAGGGCATTGGCCAGTAAGGAAGGAATATTGTGCAAAGCTGGCGGCTTGCATTCTCTGGTTGCCTAGGCGACACAGGAGGCGGCTGCTGTCTTTGATCCATGTTGGGCACAGCTGCCCTGCCCAAATGAACCAGGCCACACAAACCTCCCAAAATGCTCATATTGCTCCCAGAGACTTTGGGAAGTGGGTCAGATGATAAAAGCTTTTCCTCCAGCCTGGGATGGTCTCCCCAGGGACGTATGCCTGCCGCTGAGTCCAATCTCCTTTAGCCTTTTTTCACCATAACCAAAACGTTGCATTGCATTTTTGTGTGCAGGTGTGTATTTTGCAAAAAATAAAAAATCAAATCAAATCCTGATGTTGGTATACAACCTCAGCACAAATGCATGAGGCCATGACTGGCTGAATGCTGACATCTCTTATAAGGAAGCAAAGTTGTTCTCCAGAAACAGGCCAGCGTGACATGACGAACTGATCTCTCAGGGCACTGCATGATAAATCAGGGGCTCAAAGGGCTGTCAAACAGCTTAAGGTGCCCCCCCACTCCCTGACATGCATGCATTCACTAGGACAGCACAGCCCCAGTGTCCTCAGCCTTTCTCATCCTTGAGTCCTCACATGTTGTTGGATTACAACTCCCATCATCGCTAACTAGCGAGACCCTAGCTAGGTTGAGAAAGGCTGCCCTGTGTGCATACAACCCTATGCACTGTCTGTTTATTTCGGACATTTTTATACCACCCATCCTCAACATTTCTTCCAAGGCTAAAGGCTTGTCTGTGTGTAGAGAACGTACAGGCACTTGGGGGAGGGCATTTAGAAAGGGGCTTGCTGCTGTGATCCTGCCCCATAGGTTCATTCACTGCAGTATCATCTGATGCTGAGTTCACCAGCAGAAGCAGGCAGGTATAGCTTGCTGATGTCCCTGAGTGCAGTTTTTCCCCTCCCATATGCAGTTGCCAACATATTATTATTAATTATTATTATTATTATTACAGGGAACCAGACAGAGGGCCTTATCGGTAGTGGCACCCACCCTGTGGAACGCCCTCCCAGCAGATGTCAAGGCAATAAGTAACTATTCTACTTTCAGAAGACAGCTGAAGGCAGCCCTGTTTAGGGAAGTTTTTAATGTTTGATGCTGTACAGTTTTTAATATTCGGTTGGAAGCCGCCCAGAGTGGCTGGGGAAACCCAGCCAGCATAGGCTAAATACCCTCTACTGTCTCTATATAGGGTCCGCATAGATCACATGGTGTAGGCTACAACTGTGACAAAATCAGAAAGTTGGAAATAATATACCCTGTTTCCCCTTTTTTAAGTCGTAGTCATAAAGTAAGCCAGGGCAGCAATTTTAAGCATTTGAGAAATATAAGACATACCCTGAAAATAAGACATACCTCCATGTCTGCCAGCTCAGGGCCTGAAACTGGCTGCTGCAGCGTGGAGCGCTCAGAGCACCCAGGCGCGGGCAAAGCAAGAACATGGAGGTGCTGATCAGCTGGAGCGCGGGAATTAGTTGTTCCTGGCTCAGCTAGAGCGCACGCGTAGGAGGAACGCAGCAAAGTCAGCTCTGAGGAGGGAAAATGGCATTTAAAAACGCCGTTTGAAGCGCCCACCTCGCGAAGGAAAAGCGCCCCGCCGGCCACCGCCCTGCCCAAACCAGGGCTCTCTCCCCTCAGTCACCCCCAGCTGCCCCGCCGCCGCTCTCCCCTCCCTCAACTGCCCCTTCTTTCCCAGCCGGCTGCCCGCGTTCCTCCAGCCGGGGCACGCAGCGGGGAAAGGGTGTGCGACGGCTGAGGCAAACAGAGGTGGCCGGTTGCCCGGGGGTGGGACGGTCAAAAAGGTGGGCGAGAAGGGAAGGAAGCTCCTTGCTCGCCGCCTCTTCTCTCCCTCTCTCCCGCTGGGCGCCTTGGCCCCGGGGAGGTGCAAGGAGCCGCAGCAAACGCGGAGGAACAGGCGGCCAGGGGTGGGTCGCTTTCTCCGCCTCCTTGGAGTTTGGGCTCCGTATACAGGAAGGAGCGAGCACGGAACTACCTCCCAGCCAGCAGCCCCTGAGGAGCCGCCGCCGCCGCCCTCGAGCTTCTTTTCCCTCAGGCGGCTGCAGCATGGAGCGCGCCGAGCGCTCCGCAGCGCCGAGCGCTTGGAGCGCCCTCCTGGGCCAGCCAGAAAGCCTGAGCCAGTGGCCTCCACCTGGCCTGGCCGAGGAGGCTTGCCTCCCCGCCACCCGGAACTGGCGGCTGCAGCGTGGAGCATTGGAAAAGACTCCTGGATGAATCCCTCTCTCCAGGCAGAAGAGAAGCTGGGGGTTTGTGAGTTGACCCCAGGGCAATAGTGGGCAGTGTGGAGGGATGCAGAATGAAGTTGGGGAGATCATACCGTAATAAAAACCGTACCGGTAATAAAAAATTACAGATAATACACCCCACCGAAAATAAGACACCCTGTGGTTTTGGGGGGTGGAAAAGTTATAAGACGGTGTCTTAAAAAAGGGGAAACACGGTATATGTCTCACACCAGGCAACTCAAAGTAGCTGTCTTACTACAAAAGAATTTCAGAAATAGACTGGAAAGAGAAGTTGCTGAATTGCAACTTATCACCAAGCTCAAAACCATGGAGGGACCTGGTTTGAACAGAGATATCGGGTTCTTATCTCATTATACATGATAAGCGATCTTCAGCCATCTCAACCCTTGCTTTTTCATGCAAAACCATTTGCAGTCGTTTGCGGTCATCAACAGCTATCAGTCAGTCAATCACCCATTTCCACCACCCTTCTGAGTGATCCCCCCTCCCCATCCCCACCCCTCCCCACCCCTTCTCTACATAAGTGCCTGGAAACTTCCATTTCACTGTATCTGAAGAAGTGTGCATGCACACGAAAGCTCATACCAAAATAAAAACTTAGTTGGTCTTTAAGGTGCTACTGAAGGAATTTTTTTATTTTACTTCGATCCAGACCAACACGGCTACCTACCTGTAACCAGGCAACTCAGGAAAGTGAGCCAAGCCAACAGCTACATATCAACACACATACGGTATATGCATAAAACCGTCAAGAAATTAAGCATATAGGAAACAGTTACCCATTTTTCAGATGGGAAACACTGAGTAAAAACAGTCCCAGAGACAATGAGTGAATCTCGGGTGGGGAACTCGCAACACATGCAGGTGGGTAACTCAAAGAAGCAAGCCAAGCCACACACTACAAGTCATGCTACACAAATGAATTCTCTAAAGTAATTAATCATGTAAAAGACATCCTTCCAGAAAAGGTCATAATTTTAGCAATTTCACACTAAGACTAAAATAAATAGGGGAGCACCCCTCCCCCCCGCACATGATTGCTACTTGCAATCTTCAAAAAGTAGAGATCTGCTTCTGACCTGAGCCTGTGATTGCTCCATGCAGAAAGGTGAGGGGGCAGAGGCGACAGGTACGGATTGCAACTATCAGTTGAGATAAACAGTGAGAAAGAAGAGGAAGGAACGTGGTCAAATGTGGACCATTTCTGAAGTCTCTCCCAAGTTTTCCCGTCAACAACATTTACATGAAATTTAATGAATTTTAATGTGACGGCTATATGATGAGCATGTGCAGAAAGAATTCTATGACAAATCCCAGGATATTGTTGTATTGTTGTAAACAATGCATTTCTACCACTCTGTTCACTAACACACTCTTAAATGACACACATGTTGTCATCAAAGTCAAATTCTTGGACATTTTAGAAGGGTTGCAAAATATTTTTGAAGAGCCAAAATAGCACTTAAACAAGATGTGATGGTTCCCTACTCAAGGAGCCCTTCACAGCTCCTTGTGTTCTCCCCTAAAAATGAGTATTTTTGTATCATGCAACATCAGTAAGACTTCTTGCTGAAAGTGTGTGACGTCAACCTTTTCAATGACAACAATAATACTTGGCACATTTGCGACAAGATTCAAGCCCCATTCGGCCACTGGATGACCTTGGGGTAAGGCAGCTTCAAACACTTGGATGCTTCAATCTGCCTCTCAGCCTAACCTACCTCACAGGATTGTTGTGGGAGTTAAATGAGGGAGGCAGAGTACCACGTACACCACCTTGAGCTCCTTTGAGGAAAAAGGTGGGATGTAGATCCCTTGGGAGTGGCACGCCTAGTTAATTTGTTTGTGAACTGATATTTCACCTGGGGACTTCCTAGCACACAGCTCATGTTGTTAACCGCTGTGCTTTACCCGCTACAGTGCGCTGCTGCCATGTGTTGCCCACGCTTCAGGATGAGAACACGGCAAGCGACATTGCCTGCAAGATTATTGTGTCTGGTGTGGCATTTGCCAAATATTTCAGCTTCTCTCTGTGTTTTCTGCTATGAGTCTCCACAAACCTTCCTTCATCTTACCTTGGCATTTGCCAAGGAGCCAGGATTAACAGTTGAGCCTGGCCCTGAGTGTGAATGATGCCCACTACTCAAACTTGTTTTTGGGCACAAGCAAAGAGGCTGACTTTTAATATCGGGTTTTAATATTTGAAACAGGCGAGGTTGAATTTGCGGCATTTGAAAGGGGGACAACCCCTCCCAGGAGAAATTTCAGGAGAAATGACTGGATGAGAGACCCTAGTCTACTTCCAGCTGCTGGTATGAGAAACAAACGCAGTCTCTTATGCCTGATGTCAGAAGAGCAGCATGAGGAGGGAGACCCCCCCCAGCCCCAAAAATCACTTCCCCAGTGGTGGCTATGGGCTGGTCAAAGTGCCCCCAGCCTTACCCCAAGCCATTGGCCCATCTAGACCAGAATTTGCACACTTTGACATCTGGCAGCTCCCTAAGAACTTGGGCAGGCCGAAGTCTTTCCCATTCTCGCTGGAAAACCGCTTAACCAAAGGCCCTGCAGACTGAACCTGAGACATTCTGCATGCAGAGCATGTGTTCTGCCACAAAGTTCAGCCGTGAGTGAGCAGCCACCTACCTGGCGGTTTGCCTCCATTCCAGTCCTTCAGGGGTACTGAAGAGCTCTGAGAGCTGTATAAATAGCACGGGGCAATTTGTGCCTTCATTCTTCTCCTCCACCACCTCCGCCTCCTCCTCCTCCTGTTTCAGCATAAGGCTCACTCTCTCTGCTGCTGGTGAGATGCTGGAGGTGAAGATACTTCTCCCAACTGCTTGGCAGATGACCACAGAATTCCTGCTGGGGGGCTCCTGCTCTCCTCCATTGCTGTTGCTTGTCCCCTCAGCTTGCAGAGTCAGGCCGTCTTTCCTTTCAGCTCGACAACTGCCGCTTGCACCCAGGGCACTTGCTTTGGACATCCTGAGCCTGGGCAAACACCCCTGTCTTCAGCACACCTCTTCCCTCCTTGGCAAAGCCTTTGACCCCAGCGGAGCAAGAACTGAGCAGAGCCAAGACATCCTGCCTTTATAAGAGCCGAAAGCCGGTTCAGGTCAGAGAAAGGCAAGTTGGATGGGAGCACCGCCCAAAACAATATTATCAGGGAGAAAAACTCTGCCCTGCAGATACCGGCTGGAACTCACTGGGGCAGCTCTATTCTGCCCACCTAATTGCAGGGACAGCCTAGCCCACATGGAAGGGGGCTTGTTTACAAGGGTGGTACTATTTGAAGCCTTGGGCTGGCCATCCTGGGAAGTGGAGAAATCTGAGACAAGAAAAGTGTTGAGGTGGGGGAAGGAGGAGAAACCTGACACATCTGATGGGCTGGAAGCTGGAAGGATGTGGAGAAACTGGAGAAGAAAAATTAAGGCTCTCTTGACCTAGCCCTGCAGATGGTGACAGCAGTCACGAAATTAAAAGACGCCTGCTTCTTGGGAGAAAAGCAATGACAAACCTAGACAGCATCTTAAAAAGCAGAGACATCACCTTGCCTACAAAGGTCCGTATAGTTAAAGCTATGGTTTTCCCAGTAGTGATGTATGGAAGTGAGAGCTGGACCATAAAGAAGGCTGATCGCTGAAGAATTGATGCTTTTGAATTATGGTGCTGGAGGAGACTCTTGAGAGTCCCATGGACTGCAAGAAGAACAAACCTCTCCATTCTGAAGGAAATCAACCCTGGGTGCTCACTGGAAGGACAGATCCTGAAGCTGAGGCTCCAATACTTTGGCCACCTCATGAGAAGAGAAGACACCCTGGAAAAGACCCTGATGTTGGGAAAGATTGAGGGCACTAGGAGAAGGGGACGACAGAGGACGAGATGGTTGGACAGTGTTCTCGAAGCTACGAACATGAGTTTGACCAAACTGCGGGAGGCAGTGGAAGACAGGAGTGCCTGGCGTGCTCTGGTCCATGGGGTCACGAAGAGTCGGACACGACTAAACGACTAAACAACAACAACAACGACCTAGCCCAACTCCATAGTCCCCCATGTGGAGGAGATATAGGCACCTGCAAGGGGATACGGAACCTTGCATGTGACTTCCCAAACCCAGATTTTGTGTGTCTCTTGAGTTGCGCCAGGGCCAAGAAGGTGACCCGCCTGCCCTTTCTCAGGGTCATTCAGGCAACGGAGTCTCCCTGCTCAGATGATTCTTATCCTGTTTATACTTACCTGCAAATTGCCTGGAAGTCAACATCTTTCTTTTATTCGCTTTAACAATGACCTTTGCACATTACGCCTATTGTATAAATGTATCCACCTATGAATAAATTAATATACGAACCATGCAAGTTTATTGGCCTCCTGAGTTTTCAATGGCTCAGCACAGATACCTTGAGCACTTTGCAATTCTAGTTTTATCTACGACAAAGTCCTGATTGGGCATACAGTTATGAATGATTAAAAGAAGAGAAATGCTTGTGAATCGAGGCGTTTGTAGCTGGAGGCTCAGGAATACACGTGACTCTGTTTGGGGATGCTTTTTTGTTTGTTTTTCTATATGGCTCTGAGGCTCCCCTCCTCCCCCATCTAGCCATGGTTTTGGACATGAGCATGGCATGTGGGAACAGGCCAGGGTTGTTTCAACATGATGTGATTAATGAGAACTGCTAAATGAGTCGTCCGTGTTTTTGGCATGAGCAATAAATAGTGCACCTACCAGTCAGAGAAGGATTCCTTCTAGGAGGGAAAGGCCTCTAACTCCTCCTTTTTACCCACAAGAAAGTTAGACACGCCCCCCTTCTGTAAAAGGCACATACAATGAGGGCTTGTCTACACTTCTGCTTGCTGCTAAATGCAGATTTATCGCGAAAGAGCGGGTTTTCCTGGGGAAAGTGGCGGGACAATGGCAAAGCTGCCCTGACCCGTGCTTTCTAGTGCAGGTTTTGCCATTGCCTGCCACTTTCCCCTGGAAAACCTGCTCTTTTGCGATAAACAGTAACAAACAGCAATCAGCAGAGAACCCAGTTGCTGTTTGCTCCGATTCCGTGCTAAACCGCCAAGTTATTCTGGGAGAAAACAGAGGGGCAAACGGAAGTGTAGATAAGCCTTAAGACAGCACCAGGGAGGCTGTGGCCCCATCAGTCAGCCTGGCCCATGGTCAGGGGTGATGGGGGCTGAAGTCCAGCACCCTCTGGAAGGCCACACCCACCTTCCCCATTCCATGAATGAAAAGAAACTGGCCACAGTGGTGCAGAAGAGCAACCACTGAATTTCCCTGAGACAGCACAGTCTTTTCTTTAATATTTTATATGATGTATTTTAAACCCCCCCCCCTTATTCTGTGTGAATCACTCTGGACATTTATTGGTAAAAGAGGAGCAGGACGCAGGACACCCCCCCCCTTGCAACCATCTGAGCAAGATCCATGTTGCCCAAGGGTAAGCAATACCGAGACCCCCACTCTAATACTTCCAAAAGGTGGCCTGCAGACATTTGTTGTCTGCTACATTTGAAGAGCTCCATGCCCACGTTGGAATTTATTTCCACATGTCAAACATTGACCTTGAGGTGATCTATTTCCTAGGATTTGACTGATGATTTTGGGAGTCTTCTCTCTAAGCAAAGCAAGAGAAGCAGGGGCGTCGCTGAGCTGATGATGAGCTCAGCTCAACTGCACAGGAATGTGGGGCCAGCCCCTCTTCTGTGTTGGTAAACATCCAAGCAAACACCTGAGCAGTCTTGAGCAATGCACTGGGGGCAGATCCCAAACTGGAGACATCTTGCCAGGCAGGCCTGTGACATTGCGTCAGCTGCGGGAAATACGTACAAGGAAGTCCAACGCACATTCAGTCCTCCCTGCTGGGCCAAATGAGCATTTTGGGCTCTGCTGCTGTGGCACAGATTGCAACATCAGTGGCTAATGAACTGATCACACACGAGAGAGAGAGAGAGAGAGAGAGAGAGAGAGAGAGAGAGAGAGAGAGAGAGAGAGAGAGAGAGAGAGAGAGAGAGAGAGAGAGAGAACTGGTGAAATGTCAAACAGGGACTCAGCTTCCGTGTCTTGCAAAACAGTGTCTGTTCACCAGATCTAGGGAGAAATGCTTGCAGAGTAAACAGTGAGTTGTACTGGCTGCTGGGAGAGTGAAAAGGGGGTCCAGTGCAGAGAGAAGCTATTGACTTGGCTAACTCCTGCAGCTTTGAAAGGCAATAGGCTGCCATCAGCCCCTTTTGCTGCTTTGAGGTAGCGTCAGTAAAATAATCCCTGCATTGCTGGGGGTTGAACTAGATGACCCCTTGAATCCTTTCTAACTCAACAATTCTATGATATTTTGATAGAAACCTTCTCTCTTCAAAATAACCATTATCAAGATCATAGCTTAGGAGGCTATCTTCTCCTCTATTCAGATCATGAGGCAAATTCCTCCTTTGAAGGTGCTACTTTCATTGGAAGGAATCCCAATACATTCTGCACCCCCATTATAATCCTGATTGTTGTTGTTGTTTAGTCGTTTAGTCGTGTCCGACTCTTCATGACCCCATGGACCATAGCACGCCAGGCACTCCTGTCTTGCACTGCCTCCCGCAGTTTGGTCAAACTCATGTTCGTAGCTTCGAGAACACAGTCCAACCATCTTGTCCTCTGTCGTCCCCTTCTCCTAGTGCCCTCAATCTTTCCCAACATCAGGGTCTAATCCTGATTATAATATTTTAACACACACACCCCCAAAAAAGCCAGCCATTGTCTTTTTAAAGTTGCATTAGATATCATATCTAGTTTGACCCTTAGTTACTTGAGGAAGCAAAATTACTGATAAAGTGAACATGTGTAAACTCTTGGATGAAATTGTAATACATCATTAAATTGGTAACTTATACATGTGAATCTGTGAGGAGCCCCCCTTGAAGGTTTCCATTATGATTTCCAAGGGGTGTTTGTTTGTTTGTTTAAAAAACCTATGCATCTATGTATGCAACATTAGTTTGCTTTTCTAACTTCTAATGTGATTTTTACATAATTTCCCCCAGTTTTAAAGAAGGTGTTCTTTGAATATCTGAGTAACCACCCAGAGCAGCCTTGGGAATTGTATGGGGTTGCAGTGGGGAATCAGAGGAAGGCTAAGGCCTGTTTGCAGGATGGGAATGCAATGCACAGGTGGGTGACACAGCTGGATGTGTTTTAACCCTGAGGGTGCGGTGACCTTTGTTTTTGTTACATTTGTGTTGTTGTTTTTATTTTATTACATTTTATTTTGCATTCAATTTTTCTTCCTCTTTATTTATTGTGACCTGACCAGAGAATTTTGTTATTGGTCAGCATACAAATGCTGCAGACAAATAAAATAAAATAAAAACAGCCGTACATTTTATTGACATTCCGAAAAGAATTGTTTACACATAATACAGTTTTGACTTATTGTCCCCAGTTATCCGCACTGTTTCTTAATCTCTGATTGCAGAGACAACGTAATAGTTACTTTCCTGTTGGGGTAAACAAGTGGGAGTGCGGGCCCCAGCCATGCCTTGGCCTGCCAGCAACACAGGTTGCAAGAGAGCTTAGTCACTGTCTCCCTTAGCCATGAGGTAGCCTACTCTGCTTCCTGAAAGGCATTGAGAGCTCAGCACATAAGAAGAAGAACCTTTCTCTCACACACACCTGAGCTCACACACAGAGTCCTCCGGGTCGCAAGCTGCCGCCCTTTGCCCTTGTATCCTCCATGAGTTGGGTGGGAAGCGGCATAGCTGCCAAGTTTTCCCTTTTCTTGCGAGGAAGCCTATTCAGCATAATGGAAAATCCCTTAAAAAAAGGTATAACTTGGCAGCTATGGGAAGCGGCTGCATGCACATTCTAGCTTTAAAGCACATTCAAGGCACACGCCCCACCTCCAAGAACTCTGGTTTACCCCTCAACCACTCACAATTCCCAGCAGCCCTTAGCAAACCACAGTGCCCAGGATTACTTGGGGTTGGGATATGTGCTTTGAATGTGCTCTAATGGTATAGTGTGTACATGGAGAATGTGGTGAGCCTTTTCTACTCCTGTAGGCTCTCTGCATGATTTATAACCCAGGGAAGCTCGCCCAAGTAGAGCTGCATGATTTATAACCCAGGGAAGCTCGCCCAAGGACAGGTTGTGAGCGCTGTGACTTATCATCCCTCTTCAAATGTTCCAACTACCAAGTACTCATGCAACATGGGAGCAGAGCGGTGCAGACACCAGAGGGAGGGGATTCTCAGCACTTGCAAGAACAGGGAAGATGCTGCTGCTCAGCGTGGCCCTGCTCTTGCATTGAGCTGTCCCAAGAGGCCTCTTGCTAATGAAGCTTAAGCTTCAAGGCCCCTTATCCTGGATTGGCCCGAGAAGTAATTTTTGTCCACATTGGTTTAAAAAAAGGGGGGTCTAGCAGACCCCATTTGAGTGGCATTACTCAAGCTGATTTTTTTTTTAATTTTTATATATTTTAACAATCCCAAAGTTTGAGAGCAAGTAGCATAGATGTTGTAAAAGTGTGGTGATCTGTTGTGGGGCACCCCCATTGAAGAATATAACAGTGGTTACCCTGACCTTGTTGCTGGTTGCAAAGGGGCCCCCATGACAGTTCAAGCTTCAGAGGTCCCAAAATGTAGGTCTGCCACTGATAGTAAAGAAGATTCTGCCCCACTTGTTCTTTTCTGCCAACATGTCCATATTTTTCAGGACTGCTCAGGGCTTTACCAGGACGCTATGAGGCATTGCCGGGTCTGTTTGTTATTTGACACCAATCACAACACACCTGCAAAAGCAGAGAAAACAAGTGATCCTAGGCTAGCCCTGCAGGTTTCTACAAAGGAGTAGCATAAGCCACTTCTGTGTATACAGTGCAAATAATTTTGCATGCATCAAAACAGGAGGTGTTTGGACTGTAAGCAGGTGCACCTCAATGAATTGGAGATAAGGAAGCAGGTGGAAAGTCTCCAGCAAGTGCAACAAAGGGTTTCATGTTTTAAGTGAGAGAATAGTGGGATGGGCACAGTGTGGTTGATATATGTGCACATCTTATCTTGGGAAAAGTTTATCACCTACAAAAAACCATTTCTGTTCTTCCTTGCAGAAAAGCAGTTAATGTTGCCTAGAGTTTACAAAAATGCATACAACTAAATATCAAATGTGGCTTGGAGGAAGAGTGGAAAGGGGACATCCAGGACAAATCAAGAGAAGAATGAGCCCCATGAACAGTTTACACCAACATGGAAACTTCTGGGATCAGTTTCACGCTGTGTGAATTCTTCAGACATGGAATAGTTATCAGCTGGCTAAGTTCACATACATTAAATACTACTACTCTCTTCTTCTTTGGCGATCACTTCCATGTTTATGTCTTCCATAAATATGGTTTTAACAATGAGTCCGTAAGTGACTGTGGAGGCCAATTCTGGACCCACACGTCCTTCTACAGTGGGGACATTGGTTCCCAGGCAGGAGTTGATCACGGTGTGGATTTGCCAAGCGTGCCTTCCTCTTAGCACGTTTCTCCCTTGCATCCTGAGTTCGGGTGTCTTCAAAGTCCATGACACCTTTGGTGAAGGCTGTTCTCCAACTGGAGCGCTCGCAGGCCAGTGTTTCCCAGTCGTTGGTGTTTATACTACATTTTTTTAGATTTGCCTTGAGACAGTCTTTAAACCTCTTTTGTAATAATAATAATAATAATAATAATAATATCTGACAAATTTGAAGAATGCATGCCCTAAAATTTCGGATAACTATTTTTTCACCATTTCCCTTCCCATTCTTTTAAGAGGCAGTTTGTGTCAAGGTAGGAGACTTTAAAATGTGAGCTGAATTCTACAGCTACCACCAGGTGGCAGAATGGGGTTGTCTGAGGCCTGTGGTCTCTGGCCAAGCTATAGAGAGAGACTTTTGATAATGCAAAATACTCTTGACAAAAAAACAAACATGTTCAGGCCTATTCTACACAATAAAGCACAGCCCAAGCCATATTATGCTATAACTTCCTGTTCAACAGCTGAATCCCATTTGGAGTGCAATGCATGGTGAGTGTGTTTTGTGAGAGAATGTATCACTCATGTTGAGAAAGAATGGCAGTTTTTCTGACGTCGTCGTCTTGTCCTTCATTTGCTCTCCAAATACTTTCGCCACTGGACCGAATAATCATGTGGCTCTACAGTATTTCCCTGAATCCTAAATTTGGCTTCCAGCCTTTTCTTATATTTAGGTTTCTGTCCCAAGTGCTGTTTTGTGTTGTGTTTTGAAATTCTTATTAATATCTGTTGCTAAAGTAACAAGCCGGCTAGTGTTAAATATCAGTTATTATGTCAATCAGGCAATGCTTTACTTCTAGGGGGGGGGAAGTGCCAGTATTTTGTACCCTTGAGTACCCCCAGAAAAAAGCACTGCAATGATTGAAGTTCAGCTGTCCTCAAATATAGGGTATGATTACACTGAGTGGTCCAGCGCCGAGGGTCTTCTGGCGGTTCCCTCGCTACAAGAAGCCAAGTTACAGGGAACCAGGCAGAGGGCCTTCTCGGTAGTGGCACCCACTCTGTGGAATGCCCTCCCACCAGAGGTCAAAGAAAACAACAATTACCAGACCTTTAGAAGGCATCTCAAGGCAGCCCTGTTTAGGGAAACTTTTAATGTTTGATGGATTTCTGTGTTTTAGTATTTTGTTGGAAGCCGCCCAGAGTGGCTGGGGGAACCTGGTCAGATGGGCGGGGTATAAATAATAAATTATTATTATTATTATTATTATTATTATTATTATTATTACTACTACAGTGTTTTATGCCAGTAAGTTTTACTGAGAAATTAGCTGTTGAGGAGCTGAAGGGTTTAGAGAAGAGGTTCCTTTCAATCCTGCTGGAAAAAGTGAAAAGAACACAAGATCAAATAATTACATGCATAGATTATGAACATTATTATATTATTGTTGTTACTATTTATTAGACTGATTATCTGCTTGTTGCCTAAGTAGTTCTCCAAGTGACTTACATATGTCCAAAACATAAACCTGACTACGTAATACCATAAAAAGGGGGAGAAAAGTCATATAGAACATTAACATTTTTGTAATTCAAAACACTCCCTCCCAGCAGTAGCAAAAAGCTTTGGCACACTAAAATTAAAATATGACCAACTCAGTCCATCAAAGGGCTAGAGAAAAAGGGAAGTTTGTATTCAACACAAAAAAAGTTGCCAAGGAAAGTAACAGGTGGGCCTCACTTGGGAGAACATTGCACAGGTGGGGAACCAGAAATGGAAAGGCCCTCTCAAGATGCCTTCAGAAGAGGGCCCCAAATGAAGATCTAAGGGTCCAGGCAGCATTCCTGAAGATACTGGGGTCCTGAGCCATAAAAAGCTTTAAAGGTAAAAAATAGCACTTTGAATTGGGCTCTGAAGTGTGCAGAAAGCCAGTGTAAGTGGAACAAAAGTGGCGTTTGACAATCACCCTCAACCTGTCAACAGCTACATTCTGTGGGCAGCTTTCAAGGGCAGCCCCACATAAAGCATCTTGCAACAGTCCAATCTGGAGGTTACCACAAGATTGGTAGCTGTACTGTAGCCAAGCTATCCCTATCCAGGTAGGCTCATAACTGGGCCAGCGGCCTAAACTGGTGGAAGGCACTTCATGCCACTGAGGCCACCTGAATCTTAAGCAACAAAATGGATATAGGAGAACCCCACCAAACTATGAATTTGCTTCTCATTTGCCTCTCTAGAGCAGGCTGCACACATCTCTGTCAGACAGAGGAATCGCCCACTAAGAGCATCTCAACCTTGTCCAGATTAAGCTTCTGTTTATTGGCCCTTGTCCAGTTTTGCAACCAAGCACTGATTCAGCGCATCCACTGTCTCACCTGCAGAAGAGGAAAAGGAGAACTAGAGCAGTGTGTCGTCATCATCTTGATGACAACACACTCAAAAATGCCATATGACCCCATTCAGTGGTTTCATGTGGATGTTAAACAATGACCCATACAGGATTCCATACTGCAGAACTCATGGAACTGAGCAATGTTTCCCAAGCACCATCTTCTGGAGCTGGCCACGTAGGAGCAGAACCACTGTGATGTGTTGACGCCAATGTCCAGCTCAGCTGCCCCAGAAATAAACCACCACTGATGATGTCAAAAGTTACAGATATCAGTGTCAAGACTCCCCTGTCCCTTTCCCAACACAGGTACACAAGGTGATCAAGGCAGTTTCCATACCAAAACCAGGCATAAATCTTGATTGAAATGGAACTAGAAACTCTGTTTCCTCTAAGAATATCTGGCTGGCAGCCACCCACTCAAGAACCTTATCAGACAGGGAACATTTGTCACTGGTCCAAAATTGTTAAGATCTTCTGGGTCCAGAGAAAACTTCTTCAGTTATGGTCTTACTCCTGTGACCATTCCTTCTTGAAGTGAAGCATTAATAACTTCCTGTGCCCATTCAGCCGCCTCTTCCTTGTCAGGTTTTATAAGCCATGAGGTGCAAGAGTCCAAGATACAGCTCATTGCATGAACCAAGCCAAGTGCCTTGCCTATGTCCTCAGGACACAGCAACTGACACTCAGCCCACAACATCAGGAAAGAAAGCAACCCAGACCTCACTAGGTTCACCAACTCCAACGATGGAGTCCAAATCCCAGAGGACAGAAATATTTAGATCAGGCATCCCCAAACTTCGGCCCTCCATATGTTTTGGACTACAATTCCCATCATCTCTGACCACTGGTCCTCTTAGCTAAGGATCATGGGAGTTGTAGGCCAAAACATCTGGAGGGCTGCAGTTTGGGGGTGCCTGATTTAGATGGATAAACGGGACATTTATCAACCACAGCTTGCCTCAAATTTATATTCTGTAATCTTTCCCCCTCTCAATTTAACACGAGAAATAGTTCTAATTTTTGGATCTGGATGGCCAGTCTATATATATAGAATAGGAATTTTTTAAAAAATAGTTTTTATTTTAAAAATTCTTGAGTTACAAAAGTACATGTATTGTCTCCATTTTCAGGTCATAGAGTCTTTTCTACAGATCAGTTGCACTTGATGTAAGAAATTAGTGTTGTGTATCAGTATACTGTCTGGGACACGGGTGGCACTGTGGGTTAAACCACAGAGCCCAGGGCTTGCCGATCAGAAGGTTGGTGGTTCGAATCCCCGCGACGGGGTGAGCTCCCGTTGCTTGGTCCCAGCTCCTGCCAACCTAGCAGTTCGAAAGCACGTCAAAGTGCAAGTAGATAAATAGGAACCGCTCCAGCGGGAAGGTAAATGACGTTTCCGTGTGCTGCTCTGGTTCGCCAGAAGCGGCTTTGTCATGCTGGCCACATGACCTGGAAGCTGTACGCCGGCTTCCTCGGCCATTAAAGCGAGATGAGCGCCACAACCCCAGAGTCGGTCATGACTGGACCTAATGGTCAGGGGTCCCTTTACCTTTATCAGTATACTGTAAGGTGGGGGGAGAAGAGGGGGGAGGGGTGGTGGTGGTAAACTTTCATTCTTTTACTTGGTATATGTGCAAGGTTTTGTGTCAGGTTCTTTCTCCATTCATTTCTTGGTTTTCATTGGCAGTGGGAGAGGTTGGGGGCAGCCCAGGGCCTGGTTGGTTGCCTTCAGTTGACTGCAGTGAGATTTGTTTATGTGTGAGGGAGGAAGAGGTGTTTGGGTCAAGTTAGCCATATTGATTCATATGGTGTCAATGGGTTCTTGTTGTCTTGTTGGGCTGCCTGTGTAATAAAGGGGAGCCACGCCGGGGTGAAGCCGTTCTCTTTTATTTGTCCCTGTGTAGAATAATAGGTAGTAGGGACCCAGGTGGCGCTGTGGGTTAAACCACTGAGCCTAGGGCTTGCTGATCAGAAGGTCAGCGGTTCGAATCCCTGTGACGGGGTGAGTTCCCGTTGCTCGGTCCCAGCTCCTGCCAACCTAGCAGTTCGAAAGCACGTCAAAATGCAAGTAGATAAATAGGAACCGCTACAGCGGGAAGGTAAATGGCGTTTCCGTGTGCTGCTCTGGTTCGCCAGAAGTGGCTTTGTCATGCTGGCCACATGACCTGGAAGCTATACGCCGGCTCCCTCGGCCAATAATGCGAGATGAGCGCGCAACCCCAGAGTCGGTCACGACTGGACCTAATGGTCAGGGGTCCCTTTACCTTTACCTTAAAATAAGAGATGTAACTGAAAATGTACAAGAAGATCGTTTATGGAATGAACATGAAAAATGGTGTTCAAAATTGAAGGACTGGTAATTCTTTTCTTTCAGTACTTAAAGCAGAACCTGTCTATGAACATCGGGGAGAAATTGGAATATTTACAGAACAGTAACGGCTTTTGAAAATATATTTCCAGGCAGGGCATCATAAAATTCACTGAGCACTCCTACCCACAAATTATGCCAGGGGAACGGGATGCCACCACTACACTAGTGCAACAGTCACAACATTCTAAACTCACTCAACTCAGATGTGGGGAAACTTATCACTCCAAAGACACATGGCCGAGTAAAAACAACAGCCACAACCACAGCAGCCATGACAATACTAGCAATGCCTGCCAATCACAGCTCACTGTGGTAACAAATGCCTCCATGCCGCTCAAAGTGAGCCAATGTATTGGTGGCAACAGGGACATGATTTATCATGTGTGTGTTGGAAGCCACCCAGAAAGGCTGGGACAACCAAGCCAGATGGGTGGGGCATAAATAATAAAATCATCATCATCATCATCATCATCATCATTATCATCATCATCATCAACTGGCCCCAGATTTCCCCCAAAGTTCCAGCACCTTTCTTGCCTGAGTAAGGTGTGTTGCATTGAATTTGGAGAACACCAAACAAGAAGTCCCAGCAGAACCATAGTCTACCTGGGTGTCTGAGTTAACAGCTGCTGAAGCAGGCTAGGCCCATTTAGCTGAAAAGCCCTCACTCACCAAAGGTGGAATAGGTACTCAGAGGGGCTACAGCTCTATTTCAGGTTATCTGGATTTGCTTGTTGCTGAAGCAACATTTGAGCTCAAAACACCCTCCAACCTGAGCTTCATGTGGAGCTATCCAGGGTGCTACCTGCTTTCTTGAACTTTGCTTCACCAGAACCTGGAGTCTTGCCCACCACACGTAGGCTGGAACAGAACAGTAACACAAGACCCAAATAGCTCCTTCGGCAGAAGACCAGCTGGGAGGACTTGCCCTGCTGCCAGAGGTTCTAGCAGCAGTACAGGAATGGGATGAGGAACTGTGTCACATCCCCCATTCCCCTTCACTCCAAGAAGACCAGCTGACTCTCAAGTAGACCTACTTGAAACCTCAAGCCTAGTGAGTGAGTGAAACACTTGTGTTCACACACCCCAACCTGGAGAAAAGGTGCCATGAGTACCTTGTGATCATGCTCCAAGCTGGACTAGAAAGCCACAACCAGTGATGGAGGCAACCACCTACCAGTTTGGCATGAGGCTGATGTGGGCTCCCTTTCTCCTTTATTTCTCTGAATTAGACTGCAGTGAGAGGACTAGTTTGTCATGAGAAGGCACAACAGCCCTTTTCTGCCCCCTTGCCCCCACAATTATTCAGTGAACTTTGGAGTGAGACTTGCACTACTTGTGCACTAGCCTTCATCTGCTTTGCTACATATCTTGAAGAGCCCCAGAATACCAAAGAGCCAGTAGATGCTGGAAAGGATGCTCAGAAGAGATCAGGTTCACCACCCACCTCACCTCATCATTTCCTTGTGAGGCTAGGGCTTCTACAAAGTCATCTAGACTTGGTGGTGGTTAGCTGCTTGTGAATTTCCTATTATTAACTGAGCAGCTGGTTTTCTTAAAAACCGAAAAGTCTATTTATAGGCCCATTGTAGTGTTTTTGTTGTTGCAACATAGGCTAATATTATTGCACACCTATTGTAGGTTGTGGGAGGTCATAACCAACCTGTATCATGATCCAGAGAAGCAAATGGGAGCTGTTTGAGGGAGAACTACCTAAAGATCTCCATGCCAAACATTCCTCAGGTTGCAGCAAAGGTCAGCAACCTATTTTAACACCCCCATCCCTGCTCAAAGCACCCTAAATCCTGCACTCAGTTGCATGTGGTCAGCACTGGATTTGGGGCACTGGGGTTCCCCCGCACAAGGTGGTGCAAACCTGAGAAGATCCATCCTTGAGAAGATCCATTTGGGGGCGCCAAATTTTGACCTTGCACAGGAGGTGCCGTATTATGAATGATTACCCACGCCTGCCCCTGATACAGTAGCTCCACTGACATTCATAAAGATGTGTTACACTTTTAATTATTTTCAGGCTCCACCCCACCCCACCCCAAACATTTCCTACACAAAATAAGGCCTGGGTATGAAACTCTATGGATTCCTTACTTTGCTTCTACCTTTTGTTTGGGGAGAGGATATGGCACTGACTCAATCACAGCTGTGGTGAAATAGTGGATTTCACCTCTGTATATACAAAGAGTGAACTCAGATGGTGAGTTATGACAGCTATGTAGCCAAACTGGGATTACTGAAACAAGAGGGAGCCATTAACATGCTCAGTGAGACCCTAGAGTTTGTCGAAGTACAGTAGATGAACCCTAAGCATCCCCCAAACCAGACCTACAGGGACTTGGACATGCTCAGAGGCCACAGAATGCTGAGTGTTGGGCCTTGGGGGATGGAACAGAAAACTGGGTAGGGGAATGCGATGGAGTATCTTGAAAGTAGGCGTGGCTGACTAGATTATTATTAATTATTAATTATTATTTATACCCCGCCCATCTGGCTGGGTTTCCCCAGCCACTCTGCTTTTGTTTGTTTTTAAATATTTTATTCATTTTACAAAATTAATTACAAACACAACAATAATCAACAAAATAATACAATACAAAACAAACAAACAAAATTACCATTCTAATATTATTTCTGTTTTAATCATTATTATGTGGACTTCCCCAGGTCCCCCCCATCTGGTTTCCATTTCCAATCCTCTTTAGCAATTTCATCTATCATATTTATATACATTTTGTATCTCTTAACCCTATTATTTTAATTACACAATAATTTTTTTAACTATTCGTAATTTTTCCACCCCCTCCACAGCTGCAGATTCAATTTCTTCCTTTAACAAAAAGCCATAAAATTTTAACCTATCCAATCCAAATTCTAACCGGAATTATCTATCCATCCAGAAATACAATTTGATTTTACGCCCCAATCCCATTCTCCAATGGTTCAATGCCTCATCATCAAATTTCTCTCCCTGCCACCTCCCATACCACCCTTTGATTTTGCCCTCAGCATTGTCCTTCCCCATTTTCAGATCTTCTTCCCGTCTCAGCCGAAATTCAACTTCTCTCCTCTGAATGAAAGCGCAGTCCTTCAATATTTATTTGACCATTCTATCCTCCACTCCAAAATCCACATCTTTCTCTTTCCCATCATTTCACCTCTCCTCTTCCGTCTCCTCTTTTTCTTTAGTCTCCTCCTGTAAATCCATGGGGCATTCCCTAAATTTCTGTGCTTCATAAATACATGCTTTCATTTCCTGTCTGTTTTCCACAATTAAGTTCAACACAGTCTGGTAGAAGACCTCTGTTATGTCTCCCATCTCTCCAGTTTGAAGTTCATGGCAGGCAAAAACAGGAAATTTGGGGGGGGGGGGAGACTTCTCTCCAACTCAGAATCGAAAGTTATTTCCCCTTAGATTTTTAAATTGTCCATAATTCCAATCTTCATTTAGATTCTTCCAAAATTGATTTCCCCCCCCTTATAGTTTAATCCTTGTTTCACTTTATGCCACTATTGTGGCTTCACAATAACTGCATGCACACGAAAGCTCATACCAAAATAAAAACTTAGTTGGTCTTAAGGTGCTACTGAAGGAATTTTTTTATTTTGCTTCGACTCAGACCAACACGGCTACCTACCTGTAACTGGATAAGAAACAGAGATTGAAAATATCCTTTCATTCTGACGTCACAATGCTTTTCCACAGCACTGAACCGGGGTGTTACTTTGAGTTCAAAATCAGCAATTTTACAGGGATTTAAGATACAATTGAGTTCTTCCCCCCCTTCCCCTGCTTCTAGGGAGAAGATTGAAGCCTGATCTTTGGAAGTTCTCACTTTTAAAAATAATTTCCTGGCTTCAGTACACGTCCTTGCTTCCCAAGTCTCTCAGTGGGTAGGGACTGGCTTCCGTTTTTCGAATCCCTCCCGTGGCCCATTTTTTCTTCCAATTAGAACCGAATATCAATGGTACTCACGGTACAGTTCTTTTAATGAAATTTTCCTTAGAAGAATTGAATGTTGGTACCAAGCAGTCCCCCAGCTTCACGTTGTCAAAGGGAATGAATGATCTTAGTCCATTGTGCCTGCTGCTTCCACCCCCTCGCTCTCAGAGGCTCAAAACAGAGCCTTACCGGGGAGGGAGGAGCTTACTTTCAACACCTGCCGGATGACTATGCCCCCAAAACGCCCGATTTGGGGTTCTTTTGGGAGTCCGCAGCACTGAAGCGGCTCCCCCAACCTTTTACACGCTAAGGTCCGCTCCGCTGAACGGACCTCTGACTGCAATGGCCGCGTGCTCAACCGGAAGTCCTTCCCCAGCCACTCTGGGCGGTTCCGAACAAAACAATTAAAATACAATAATCTATTAAACACTAAAAGCTTCCCTAACAGAACAGAACTACTGTTCTTTTCCCTAACTACTGAACAGAAGTTCAGTAACTACTTCCCTAACTAATTCCCTAGCTACTTCCCTAACTACTGAACAGAAGCACTCCATGCTGCAACATATTATTGCAGGCCTCAGTGGATTTATAGGAATAGCTCTCACTTCCATACTGGCTGAGAGAGGGAAGAGAGTGAAACAGAAAAGGTTGTTTGAAGGCTTGTGTGTACACTTCCAGAGTTAATGCTAAATACATTACTTCTGGTCAACGAGCCACCACAGCTGCTAGAGGGCTGTGAACATTTGTGTCCAAGGCTGTCTATCCATGTACTATCTGAAACCAAAGCAGGAGATTGGTTGCCAGTTGTGAAATTATTATTTTTCCAGCTCTCCCACCCCACTACTTGGTTTCTGTGGAAGTGCCTGAAAAAGAGAAGAAATATGGTATTTGCTCTCAGTTTGTTGCATCTTTTCCAGTAAGGGCAATATGCTTAGCTAGTGACTATTAACATGGAATGTCTGTGTGGCAGTATAATAATGCTGACAACAACTTCCATCATCCCTGATCGGTATAAAGATCCTGCTTCACAGATGCTGGAGATGGGCACAGTCATCCCGGCCCCATTCATAAGTTTCCATTTCAAAGTTTTACATGAATGGCTGCTGACAGCAGCTGCGGGATGAGATGGCCTTTTGCTCTGAGCCAGTAAATTTGCTAATACAAAGTTACTCCTACACTGAAGCTCATTGGTGTGTGGTGACAGAAAAGTGAAATGTGAGACTATTGAGTTGTCACACTGAAAATATTAGTACAGTGGTACCTCTACTTACTAATTTAATGTGTTCCAAACACACATTCGTAAGTAGAAAAAATTTGTAAGTCGAATCCCATAGGAATGCATTGGAGAAAAAAATCGTAAGTCAAAGCAACCCTATCTAAAAATTCGTAAGTAGAAAAAATCCTATCTAAACTACATCCAAGATGGCGGACGAAGCTCCATTCGTAAGTAGAAACATTCGTAAGTAGAGTTATTCGTAAGTAGAGGTACCACTGTATTCTGATTTATTTCCTTTGATTGACACCCTTCCATCATGGGAGGCAAGGGGGCATAACATGTGGTTCCCAGGGAGTCACCATCCAGGTACCCGCCAGATCCAGAGACCTGCTTAGCTTCCGCAAGGTGCCTTCAGACCACAGCATAGAACTTTTGCTGTTCATGCACATGCTATGGAGACAGGATGGCCTGTGGCTTTGCAGCCCATGCATGTGCAAGAAAAGCACATCTCTGATAGGTATCTGAAGAAGTGTGCATGCACAAGAAAGTTCATACCAATGACAAACATAGTCTCTAAGGTGCTACTGGAAGGAATTTTTCCATTTTATTTTTATTTTGTTTCGATGGCAGACCAACACGGCTACCTACATGTAACATCTCTGATTGTTATACGCGATTGTCTACATGGAGATTTCCTGATTATTATTTTTAAAATCTGTGAATCAGCCAATGTGTTCTCGAAATGAATCTGGGAGATACCAGATGTTGATTAAACAGGGATTCTCTTCCACCTTCTCATCACTTATGTGCCAATACTTGTCACCGGTGTGTTAAGAAACACCTTCTTACAGCGGAGTCATTGGGTGATGTTTCCCTGCAGTCTTTTCCCAGACCTGGAGAAATGCGTAAAACTCTTTCCTCATTCCTTGCTCCAAGTCATCCATAGTGTCTGGCTCGCAACTGGCTATCACCTTGGTCTTATCACTCACAGAAACCCAGCTAGGAGGAATGAGAAAGCACCAAGCGGAGAGTGCAATGGAGTCATCCCCATAAACATGGCAAGGAAGCCTCTCCCCCACTTAAGATGAGCACTCAGATCGCTGCATTGCTTAAGGGTCTGGTGCTATTGGTACTCCCTCTTTCTTCTTTATATGGCAGCAACTGCATCCCTACCTCCAAGGCACATAATTTATCATCCTGAACATGAGGTTGCAGGATGCCCCCCCCCAACTGTGTCAAAGCACAGCTCCGTTAAGAGAGCATTCCTACACCCATTCCTCTACGTAATAAGTCCTGAATTTATTTATATCTCATTTTTCTGCAGAGAACGACTGAATAATAAAATACAGTTTGTAAAAACCCACAGTCATTTAAATTAAGAACTCTAGCAAAGACACAACTACATAGCTGGCAAAACTAAAAACGGAGGCAAAGGCAAAAAAGTTCAGTCACCTATTAGAAGCCTGGTTGGGGGGCATGCGCGATGCTTTCAATTCCTGCTAAAAGGAGCTTAGAGATGGGATCTGAAAAATCATTGAAAGTGCCCCATCCTTTGTGCTCACTAGTGGAACAATTTGCAGTGGCTCCAAGGGAAGGCCTCTAAGCAGGTGTACAGTGGTACCTCGGTTTTCGAATGTCTCGGAAGTAAAACGTTTCGGTTTTTGAACGCCAAAAACCAGGAAGTAAATGCTTCTGTTTTCAAACGCACGTTGGAAGTCGAATGGCTTCCACTGAATGTTTCACAATTAAATTTGCAGGCCACCCTTTGCACCTTGGTCATTTCGAACATTTCGGAACTTGAACAGTCTTCCAGAATGGATTACGTTCAAAAACCAAGGTACCGGTACCACTGTATTTGGGAACAAGCTGACCTAAACATGATCTGGTTGGAGACCATTTAAGGCTTGAAGTCAATGACAGAATAGGAACACAGAAAGCTGCCATGTGTCTGCCTTGCCAGGATTAAATTCCAGGTTTTGGGGGGCTCCCCTTCATTTCTAAATTGTCTCCAGGCACTGGTGAATCACTTCCATTGCCCTCCCATAACTGTGTCCACATGGCACCTCTGCCCCAACCTCCAAATGATCTCACCCAGCAGTTTCATGTATGCCTTACAGAGCAGGAGAAGCAAGATAGGATCTTGTGGCGCAGGCCAAATGCCCTGAGGTGGAGCACTGCCTCTCAGCACCTGTGGGTCTGGGGAAGGAATTGACGCACTGATTCACAAAGCCCTGCCAGATGCTCCGGAAGGCGACCCGGGGATCAATCAAGGGCAGAACAGGGATGCACGCCCTGTTTCAGTCCAGTGCAAGTCACCCAAGGATAGCCGGGTTTTTTGCCCCTCTGAAGGGGTGTCATTGAGGCTTCCAGCTGTGTGTGCCTGCATACATACACAAATCTTATTTTTTTGTGATCCCTCCTAAATTGTCTTCCATGAGCATGGTCTTGTAGGTTACTGTGGAGGCCATTTCTTGAGCCACATGTTCTTCCACAATGTGGATATAGCTTTCTGGGCGAGATTATACCGGACTCCTGGTGAGGGTTTGCCAAACGTGCCTTCCTCTTAGCTCATTTCTCCTTTCCGCCCTGAGTTTGTGCTTCTTCAAAGTCTACAACACCTTTGGCAAAGGCTGTTCTCCGATTTGAGCGCTTGCAGGCCAGTGTTTCTCTGTTATCAGTGCTTATACTACATTTTTTATAAAAAAAAATGCCTTGAGAGCAAATTTCGCTTTACATTCTTAAGTTGGGAAGAGGTAGTTGCTTTGGAAGACGATCGTTAGGCATCCGAACCACGGAAATATGCAAATACGTCTGGGTGTGTGTTTGTGTGTCAAACTGGAGGCAGTCCGGAGGAGTTGCTCCCTTCGCTTGCCTGAGCTCTTTCCTGCCCTCCCCCCCCCCGAGATTCCAGAAGCCGCACCACTCGGGGGTGGGGGCGCCATGAGGGTGGGGGGCACACGGGGAGAGGGGTGGGGCGCCCTGGGGGCTTCCTGACCGCGGTGGTCTCGTCTCCCGCTTTTCCCCATCCTCTTCTGCAAAGCAGGGCAAAGGCGGAGAGAGTCTTCCTCGCTGTTACCTGTTTGACCTCCGCTCCTCCCCAGCAGCGGCTGCCTCTCTCCCTCGAAAACCCACGTGGCTGGGTGAGGCCTCCCAAGAGAGGCAGGGCAGGGATTCCCTGTCTCTGGGCGGCCACCCACCCCCACAGGCCGGGGTGGCAGCGCAACGCCGTCTGCTGCCGCCGCGCCCGCGGGCAGGGAGCGGTAGCGGCCCCCCTCCCCGCCGCGGGAGTGCCGGCGACGTCAGCGGGCGGCGGGGCAGCGGGGCGGGGTCCCGAGGAGCCTCCCGTCGCGGCCCGCCCCCTGGCCGCCTTCGGCGGGTCCCACGTGGGCGCGGGGCTTAGTCTGCGCGCGGGGCGAGAGCGCGGCGGACAGCAGTGTTGGCGCGCCGAGCGGAGGGACCTAGCAAAGGAGCCGCGCGGACGGAGCAGGGGCCCCACAGCTGCCCTCGAGGCGCGGCGTCGGAGAGGGCAGACGCTCGCCGCAGGTTCACGAGCGCCGCTTATCCCCACAATCTCGCTTTTCTGTTGGGATCGAGGGGGCAGCATGAGGGCGGCGCTGATCCTCTGGAGCGTCCTTCTGGCCGCAGGTAAGAAGGAGCGGCGACAGCGGACGGAATCGGGCGCCCTGGGCGAAAGGGAGTCCTGGTGGAGATGCCGTAAAACTGGGGCAGGCAAGCTCCGCGTCGTTGGTCTCGGTGTGGAAGAAATCCCGGCTAGTGCTCGACTCTCTCCTGTTAACCGACGGGACTTGCGAGCTCTTGCCTCTGCCTGAGCCGCGCGTCGGATTTTCGGTTGCACAGAAAAGAAAGGGAACCCTCGTCGCTCTTCGACCCAAAGCGATGCTCGCCCTGCACTCGGAATCCCCTCCCTGCTCTGGCGCTGTCTGCTCCGGCTTCGCTGCACCGCTGCCAAATTTAGCCTGTTTTGATAGCCGATACGGTGCCGAGATAGCGTTGCATGGCTGGGGTGGGTGCAGCAGGCGGATAATGCAGTTGCAGGAGACCCGCCTCGGGGTGTCCGAGAGTTTTTGTCCGCGAAACGTTAAATGCAACACCGCGGTGGAAAGCGCCTCGGGGGAACTTCTGCTGAGCTCCTACAAGCTTCAGGCACTGTCGAGTCAGAATGTTTTTATGGCTCCCGAGGTTGGAAATCCAACCTGCAAATATGGGTAGAAATATGCATGGGAGTAACAGTGAGACAGGAGTGTCGGTGTGTGGCTGAATTGTCTAGACTTGTATTCTGCGCAGGCATCATCCTATTGGCAGAGAGTGCTTGCTATGCCTCCGAAACATCTGGGTACATTGGCCTGTGTGAATCTGCTAGGTATTAATGCACTTGTATCGAAGTGTAAAATGTGTCTGCCTTTCATACTTTTTATCCTGTCTTTGTATAAAAAATTTCTAATTGCTCTTGGGTAGTTGTGTGATGAAACTGTATGAAAAGCTGGAGCAAGGAGTTGGAGACCGATGATTCACCTGAGGTTCTTGTTTCCAGGTTGGCCCATCCTGGCGAAGGCAGAAGAGCTTCGCGGGCTCAGGAATGAAGTTTACCACGAGGAAGGCAGAGAGGACCTGGCAAGCGTCCAGTTACTTCCTGCCAGGGAGGCTTTGGAGCATGAAGGAGAGAGAGGTGGAAGTGTGTCGACTGCAGGGGACAACTTCAGTGAACTCCCTCGAGGTGAGTCCAGGGGCTCCGTGGGGGAAGAGAGAAATGTTTCTCAGCCACCTGCCTATTAAGGAAGGGAAGCAGTATGGGGGGAAAGGTTGAGTGGTACAAATCTTAGCAGGTGATTGGATGATCCTCTGTGGGAACTTATCTAGTATGCAGTGCTGGGGAAGCAGAGAAATTGCTTGTCCTGAGTGCTTTGCCCTTAGTTACATTCAGTAGCCAGGCGGTGCGGGTGGCGCTGTGGTCTAAACCACAGCCTTTGGGGCTTGCTGATCAAAAGGTCGGCGGTTCAAATCTGCGTGGCAGTGGTGAGTGCCTGTTGCTTTGTCCCAGCCTCTGCCAACCTAGCAGTTCGGAAGCACACCAGTGCAAGTGGCGGGAAGCTAAGTGGCGTTTCCGTACACTCTGACACTTGTCGCAGTGTTCTGTGCACCAGAAGCGGTTTATTCCTGCTGGCCAGATAACCCAGAAAGCTCTCTGTGGACAAACACCGACTCTCTTGGCCTGAAAGCGAGATGAGTGCCGCACCATCCAGGTTAAGACTTAACCTTTTTACAGTCACTAGCCATCATATAGCACAAGGTTAACCACATCTGAGTCCCTTAATTTTGATGAATGAAATTGGGGGACTTTATAAGGTTGAGCTCCTGAGACTTGGGAGGCAGAGGGGTTAGCTTGGCCATAAAAACTGGAAATGGAACTGACTTCCTGCAAATGCTTTAATTATATAATATATATGGCAGGAGCTAGTTAAGGATTAAGATTAGAGAAGGGACATAGTTTTCATGTCACATTGCCATGCTAACTATAGATATATATAGATATATATGTTGCCCAGTCCAATCACTGGTGGCTCCATTTCAAGGGTTGGACATGACATGATGCTGTAGAGAACCTTAGGCAGCTCTGGACTAGGGGACAGGTTCTGAAGTAGTTCCATATGACTTCTTTTTATGGTTTATTTTAACCTTTGGGGATCAAATACTCCTCAGCCTCCTCAGAAGAGGCATGAAGAATTCTATGTTTTATGGACCCTATAACTGACCAGGCAATAAATTAATTTTCACCCTCCTCATTGTGTGCAGTTCAGCTTTTTACCTATCTTGCAAAGCACATATGCATGGCTGTGTAGCCAGACCATCCTTGTGAGGTATGGTTTGCTGCTTATCCTGAAAGGTTAAGCATAGGCCCCTCTGAAGTATGGTGAAGGAGGGTGCCAGGCTTAGTAGTCCAAGAGACAGATCCGCTCTTTTAATTCTGATGTTACAGGTTTGCCTTTGTTGGCTTTTGCCTCCACCACAAACACATTAAATTGAGCACAAAATTCAGTTGAACTTCAGTGAAATTGACTTCCATTTAAGTCTGCTTGGAATTGGTAGCTTCTTGTCTCAGAGATTTGTTCCTAGATGATGTGTGGTAGGAGTAGAAAATGCTAGAGAAGTAGGAGAGTTAAAAGCGGGTGACTTGATCTTTCATATTTGCTTCAGAGTTGATCCTTTCTGTTATATTCTAACATTGAAGTTCTGCAGAGATGAAAGTCTGAACTGTTTTGTGTGCACAACTCTGGCAAATAGAAGTGAGTCCCCAGGACAAGGGAGGGAAGCAGGCTGGAATGTTCCCACGGAAATTCCTGCCTTATTTGCTTGATGTCGCAGTGCGCTGATGTTTTAGTAGTCCCTTGTTTCTATTTTCTGAGCTCACTTTTACCCTAGAGGGCCCCAGTGCCATTTCTGAGCCAACCACACATTCCAGCTGCCCACAAGACCTTAGAACTGCATCCTGTTCTGCCCACAACTTTTTGTCCTTTTATCAAGTGTAACCACTTTCCGCAAAGCCTCTGCACTTCAATATAATTACAAAGTCAGATAGCTGCGGGGTCAGGGGACTTTGGTGAAGTTGCCATGAAATCCTGGTGCTTCTGCCTGCTGCTGTGGAATTTGGAAAGTGTGGCTATATGCAGAGTTGCTACTTCATCTGCTACAGGATGGTTCCCACCCTCTTGTGTGGAAACGCAACATGCTTTGCTGGAGACATGATGATTTCATGCTCTCCAGCTTCACAAGTGCTCTGGTGTGGTCATAAGCTTACCAGATCACTCCTTAATTTCTTCCTCATTAACGATTTCTCTCCAAGGACTTGCAAACCTGGCAAGCCCAGGATTTCCCTCATGCTTCCTCCTTCCATTGGCGAAACGTCCTTCCTCTTCTGGAAAACATTGGCCAGCACTGGGGTTCCATAGCAACAGTATTCTTTAGGTACAATAAAGCAGGAGAGGCCTTTTGGCATTCTCGTCACAGGGAAGGCTGAGTGAGAAGAGATTAAGTGCTGGGTGATGGTCTCAAAGCATGGAAAATTAGTTATTTAACGCCTTGTGTTGATTACTCTGTGTGGGTTGATCCAGGCGGAAGTATTAACTTTCCAGCCTGTGGGTGCTGTTGGTCGGAGGTGGGGATCCACAGATGACTCGCTGCCTCCCACCCACACAGCGCAGCTCCTCTTACCTTTCTCAGCTTAGTCACTAAGGTTAAGTTGTGCCATCTTGGGGGTTTGGCTGGCTTTCTAGTTCTTCCTCTTTGCCCATTTATGTCCTGAATCTTCTTGCATGCTTTCTGCTAAATCTGGAGGCAACCAGAAGAGCTCTGAGCTGCTGCTGCTGCTGCTGCTGCTGCTGCTGCTGCTGCTGCTGCTAACCAGGTTGATTGATGAAGACCAGCAGAGTTTCACCTTCTTTCAGCAGGGCTGACTGTGCTTCTGTAGAGTTTCTTTCCATCTTTCTTTCAATAGTCCTGTCTTTTTTTCTCCTTAATCTTGGCCAAGTCCTAATGTCTTTTCACCCAAGTGATGTGATTGGCGCCCTGGGATGTGTGCACCCATCTCCTGCAGGCGGCCTTTCTTCCCTTTCTCACTGTTGTACGTCATTCTTCCTTGTCTCCATATTTTGCTCTCTCTCTCTCTTTTAAAATCTATTTACATTTTAACTTTTATTTTCTGAATACCTTTGATTTTTTTATTCCTTCACTTCTAACTTTCCTATTCTCCCCCTTAGCTGCTTTTATTCAGTTCCCCATTCCATATTTCAGGCATGTCCAACAGGTAGATTGTGATCTACCGGTAGATTACTGGACGTCTGTGGTAGATCACTGGTAGATCACTGGCTCCCCCAAAGAAGCTCAACAACTTTGGCTCTTCTTTAAAAAAGCTCATTTTTTTGTCCTGTACCCCCCAAAAACAGGGCTTTCCTCCTCCCCCCAAAAAGCTCTTTATCTCTTCTCCTTTCAAAACATTTTTGGACCTTTCAGTGTTTCTCTGATCTACCATTTCAGCTAACTGCCCCGCCCCGCCCCCGCATGCCCCTTCAAGGGATTAACTGCTCTGTAAGTTGATGTGCTTGAAGAACTGAAGAGCTTTTAATTGCAGCGGGACAGAAACAGCCCCCTGAGATCTACATCTGGTTTCTTTCATCTGGGCTCCTGTCCAAACTTTTGGCCACTATGAAGCCTACATTGCTACAGAACCTGAGGCCTGTGTGGAAAGGTGACTTTTATCAGGCGGCAACAGATGCAATAGTTTGGAAGGGTTGGTTTTGTCAATCATTCTAATTTCCACTTGGAATAGATCTGGAAAGAGTGAGAGAGCAGCGGCCTTCAAATAAATGGTGGGCGGCCAATGACCTACATTGCAGGTGAAGCGACCCTGTGTGGGAGAAGCTGAGCTGCACACATGATACTGACAGGCCCACAGTATTGTTAGCTGGAATGCCTGGGAGAGGGCGATAAAAGTTTGGCTTGTTCCTTGGCGAAGCCGCTCTCTGCAGAGCTTCCTGCTCCTTAGGGAGGCTGACTCCTAGCACACAGCTATTCAGGGAGGAGGGGGCAGCCAATAATAGGGCTCGGAGTGCAGCAGCAGCCTCCTGATGGGGCCGAGGGGAATTGTAAAGAGCCTTATGGCTCTGTCTGTCTAGCCTTCGCTTCTCCACTTCACTTCTCCACTTCGCAGGGACTCAGAGGGGAAGGGTCTCCTCCCCCTGAATGTATGGCTCGCTGGTTAGAGAGTGGTGAATGTGGTGGGGAGCGCCAGCTGCATCTGGCTGCCAGGTGCCTCTACCTGTATGACACACCCAGTGATAACCGCATGAGCACTTGAACACGGGACATTGAAAAGGAGAAGCAGCTACTGGCCTCAAAGTCTTACATGTGGCCCAATGGGAAAGTGTCCCTAAGTCAGCCAGCAGTTAATCACAGCAGAATGAGTTGCCCCCCATGCTGCAAAATGCCTGGAATAGGAGCATGATGCTTTGTGCCTGCCCTTTTGCAGAGGCCGGCGCGTACAGCGCAACAGGCTCATGTTAGTGTGCGCAAAATCCTGCCTTGGTTTCCAGCAGTATGTTCGTGCACTGGAAGTACGGCACTTTATGTGTCCGAACAAAGCATTTGTACTCGGAGACCTCTGCAAGCATGCAGGGGAAAGAGGAAGGGCTATTCCTAGATGAGATCTCAGTTGCTTTTCAGGCACCGTGAGCCCTATCCGGAATGCACAAATAGCAGCTTAGACCTCGACATGCTCAAACAGCACTGAAGCAGCCGGGGGAGGGGGGCCAAATCACAGAAATGACATTGTAGGCCCCCTTTGCTGGGCCCAGCAAGCCCATGCACCAAACAGAGATAGGAGGGCTCCTCTTCCCTGCACTTGAAGCAGCTTGGGAATAAAAGACATGTTCGGTTTGCAATTTTGCACCATCCACTGTCTGTCTTGTCAGCTGCTGTAGGAGCAGAACTCCCTAAGCACCCTGCAAACGGAACAGGAAGGATGTGGTGAGCAGGGTGGGATATTGGAGTCGAGGCAGAGAAAGGCGGCCACCAGAGTTCAAAGGAGCTCCAGCGCAGAAGCACCAAGCAGCACTGAGGAAGTCGAGATTGCTGGGCTTCCAGTAAACCGGGGGCAGGCAGAAGGTAGATTTGGAATCGACTGGGAGACCCACAGTTTTGCACTAGATTGGCAAATTCCTCTGACTTCCAATGGACAAAAAAGTCTTTCCCCCAACTAAATCAACCTGCTAAAAATGTGGAAGTTCGATTGAAAATTAGGAGTAGATTTTTGTGGGAGTTCAGTTTTAGTATCTGAAACTAATTCTTCTGGTGAATATGTGCTCACAGGTGCCCTATTCCTTAATCCCAGGTTCTTGGCTGTTTCCCCCACCCAATTTTTACCAGTTGATGGACCTCAGAGGTTATAGTAGAAAAAAAGTAGGTTTCATACTCCTGAAATCTGCCCAGCCCTACAGAGCAGATCGAGTTTAATTAGGGGCTTGTGTTTATTATGTGGCATCACAGCTGAATTTTATTTTCTTGAACAAAGGAATGGGGTATATTGACTATTGTAGAGCATTGTTAGTCTAATTAATATATGATAACATGAAATTGGTGTTTCCTTCCTTTTCCTAGTTGCTTTCCTTTCCAATCCACAAGAACCTGTGAGTCCAGTGAAGGAAGGGAAAGGGGAAAAAAGGAGGAAGGGCAAAGGAAGAAAGAGAGACCCCTGCCTGCGAAGATACAAGGACTATTGTATTCACGGAGAATGCAAATATATCAAGGCATTAAAAAGCGCACATTGCATGTAAGTCCATCACGTTTTTTCTGTTCTGGGGATGGTCTTTGCAGATAATCAAAACAAATATATATGGTTTTCTTTTCACTGTGGAGCATATTATCCTTCTCCAGTAACTCCCTAGAACACCGCAATAGCTGTGCTGCAGAGTTATTTTCCTTTTTAAATAAGGAAGAAAGAGTCAAGTACAGGTGCGTTGTGGTCTTGGAGAATGGGAATTTGGTCTTCAGAGACCTAAAAGAAAACCCCAAAGAAAGTAAAGGGTCACATAATAATAATAATAATAATAATAATAATAATAATAATAATAATGCTGGTTTTCATTCAGATATTTCAGGGTGCTTCACAGCATAAAAATATGAGATAAAAGTACATAATAAAAACAAATCAAAAGTGGTAAAAGTTGTAACTCCCACCGTAAATGATCCCCCCCCTCCTTGCGCCCCACATCCGCACCAGCAAACAGTGTCCTTCTTGAAGTCATATAGGACAACTGTATTGGCATGTGATGCTACCTATGTGAAGTTTTCAATGAACATTCTCAGATGTGTGCAGAAAGAGTCCTGTATGCCTTAGAAGATCATCTATTGTTCTAGTTACCATCTGATATAATAACACTCGTATCTGTTTCCCACAAAGTTTTAAAGCCCTCCCTGTAAGGGGTCTGGTTGACAATTCCAGCAATTTCCTGTATATGAGACTAGAGACTCCAGTAGCACCCTGGTTCAACGGTGAAAGCTCAAATTTAGTAAGAGGTGGAGAACCTCAGCGCAGTGGTTGCTTAGAACTTTTGACTGAGTTTTTTCCAAGTGTCTGAGTTTTCATTTGCTCAGCAAATCCCTTTTTCACTAACGATACAGGCTTATGTAGGAAGCTGGGTGGGCAGTTTCAGAAGTGTAGGCAACTTTCTGGTTCTGCTCTGGGCAACCAAAGTGAAATGAGAAAATAAATTAACAGCAGAGATAGCAAAATAGAGAGCTAGCAAATAAGGTACTGGATTGGGTCTGGAGAGCCTTGGGGTCAACTCATTTCTCAGCTGCAAAGGTCACTCTTTGATGCAGGGCGTGGCCGCCCCAACCTAGCACACAGGAGTGTATATGAAGATAGGGAAGTATCTATGTATGTATATAATTTGATTTCACTGCAAAGGAGAAATTGGAAGTTTTTACTACCAAGGTGTTGGGACCCAGGTGGCGCTGTGGTTAAACCACTGAGCCTAGGGCTTGCTGACCAGTAGGTCGGCGGTTCGAATCCCTGTGACGGGTTGAGCTCCCGTTGCTTAGTCCCAGCTCCTGCCAAACTAGCAGTTCAAAAGCACGTCAAAATGCAAGTAGATAAATAGGAACCGCTACAGCGGGAAGGTAAACGTCGTTTCCATGTGCTGCTCTGGTTCGCCAGAAGCGGCTTTGTCATGCTGGCCACATGACCTGGAAGCTGTACGCCGGCTCCCTTGGCCAATAACGTGAGATGAGCGCGCAACTCCAGAGTCGGTCACGACTGGACCTAATGGTCAGGGGTCGCTTTACCTTTACTACCAAGGTGACTAAATTAAAATGCTATTTATTTGTCCTTGCTGCAAATAACATAACTATTCCCAGCTATGAAAATACCTGTGATTATCCATTCTGAAGCATACCCTGCCCTTTAGCTTTAGGCTTTACTTCTCAGTTTCCTGCAGACCCCCAAGGGGAAGCACCTCGCTTCTAAGTGCAAGCTTCTTTAGGAAACTGAGCATCAGGAATGTGCTTTGTGCTCCCCATACTGAGGCTTGATTTTCTTCCAAGTCGACTTGTTTGTCAGCGCATACCTCCAATGGCAAACAACAAGATTGGTAACGTTTTGCCTTGGGAAAGCAGTCTCCCCTGACCTTACCCTTACAGCTTGGAAACGCATTTACAGGGTGGGGTTACCATACAGTGTGCTGTATTATGAATTCCAAATCCGTTTTGCCTTACCCAGCCCTGTTGCACTCTCAGACACGCAGAGCAATTGTGGGACTCTCTGCCCTTCCCCTTGGCAGATGGCTGCTGTTTTGTTGTCTGCTGCTGGATCTTTTATTATCCTTTCCCCTTTGGGCCCATCACGTCACTGCTAGAATAGGGCCGTGCATCATGTTGGCTGGTTAGCTGAGGTCGCTAGTGCCTGGATCTGGGCAGCAGTGAGCATTTGGGGTCTGCATCATCCCTCATCATGCCATTCTTCCTTGGGCTGCTTCCTTGCAATCTGAGCATTGGAGCTTGAAGATGACACTGATTTGTGGAATGTGCTGCTTTCAACTGAGCTCTTTCTAAGCATCAGACATTTGTGCTGGGTGGTTTGGAAAGACCCTCTTTCCTTCCTGATTGGGCGTTAGTGCAAAGCATGTTCCATGTTTGTTTATTTTTTTAGTTTTGCTCATCCAGGCTGGGGGTGGGAATGTGTGGGAAGATAATTTGGGGAGCTGGCCCCATCACGTTCTTTAATTGTGTGAGCAAGTATCAGGACAAATTAACAAGAGACGATCACTCTCTTTAAGAAGTGTGCTCTGTCCCCAAGGAAGACTGAAAATATTCCTACTGTTGAGGGTAGAAAAATGGAAAAGTGTGAGTCAGTTGTAGCAATTCCCCTTCTCTTTGAGAGTGAAAATACTAAGTATGTGGGTAGAGATTAACAGCCTGGTGGGTGTAAAAACTCTCCTTTTAGCCAAGCCTTTGATAGCTGGAGGAAGAAATCTCCAGCCCTTGCTGAGATATTGCACTCCCACAATTCCTCTGGGGGTCTGTAACACAGGGAGACCTAAATAGATTTCCAGCAAAGATTCTGAAAGACAACTGTGTGCAACTGTCTCTAGAGGCTGCAACTCTCTTAATTTTTAACTTAATGGCTTTAATGACTTATATAATACTTAAACTAATGTCAGTGTATGTGTCTTACTGATGTTAGCCATGTATAGCTGATGGAGTAAAGGCACAAGAGTTCATTGCGTGAGTTCTACCATGTAATCCCAGATTATATCAGTGGGGTGTGTGTGGAAAAAGAGGCGTGTTGCACTTTGAAATATGAATAGCCTTCTGAGCATTAAACTTAGATGAAAGGAGACCGTCATCTCAATGTGTCTAGCTATCATTTCATTGCTACAATCTGGAACAAGCCTTATACATTGTTTGCTTTTCACCTGCAACGCTAGATGCGAAGAAGGGTACCACGGGGCGCGATGCCACGCTCTTAGTCTTCCGGTGGAGAACCCCTCCCGCGGTTACAACCACACAACTATACTGGCAGTCACAGCAGTGGTGCTGTCGTCTCTGTGTCTTATCATCATTGCCGTGTTGCTGATGCTCAGGTAAGCTGCTTGGCAAGGCTGAGAAGGGATGCAGGAATTGAGATGCAGGGCTGTCTTCTGTATGCCAAATGGGGAAAAGTTCACACTTAACCTCTGGTCTTATTCTGAGGTGGATTATGTGACTTTAGCAAGTATAAAACTGCTGACAGGGCCAGAGCTCCACAGCTTCAAAGGCAGAACAGGTTCCTTGCTTACCACTCTGCACTCTGCAGAGCTTCTGCTGGATCCCAAGTTCCGTGTTTGCGCACCTGGACTGATAGCTGTGATCACCAAGTCCTTTATGAAACTCACTGACTGTACAAAGTGCTTTGTGGTCCTTGCTTTGTTCAGTTCCCCATCAACTCCTGGGATATGAATCCTTCACATTTTAATTCTACTGGCTGGGAACTGAGAGTTGATGGATCTCTCTGCCCACCAGTGTTTAACTAGGAATTGCTTGAGGTCCAAATCCACCGCTTTGCCAATTTCCCCATGACTTTATTTGTTGTTGCCCTGGGGTTCTCTGGGCAACCTGCTTTCAGATTAAGTCCTAGTGGCAATTGACTCGTCAAAATTTGTCATGAATCCTGCCTTGGTGCTACTAGTTTGGCTACGTAGTTTTGGGAACCTGTTCCAGTTCAATGAGTCTGTGAATGGTGTACTAGCCTTTCTGCCCTGTTGAGGATACAGTGGAGGAAACCTGGGCAGGGAGCCAGCGAGTCCCATTTCAGCCTAAGGTATTCCACATCTTGTGACTGGTCCCCTGCCAAGAAATGCAAGATGGAATTTCTCATACTCAGATCCCAGGATCAGGAAGGTGACAGCAACGGGTCCTTTTAGCCAGTGGCAGTGAGGTGGTGCAATTATCATACAGGGTTAGAACTGGAATTTATCTTGGTCTCTGTCTTTCTGTTTTCCCCCAGGTGTCACAAGCAAGGAGTGTATGATGTAGAGAGTGAAGAGAAGGTTAAACTGGGCATCACCGTCAACCACTGAGATCTCCTGAGATTGCAAGGTAACCCCTCAAGCACACAACCTATGGGAGGACTGTGTGTTAATGTGCTGCGAAGAGATTTCAATAAATTCTGCCCTTCCTTTAGCCCAGGCAGGTCCAACAGGTAGATCGTGATCTACCGGTAGATCACTGGGTGTCTGCAGTAGATCACTGGTAGATCATTGGCTCCCCCCAAAGAAGCTGGACAACTGTGGCTCCCCTAAGAAAAGCTCAACATTTTACCTCCTCCCTGAAAAAAATCAACAACTTTGACCTGAAACCCCCCCCCCAAATCGGTCTTCCTCCTTCCTAAAAAATGTTCGACAACTTTGACCTGAACCCCAAAAAGGGGAGTAGATCACTGCCAGTTTTTAATTCTGTGAGTAGATCGCAGTCTCTTGGGAGTTGGCCACCCCTGGAAGGGAAGTTTCTTTATCCTGTGGCAAACTAAAGGAAAATGTACGACATTGCCTCCTATTGAGGCACCTGTTTGGGCTGAATTATGGGTTAACTCTTGTCACAAGTGACTCCTTCTTGATCACCCCTGGGAGGCTGAGATGCTATGCGTTGTAGAGAGTAGAGGAGCCCCTTTGTAATTACTCAGACAATAGCATAGGGAATACTGTACTAATCAATGTCTTTGTATAAAAAGGGCACATATTACAGAAAGAAGAAGCTATAGCAATTTATTACTCATAACCCACTGGGGCAATACTTATGAGGTGGAACACACTCACCCCAGGATGGATTCCACCCAACAAATAATTGATTTCATTTTACTCCCCCAAACTTTCCAAAGGTCTCCCTCATGCTGTCTATGGCAATGTGCTGTGATTGGCCAGCCACTATTACAAAAACCTAGTCTCCACCCTGGCACAAACATGTCACCTGCTGACACACTAACAGTGCCAGCTATTTTGAAATATGATTGTTCACTACTGATCTCAGAGTGTTCCAGTCTAAAACCACAAACATCTCTGTATCCCCTAGTATATCTGCCTTTGTCCTACTCACAGGAAACTCTTTACACGTTTTGCCTCAGATCTATGACCCTTGGCACTTTGAGCTGGCTAACCCAGTTTAATTAGGTTTCGTAAGCTTCAAGCTATAGGGACCCAGGTGGCACTGTGGGTTAAACCACTGAGCCTAGGGCTTGCTGATCAGAAGGTCAGCGGTTCGAATCCCTGTGACGGGGTGAGCTCCCGTTGCTCGGTCCCAGCTCCTGCCAACCTAGCAGTTCGAAAGCACTTCAAAGTGCAAGTAGATAAATAGGAACCGCTACAGCGGGAAGGTAAATGGCATTTCTGTGCACTGCTCTGGTTCGCCAGAAGTGGCTTAGTCATGCTGGCCACATGACCCGGAAGCTGTACGCTGGCTCCCTTGGCCAGTAAGGCGAGATGAGTACCCTACCTAAGCTTCAAGCAAGCATTTGATAGGACAGCAAGTTGATTATTGACTATTAGGCATAATCTGAATCGTGAACAAAACCAGCATAAATGGGCTTCGGCTTGTGTTCCTGGGTGCTGTCATAACATCATCCTTTAGAAGCAGCCAAGGGGCTTTAGGCAGTGGCGTGGTAGTAGGGCAGGCGGGGGGGAGCGCTGCCCAGGGCAGCCAGGCGGCTAGCTACGCCGCTCGCTTTAGGCTCTGAGGAAAGCTGTGTGGGTTGTGTGTTTCTGCCTCTGGATTACATCATTTGGACTTTGCCCCCTGATCTTCTGTAGGGTGGCCCCCTCTCCAATGGGTGGCAGGTCCCTGGCCACTTGTTCCGCCTTTCTTCTTGCGGAGATGCCTCCCTCTGGGTTACATGCCTTCTTTAAATCTTTAAGACAACACTCTTTACTCTCACTTGCCCTTCTCTGGAGGCTGCAAGATTCCAGCCACAGTCCCTTCCCTTCAGGAGCTCCAGGCCATAGCTGTAGCCCTTGGTAATGAGGGGCGTGTGTGGCCCTCGGAAGGCCCTTTCCTTTAGTTGTGGGAATAGCTGTGAATGCTGGACAATAGGTTTCCAAAGGCTTAACCTCTATAATCAAGACAAATCCAAAGAGAGTGTGTGCACACAGAAACACACAAATAAATGTATGTATGCTGAATTCACTGCTAGCAAGTAGGGAGAGTTACAAAGGGCAACTGAATTCCACAAGAGTGCATCATTTTAGGTCTCAAGTCACTTATTCTGCACTAGTAGCTGCAGTTGACTTCAATGGAATTATTCTCTTTCGAGATGGCAGCCTTCATAACTGTGGGGTATGGAGAATAACCTTGGTAGATTTATTTTTAATTGCACATGCAGGGTGGGATCCAGCTAACTAGCCCCATCAGCAGAAAGAAGACTTGCACAAATACTTCCATTTGTGCTATGGGGCTCCCCCCATTCCCCTGGAAATTGGCTCCGGGGGGCAGGAGAGCCCCCATGACAGTGCATAGGGAAAGGAGAGGGGGGGTCATTCCAACTGGCAAGCTGCAATGTTTGCACAGGCAGGGCAGTTAGAAGGGCACAATATTGGAGCTCTTGTGAGTGGTGCATATTTAGCTTAGATGTGATGCTTCCTTCCGTTACATTGCAGGATTCAGCACTGGAGCAGCTCTTATTTCCACAATTCAGTGGACAAACGTCTTCCCCCCCTCAAGACACATTTCTATCATCAAAAGGGAGTTTGTATGAGTGGAAGAGACTGTGTCAGATCTTTGCTTTGTTGAAGAAGCAATTCATCCCCTCCAAATAGGAAGATCTTTCCGAGAGAGAGAGACTTTTCTCCACCGAGTGTTCGTTCCTGAAATGTGGAGCCACAGCCTAAGGAGAAGAGTTGGACTTTGCCTTGGTATCATTGGAAAGAAACATGTTTGCAAGAAGACAATGCACCAGCAAGTTGGATTCTTCAGGCATCTGCTGAGGATATAACTGTGAAAGACTTGGACTGCTGAAGAAATCTAACTTTGGAACTCTATTCAATGGTGGGGAGTGGGGCAGAAAGTATTTAACAAGATATTTCTTTTTAAATTATATATTTATTTTAGATACATTGTACATATTATTTATTTAGGCTTGATCCTGTAGTTCTGTCATCAAGTGGAGAGACAGAAGGATTGTGCAGTGTAACATTCTCTAATAAATAACCCTTTGTTATAACTTGCTGTTACTTGAATATTAATTTAGGGAATAATCAATTAGAATGGTTGCAAAATGACAATTTCTAATCCTTAAAACACAACCTTTTTGCAGTGCCATCATGGAAAAAATGGGGGGGGGGACGGACTTCCCAGGGCAGATCTGTTGCAGCTGGAGGTACCCGAGAGTTTGCTTTGAGGAGCATGTGAATCAATGTGCAATGCTGGTTGCAAATCTCAGAATGTTTCCTTCACAATAGTTTTATCAAGATGTCCAGCTGGCCAATGGGGGCTGATGGGAGTTGTATTCCAAAACATCTGGAAAGTAACAGATTACCGAAGGTTGTTTCACAGGCATACTTTTGCCAATGCTGAATCAAAGAATCATAGACCTATAGAGGTGGAAGGGATCATGAGAAATCTTTTGCCCAATGTGGGGCTTGAACCCATGACCCTGAGTTTCAGAGTCTCATGCTCCATTGGTGATAAATATAGTCGTGGGCTTTGTGGGATGGGGACAGCAACAGTTGCCCTTGTTCAATTTTAAGTCTAAAGGTGTAAAACTATGCCTGGTTTATACCACCCCATGTTCACATGCTAATGTTTTGACATATGGGAAAAAAAACATTCTTCAACATAGAATAGATGCAGTCAGGGGGAAGGATTCTGCTGAGTCAACTTCCCACTTTATTTGCTTAATATTGTAAGAAAGTGTATACAGCCTCATCCTGCAATCTGGAGTGGTGAAGCTAAGGTACCAGGTTTATGACCTCAGTGAGAATTAAACCTCACGCAGCATGACTGTTGCTATTTATCTCAAACTTCAGGGCTAGGAGGTGCCTCAAATAAATAAGGTGGTGATTTTTTTATAGGGTAGTTGGGGGGGCATCTGAGCCTGCTTTTGAATGAATAATAGGCACTTGGCTGAGTTTCCATCTGATCAGTTCTGAAGTGGTTTGATGAGAGAGAGAGAGAGAGAGAGAGAGAGAGAGAGAGAGAGAGAGAGAGGAAGACTCTCCTTAATGTCAGCCAGTGGGTAATTCTAAATTGTTACACATGCACAGGAATTAAGTGCCAAGCATGATCAATCTTCCTCTTTAAGAGTTTTTTTTAGGAGTCCTGTTATACAGAAGCCAGAAAAGTTGAGTTCCTTATTATCTATATCAGGCATCCCCAAACTTCGGCCCTCCAGATGTTTTGGACTACAATTCCCATCTTCCCCAACCACTGGTCCTGTTAGCTAGGGATCATGGGAGTTGTAGGCCAAAACATCTGGAGGGCCGCAGTTTGGGGACGCCTGATCTATATAGTGATGGTATTTTTGGAGAGAGAACCCGTTGGCAGCCTAACCTGCCAAATGTGAGGGGAGGACTTGGCAACAGTGGGATTGACTGTAAATGATGCAGATGAGCCATCGGGTTCCTTTTGAGCCACGTCCACCAAAGGGCAGGGTTTGGGCTCCTGCTAATAACTTGGTTGGAAAAATTGGCTCCCCTGCTGCCCATTTCAAGCCCAGACTATCAGTCATTCTCCCCCTCCACCCCACTGAGCTACGTTTTGGGGAGGGAACTATTCCACAAGCTGAGCATGTGGGTAATTACATTTTCTCAATGGCACAGAGCTGCATTTTGAAACCTAGGGGGAAATAGTTTGTTGTAATAAGATTGACACCAGGATCCCCCCACAACAGCTGAGGCACCACCACATATCTGTAGCTTGCGAGGTTGGCATCTGGAGAGGCCCTAAATAGAAAAAGCACACCTATAGGAACCAGAGGTTTAGGAAATATCTTTAATGGATTGCGGTAGGTCCAGCAGATGCCTGGAAGCCTTAAAAGAGGAGAGGTTCCTCACCCCCTTTAAGAGAGTGAAAGCAATACTTGTTGGCACTCTTGGCATTGGGAGACATCTGTAATGCTTGTTGGTTGGGCTGCTGTCTAGGGTTGGGTTGAAGTCAAGAGCTTCTCATTGCTATGTACCCCCAGTTGTGACTTGTGGCACAGTTTGGAAAGTGCTCAGCTTGCTAGGCTAGAGTAACTTTGCATAAGAACATAAGAATAGCCTGCTGGATCAGGCCAAAGGCCGATCTGGTCCAGTGTCCTGTTTCCACACTGGCTAACCAGATGCCTGTGGGGAACCAGAGAACAGAACAGGAGCACAAGAGCCCTCTCCTCTCCTGTGGTTTCCAGCAACTGGTATTCAGAAGCATGTTGGACCCTTTGCCTACCTGAGGAAACACACTAAAGCAGGCATGGCCAAACTTGGCCCTCCAGATGTTTTGGAACTACAATTCCCATCATCCCTGACAACTGGTCCTGTTAGCTAGGGATGATGGGAGTTGTACTCCCAAAACATCTGGAGGGCCAAGTTTGGCCATGCCTGGACTAAAGGCTGCTACATCAGGTAGGTGGTTCAGTTACATCAGCCCACAGTAGGGTCTTTCCTGCAGATAGGAAAGCAAGCAAGCTTGCCTCAAAGTCTCTTTCGGTTTTGTGCTTGATGTGGGCCAACACCTTGGCTAGGTCATCCCATGCCGGCTCAGTTTGCTCGTATAGTGGTTGATGTCTGGGAAACTCTCCTACTGTCTACCTAGGCTGGCTGAGGTGAAGCATGGTCATCTTCATGCCACCTTGACCAACTTTTGACCTCGCGTGCTGCTAAAACTATTCTCCAGCGTTGCTAGTACAGTACAAAGATTGCATCATTTCTCTTTGCATTGCATTTAGTGCTGGAGATGGATCTGTATTATATGTATTCTATTAAAATGATTGTTCCTTTGTCCCAGCAACTGTTGGTGCAGCCTGAAATCTGCTAGCACCTCTGTTAGAGATGAATCCAATATGCAAATCTTCCCAGACTGTTTCAACAGCAGATCCTGTGGCTTCATGCCAGGGTCCCCGTCCTCCCCACTTATCCCCCAGCTGCTCTCCTAAACATCCAGCCTGAGGATCCATCCATTTTGGTGTGTCATAAATGCAAACTTTAAAACTGCAAAGATTTAAGTTTCTTCCTTCCCTGGGCCTCCTTCCTTCCTTGCAGGCTGTTCTACCCACATGCCACATGAAGACCTTCTGCTCCTTCAGCAGCCACTGCAAATTCCTTGTTTAATAGCTAGGTGACATCACTCTTTTAGCCAATGGTGAGCCCTTCTGAAGCCATTTGGCATTTTTATGTTAATAATCGCCGTGGGTGGTTAACAATGGAGACTGGCTCATAGGATTAGTAATAGGGCATGAAGCCTTCCCCTGTTCCAAACCCGCAAAGCATGACAATAGTCAAAGTGTTTACAAGCCAAGGGTTTTTCATTTGCCTGTGGGAAAGTAAGATAATTAACTTTGTCTACCAGCAAAGCAGTACAGTACTGTACTGAATCTCTAACACTGTTCTTCTCAGTATTGCTGCTGATAGCAGAGAGCTGAGGAGACTTATTCTGTTCTGCACGATGGAAGCTTGGTTCAGATATGCATGTACTTCATCATTAGTCAACACACAGATGGGAACAAATGAGAAATTGAAATGGGAACAAATTCCTCCACTGAATCACTGCGGATAGCAATCTCAGGCCATGTTGTAGTAGTAATGGCTACATACGATTTCCCTCCTGACCAAAATGTGCAGGATGATCTTGAGATGGAAATTTTAGTTAGGGAGACACCCAAATGCTAAAGCAGTGGTGTGGGAACCTCTAGCCTGGGGGACCAATTAGAGATCCTAGCTGCTGCGTCCCTCACAGGGGACCTTCTAGCCTTGGCTGACATGCATCCTGGAAGCAGAGCCCACCACCTCAGTCAGCTCCACTTCCAAGTACCTCTTACAGTTAAAGAAAAAGAAAACAGATTTCAAGGTTTAGGTTTTATTAGGTCCCAACAAGCTCTTTTGCAAAACATGTTTTAAGTGCAATGTGTGATCAGTTTTAATATTTCCTGGGCGGTTTAAGTGTATGAGTTGTGCAGGTGGCTTCTGGAAGACCTAAATCACTTCATCTTGTGCAGCTTGTAGTTCGCGTGCTTTATTTGTTCCTTTTTATTCTAATTTCTGTTTTCCAACAAAACAAACCCTACTGTACTTTAATTGTGTTATCTCTTTTTTCCTTAGTTTTTGTAAAATTCTAACACTGTGCTCTCCCTTCCTCTCCATTTCCTGTTGCCCCCCTCCCTTCGGTGTTATTGTTGAAAGTTCCACGCTCCTCTTTTCAGTGTTGGGGTGCCTATGGTTTCACAATGTTGGATTCTTGCTGTGCAGTATGATTAATATTTTTATTATTAAAGTTTTCCCCTTGCTGGGTCCTCTCCCCCCTCCCCCTCCCTGCTTGTTCTTTAAGTAATCCAGCAACTGTGTTGCTCATTGCCAGCCTCTCACTTGCCCGGGGGGGGCACATCCCTGTGTCACTAGTTTTCTGACCGATTGTCCACAAAAATCCAGGGGTGGTTATTTCTCCCACCCACCCACCCAATCGAAGAGTCAGGGCTTGTGGGACAACCACAACATCTCCCACTCTGAAAGTCAGCAGACTCAGAAAGTTGTACCCAGTTCTGGGAGAAGTTAAGAGCCTTTCTCTTTTTACTCTTTTTAAAGGTTCTTTGTACAAACACTTATAGATAGATCTGCCCATAATTTGGCAGGCTGAATCCACTCTTTAGGAGCCACTTCGCCTGCAGATTTCATCCACATCTGTGAAAAGGAGGAAAGTTATATACCGGTAGCTAATGGAGAAGGGGTGAGGGTGGATCCGAAACAGATTGGGTTACTTTCCAACAGATACAGGGCAAATATTGTGACTTAATAATTGCCATACCAGTGTTGTACCCTGCATTCAAAGGGGATTAGGTGACCTTTGAGGCCCCTTACAATTCTAAAATTCTATGGCAGACAACACATTGTTGGACTTTGACTCCCATTGGTCCCTGCTAGCACAGCAAAGATACATGGGTGACGTGCCTCTTCTTACTCTCTTGAAACTTCCTTAATGCTGTTCACGTATAAATAAATCTGGATCTAAAGAAGTAAGAGTGGCATAGTGCCCTAGGGCAATCCCCAGCAGAGCCAACGCCTTTCATACGCACCCACATTTATCCAATGAAAATAGGGACATCCTTTTCCATAATGATACTAATACCGGAAATTTTATCTGACTTGGTTGCCCCAGCTACTCATGGCTTCCAATATATATCAAAACACAATAAAACATCAAACATTTCAAATCTTCCCTATACAGGGCTGCCTTCAGGTGTCTTCTAAAATTTGTATACAGTAGTTATTTATCTCCTTCACTTGGGGGAGTCACACAACTCCATACCCTCCAACATGATGAAAATAGGGACGTCTTAAGGAAAAGTGGGACATTTCAGTATCAAATGAAGAAACCAGGACGGCTTCTGTAAATCTGGGACTGTGCCTGGAAAATAAGGAGACCTGGAGTGTCTGGCCTTCTGCTTGTGAAGGAATTCTCAAAGTCGACCAGTTTTTAACATTACATCTTTTTTCCTCTGCAGCTTTTAGTTTTTGGGAAGAGAGCCAAGTGCAGGCCCCGGATCAGCAGGGGCGTCTTACCCATAGAGGCTAGTGGCGCGGGGCGCCAGGTTGGCAAGTTCTGGAGGGTGCCAGGGAAGAGGCGGAGGCTGGACGCGGTACCACCTGGCATCAGCTCGCCACCCTCACCCACCTCTGCCATGCCGCGCCAAAGCAGCGCTGCACCTGGAGCCTCCATCTGCCATGGCCACCATGGCACAAAGCAGCCAGCTGAGCCAGCAGGCACGGCGTCCAGCCTCCGCCTCTTCCCCGCCGAAGGAGCCGCCCTCCAGCCGCTGTCTGCCTCCTCCAACCCCGCCGGCAGCGCCGTCCTCCTTTAAAAACTCTGGGAAATGGGGATGGGGGGCGTGCCGGAGGGAGCTTTGCACCACGGCGGCGGATATGCTTAAGATGGCCCTGCAGATCAGTATTGCTTGTACCCAAATATGTGACCTTTCTCTAGGGATTCTGAGTACATGGCATCAGAAGTCTTTATTTGGGCCCCCACAGAAGTGTGGTAGCCAGAACAGCTCGGTGGTAGCAGTGGGATTAGTGGAGCTTTTGCAGTGCTTGGGAGATGTGAGGTGCAGCATGTCCATAGAAGTGCGGCCCCCTCCCTGCCCCTTGTGGCTGTGAGATGGAGTGGTGAGAGAGACCCCCCCCCCTGTGTGCTAGAAGCAAGAAAGAGTTTTCTGTCCTCAGTTCAGATGTGCCACCATGGAAGAATACTCCCCAGTTCTTTCTACATGCACTGCCTGACCCTTGGCCTTGCTGCTGCAGACGGAGCGGAGACCCTCAGCTCCAGCAGCTTTTCCAGTCTGATGACGCTGATCCCCTCTTTGTCTGCTGGGACAGAGGCTGAATAGAGCATTTGCCAAACATGATATACATGAAAATATGCAGGAATGCAAGCGCTCAACCTCCTCTATGAAGCACATCTTGGCACTTTCTTTCCTGGGCACCGAGTCAGGGTCAAAAACACAAGGGCAAGGGGGGGGGGAACCCATTCGTCACCAGCTACAGCATTCCCTGATTGAATCAGCACACAGAAAAGCCAATATGAGGTTACAATCAGATCATGAAAGAGTGACCATCAAGACCAGGCATCCCCAAACTTCGGCCCTCCAGATGTTTTGGACTACAGTTCCCATCATCCCTGACCACTGGTCCTGTTAACTAGGGATCATGGGAATTGTAGGCCAAAACATCTGGAGGGCTGCAGTTTGGAGATGCCTGATCAAGACCATGGCAAAAGACAGCAGGCAACAAGGGGAAGGATGGCACACTACCAGGCAATGGAATCACTTTGAGGAAGGGGAGATAGCAGAAGGATGGTTGTGGTTGCCATTACAGAAAACTAAGGGACAGCTCCCCTCCAAACCACAAGGCAAACTTCTTGAGAAAGCATTGCCTCTTGTTTCTGAGACAATATTATCCCGGGCAGCAGAAGGCAGCTTGCAGATGCTCACCCAAGCCCCGTGGGGAATGGGGGGTAGCATTGTAGGAAACTCCCTTCTTCCTAATCTAGGTAAAGGTAAAGGGACCCTTGACCATTAGGTCCAGTCGTGACCGACTCTGGGGTTGCGCGCTCATCTTGCATTATTGGCCGAGGGAGCCAGCATACAGCTTCCAGGTCATGTGGCCAGCATGACAAAGCCGCTTCTGGCAAACCAGAGCAGCACATGGAAACGCCGTTTACCTTCCCGCTGTAGCAGTTCCTATTTATCTACTTGCATTTTGACGTGCTTTCGAACTGCTAGGTTGGCAGGAGCTGGGACCGAGCAACGGGAGCTCACCCCGTCACAGGGATTCGAACCGCTGACCTTCTGATCAGCAAGCCCTAGGCTCAGTGGTTTAACTACAGCACCACCTGGGTCCCTGGCTTCCTAATCTACACGGGTGCAAATTGGCTCTTGATATTAATGCTGAAAGACAGTTTGGCATTTCAGAAGCAGTTTCTCTAAACTGACTTATTATGATAGTGGGCTAAGCCCCCTTTTTGTCTTTCGAAACAGAGCCTTCCCCTTTCTTTTGTAGCACTGCCTGGACTTTATGGATCTTGCAGCTTAAAATGTCACACTTACCTGGGAGGTGGCCTCACTGAACTTGGTGGCTCTTTCAAGTAATTCTGCATAGGATTGGAGTGCTGCAGTGCAGTGATGATTTACTTCAGAGTACCGAAGCAGAGGACGTAGCTGTGCTAGAATGTGCATCTGGTAGCTGCAAAAGGGCTGTAGGACTTAGTTAGGAATGTGACCTTAGCAGCACACATTGCTGTTGAGGTAGTTTCCCTCACTCTGAGGAGCAAACAATCAACATATTACTTCCTGTCCTGCTGAAATAAAGACCATGCTTGTCCCTGTAACCTGAAAGCGATTCCAGGAGGCATTCAGATCATTGTTTTGTTTCTTCCTCTCTTTCTGCTGCTAATTTCCTATACAACTGAGGCCGGAAAAAGGAGCACCTCCAGCAACTGAGGCAAAATTCATTCTGACTCATTTTGCTGCATTTGTTAATCTTCACAGGATCGGTGTTTGGTGTTTTGAACATGGGCACGATCCACAAACCCACAGTAATGGTTCCTAGTCAGAAAGTGCTGGTCTGGAGTCGCAACAAAGCGTCTTGCCAAATGCAGTATTTTGCAGCACTGACAAATGTTTAATGACAAAGGGATAAATTTCTCTCTTTCAAAGTAAGGAACGGAAACTGCACCAGAAAGATGACCTCTAAGTAGCAAGTCACCTCTAGGGGAAACAAAGTCTATTCTGCTTGGCAGCAGACCTTCAGGATGAATAAACAATTAGAATCATAGAATCATAGAGTTGGAAGAGACCACAAGGGCCATCCAGTCCAACCCCCTGCCAAGCAGGAAACACCATCAAAGCATTCTTGACATATAGCTGTCAAGCCTCTGCTTAAAGACCTCCAAAGAAGGAGACTCCACCACACTTCTTGGCAGCAAATTCCACTGTCGAACAGCTCTTACTGTCAGGAAGTTCTTCCTAATGTTTAGGTGGACTCTTCTTTCTTGTAGTTTGAATCCATTGCTCCGTGTCCGCTTGAGGACAGCAAATTAGCTACCCTTCATGTGCCAGTTAAGTTATTTTCCTCACAATTCAGAGGGAATCCAGAAACTGCCTTACTAACATTTCTCCCCCCCCTGCCCCACCCCCATTATAACATAAGTATAGATGCAGTAGAAATGTAAGAAAGGAGTTGAGTCTGCCCAAGAGAATCAAGGCTGTGGCTAGAGAGAAGGAGGGGAGGCTGGGTTTCATTTCCCTTCCTTTTCCTTCCATTTACTCCAAGGAGGATGTTTGCAGGTTGTTGAAACTTCCGCAGCTGGGATTTTTCCAATTAGCACCTCAAAAATAGTGGAAAGGGCATTGGCCAGAAGCATCTTGGCTTCATGACATCTGGAAGAGAGATCCCTCAGTTTGCAGAGCACCCTCTATCACTGCGCAAAGTTTCTGACTCAGAGGAATAAGTGCCAACAAATGAATCATGCACCTCATTTCCTACAATACATACGATGGTTTTCCTTGCAACGCTCCCTTCAAAGTATTAACAGTACAGTACTCTTAAAACTGTGAAGTCTGCTGAGGTCTTCATGGCACAGCTGTCAGCCTTTGATATGGGAACTAAAATTACCAGTAAAAAACAACAACACCCAATCAAATTGTTTCCTTTTTAAAAAAAGTCATCTTGGCCCAAGGGAAAAACATTCTAGTTTTATAATACAGGTAGGTAGCTGTGTTGGTCTGGGTCGAAGTAAAATAAAAAAATTCCTTCAGTAGCACCTTAAAGACCAACTAAGTTTTTATTTTGGTATGAGCTTTCGTGTGCATGCACACTTCTTCAGGTATCTTTGTGGCACCCTGAAGATACCTGAAGATACCTGAAGAAGTGTGCATGCACACGAAAGCTCATACCAAAATAAAAACTTAGTTGGTCTTTAAGGTGCTACTGAAGGAATTTTTTTATTTTAGTTTTATAATGATTACCACAGAACCCAGGGGCTGCTAACATGTACCTCAGTATTATGCTACAGATGGGATCTTGCTTGTTTCTAGTGAATCACTTTAATTTGAATTGCAGCTGTTATCTTTTTGGAAACGTGTAAGGAGGGATCATCATAGTCCAAGCAGCTTCCCAACACCTCAACAGTGTATGCTTTAAAAAGAAGAAACTTGACATACTTTTAACAACAACAAGCTAATAAAAGTTGGCCCACATAAGCCACCCACCCACCCATAGGGATAGCCAGGATTTTTTTTTGGGGGGGGGAGGCTTCAAGTTGGGGAGGGCAGAACCTCAGTTAGTTAACTATTTTATTGATTTACTTGATTTAGAGGGACAGCCCCCCCCACCGCGCCCATACCCATCCCCCCTTCTCTACGCAACTGAAAGGCTGGGCATGCAAGACGGGAAAGGAGATTTATGCTCAGAGGTTGTGCTTTCTCAAGCACTGGCTCTTCCTAGCTAAGCAGAGGCAGCCAAACATCACTGTTTCCCCATCCCTTTCAGCAGCAAAAGAAAGGCAGATCACTTCGCAGGATCCATTTGCAGCAGGGAACCAACGGAGGTGGGGGATCCCCAGAACAGCCCGGCTCACTTCCGATCACTGCTTGCCTTGAACTCAAAAACTAACCACTGTAGACGGCAAAGGAAGCGCAGACGGTCTGCGTCCTCAGCGGCCGTCAGGATAGTATTTTACCCACCTAGTGACCCATTTTCGATTAGCCGTGTCATGTTTTGTGATTTACGTGTATACAATTTTGTAACTACCGGTATAATCTCCCCAGCCCCGCACAAAGTCCGCTTTTGCCACCCTTCTACTACCGGTACGCATGCGCGAGCAGCAGCAGCGAAGCAAGGAGAGCAAAGCCTCGCCCCCAGTACGCATGCGCAACCAGGTCCTCGGAAATAGAAAAAAACCCCGAAGAGCAGGCAAGATGGCGGCGCCCGTGGATCTGGAGCTGAAGAAGGTACCTGACGGCGGGGCGGGGACGAAGCCGGCCGAGGCCGCTCCCGAAGCAGGAAAGGCCGTGGGTGGCTTTCGCTGGTCGCCAGCCCCTGTTCGGGGGGTGCCACGCGGCTATCGGGATTTTCTCAGCGCTCCCGCCTTTCTCAGACCTTGGGGCGGGAGGGTCTCGAAGGGGGGGGGTGCTCTTGGACTACAACTCCCATCATCCTCGGCCTCTGACCGTACTGGCTGGGGGTGGTGGGAGTTGCAGTCAGGGCCGGCCCACCCACGAGTCTTCTCCCCATCTTTATTTACTCCCAGGCCTTCTCGCCCCGTGCGCTCTTTTCTCTCAACTGGGTGAAAGCGGGAAGACACTCTTCAGCCCCCCCCCCCAATCCGCTGCCCCAGCCACTGGCATCCCGAGAGAGGGTGTTTGTGAACCATGTAACCATCGTAGCTTAAATAGTCCCCCCCCCGAATATTTTTATTGGGGTTTTCTCGTATACCCCAAACAATACAAATAAACGTATCCACTCTGTGACTTGTATCCCTGCTCCCTACTTACCTGCTCAGGTCAGTCTAGTTAGTGCCTTTTCTTATTCTTTTCATGTTATTGTTAATACCGGTAGTTCGATCTGCTCTCCATGAATTTGGCTGAGCTCCTTTTCAAATCATGTAAGCCAGTGCCCGCCACCACCAATTGCATCGCCACGCCTCTTCTGTCAATATTATTTAAAAGGTTCAAAAATAAAGACTATATAGAAATAAGTTAATTTGGCTGCCCTGTATCTCAGCTTCATTACATTACATTTCATTTGGAGAGAAAAGGTAAGCTTTCTCTCTTTTTTTTACTTCTCTCCCAACCTGTGCATAAATTTATTCCAGACTCTGAAAATGTCAGGGTTAAGGGTAAGGCCTATTCTGTCACGCACCAGAAGAAAAGTAAAGGGGGACCCATCTTAATTTCCATGCCTTATGGCAGTGGCAGAAGCAGTGGCAGTCTGCGAGGCCATGTCATGGCAGCAGAAACAGCAGTACCTGGCAGCCATGGCACAATACTCAGCAGCCTGTGAGGCCTCGCCATGGCGGTGCGAGGCAGTGGCAGAAGTGGCAACAACCTGTGAGGCCTTTTGGCAGCAGAAGTAGCAGTGGCCTGCAAGGCCTTCCAGTGGCAAAAGCGGAGGTAGCCTAGAGGCAGTAGCAGCAAAAACTCCAGCAACCTTGCAGGCCTCGTCGTGGCGGTGACAGAAATGGCAGCAGCCTGCCAGGCCTTGCCATGGCCTGCAAGAGCTCACTGCAGCCCTGGGAGGTGGTAGCAGTAGCAGCATGCGAGTCCTCACGGCTGCAGCAGCACAAGCAGTGCTGGCCTGCAAGGCTTCACCGTGGCAACAGGAAGTAGCGGTAGAAGTGGCAGCACCCTGGCAACAGTGGCACAATAATCAGTGGATTGTGAGACCTTGCCACAGCAGTGGGAGGTAGTTGCAGAAGTGGTGGCAGCCTGCAAGGTGTTGTTACAGAGGCGGCCTGCAAGCTTCGTGATGGCAGGGGCAGAAGAGGGGACAGCCTGCCTTGGCAAGCCCTCGCAGGCTGCTGCCACTTCTCAGCACTGCTGACAGGCCTCGCAGGCTGCTACTATTTGTGCTGCTGCAATGAGGCCTTGCAGACTGCCGCCGATACTACTGGATTGCTGTGGCGATGCTGATTTTGTCGCTACCACCTCCTGCCATTGCTACGAGCTTTCGCTGACCACCGCTTCTGCTGCTGCTTCTCACTGTCACAGCGAGGCAACTCCCAACACCATGAAGCTTCACATATCGCCATTGCTATTGCCGCTGCTTCTCTCCACCGCGGTGAGGCTTCTCAGGCCACTGCTGCTTCTGCCACCACTGCTGCTGCTGCTGCTACCACAAGACCTCGCAGGATGTTGCTGCTCCTGTGAATATGAGAAAGCCTCACAGGCTGCTGCTGCTTGTGCCACTGCTGCCAGGGTGCCACCACTTCTCCTGCTGCGACATGGCCTTGCAGGCCGCCCCTGCTTCTGCTGCAATCTCCCACCACTGCAACATGGCCTGGCCTGGCAGGCTGTCGCTGCTTCTGCTTCTAACTCCCATCTCTGAAACATGGCTTTGCAGGATGCCACATCTGCCACTGCCTCTCACCACCCTGGCAAGGCCTTGCAGGTAGCTGATTATTGTGCCACTGCTGCCAGGCTCCTGCCACAACAGCAACAGAGCCTAGCAGGCCACTGCTTCTGTCACCTCCTCCTGCCAGCTTCGCAAAATGGCTGTGGTTTCTGCCACCACCAGGCCACCACCATTTCTGCTGCCCAGCAAACCTACTCTCAGTCCCAGATTATTTTACTTCACTATGACTCATCATAGTGCTAGCCAAGCCCAAAACCAAAAGTCCTGTTTGGATGCATTTTGGCTTGCCTGCTGATGAAAGTGACTGTGTGACAATTGATAATGTCATTTATCAGTTTTAGATCCTTAAGTAGTAGCAGTTGCCTGTTCGCCTCTGCATAGTTCCATCCTTATTTCAGACATTGCGATATATTGTGATGTATTTTGGATGCATTTTGGCTTCCTGCTGATGAAAGTGACTGTGTGGTGATTGATAATATCATCATTTATCTGTTTTAGACCCCTAAATAGTAGCCATTGCCAGTACGTTACCCTGTTCACCTCTGCATAATTCCACCCTTATTTCAGACATTGTGATGTTTAGCTGGTGATATATTGCAGTGTTTTGCTGGCGATATATTGCGATGTTGAAAACCAGATATTGCCCAGCCTTCCTACACATTGCAATTTGTGATATATTGCCAGGTCATATATTATGAAACAGTTATCATGATGTGAACTTCAAAGCGGTTTTGGAAGATATATTGATAGCATTGCCATTGTCTATTACTATTACAACTGATATATTAAATATGCATTTAGTGTGTGGGGGGATGTTAGGTGCCCAGTTCACTGAGAACTTTCACTCTTAGGTCATATAGTTAACAATTAACAGCTCTGTAGTAGTTTACCCTCCACAGCAATAAATGGTGTTAAGTTTCCTCCCTACCTACTGTTGCTGGGTAGGACAAACTTTCTCTGCTTGTTGAATGAAGGGAGGTGGCCTGGTGAATGCTTGGCTAGCTAAGCAAATGTCAATGAATGAGTCAGGCCAGCTGTTTTACTGGAGAGGAATAGAAATGCTACAGAGGGATGATGTAGCAGAGGCCATATACCCTAGCTGCTTAGTTCTTGGAGAATTATTTTTACTTTCAATGTAATCATATTACTGTTGATTAATTTGATACTGTTACTTAATACATTTTTGATTGATGACTGTTGATCCATAGGCTGTAAGTCATGAGTGGGCAGCCTTTTTTTGAAGTTGGACACATTCCCTCAAGGGAAAATGGTCCAGAGCTGGGACACCTGAAGTGGAAGGAGCTGGAGCTGGGAGTGGGCAGGCCAAAGCCAAAAGTGGTTGCCTGTTCTCTGCTCTCCAGCTTCTCCCATTCATTGACCAATCAGTTTATCCATCCTTTCTTTCTCAGACTCACAAGCATGTGCTTCATCCATCATCCATTCATTCTGCCTTACATTTGCTTTATCTCACTCTGCTGTCACCCATCTTTATATATGCCCCGTTTTTAAAACTTCACTGCATTGCCCCAGTTGCTCATTCTGTCACTTATTCTTCATTTCTTTTCTCAATTCTCCCTCCCCCCCATACATGCTTTCCAGGACTTTTTCTGTCTGATTCAACAGCATGTACTTGCCACTGACTTTGATCTGTGATGCCAGGCCATAGCATGCCAGGTAGAGTGTTAAGTAGACACTCTGTGGTTGGTCCTCTGAGCATAGCTGCCAGAACAGATGCTTTGAAGCAGCTCTGGTATCTGCTGTCACAAGGCAGACTATGGAGCACATCAGATGATAAATGCTGTTAAGCCATAGGGGGGGGGGATGCAGACAGAGGGAGGTGTGGAAAGGTGTGTTGTATACAGTGTTGATGGCTGGGGAAGATCACATATGTATTTTTGTTGGCAGGGAAAAATCAGTGGTGGCAGCAGGGGAAATTGGAAGGGCTGTAGGGATGGGGAACCCTTTTCTGTTGAGAACTGCATTCCCTGTAGCGGTAATCAATAGGACAGTAGAGGACAGTAGGCATGCTCCCACTCCTGAGCTCCTAGTCATCTTCAAGAGATGGTAACAAGTGGGGCAACCCAGCAAGATGGGCAGCGTATTATTATTACTGTTATTTTTTAATTGCAATTATTATTGTTGTTTATGGTTCCTCTCCCCTGCTGGAAGCTTTTGCTTCCTTCTCTTGACAGTCCTTGCAGCCAGGGGTAAATTCCCTATCCATTCAATAGTTGGCTGAATCTGGTCAGGAGATATAAGAGGTGAACTGGGGAGATAGTAGACACAGAAAGTTTTCCCTTATGTTTAGTCAGAATCTCCTTTCTTGTAACTTGAAGCCATTAGTTCGGGTTCTACCCTCCAGAGCAGAAGAAAACAAGCTTGCTCCATCTTCCATGTGACAGCCCTTGAGATATTTGATGATGGCTAACATAGCTCCTCTCAGTCTCTTATTCAGGCTGAACATACCCAAATCCCTTAACCTGTCCTCATATGGCTTGGTTTACAGACCCTTGATCATCTTGGTAATAATAATAATAATAATAATAATAATAATAATAATAATTTATTTATACCCCACCCCCCCTTCATGGATCAATGCCTTGTCGTGGCGAAGGGGCTTGAATAACTCAGAGAAGCTATGAGCTATGCCATGCAGGGCCACCCAAGATGGACAGGTCATAGTGGAGAGTTTTGACTAAACGTGATCCACCTGGAGAAGGAACTGGCAAGCCACTCCAGTATCCCTGCCAAGAAAACTCAATGGACAAAGACAACAGGCATATAAAAGTTATGACGCTGGAAGATGAGCCCCTCAGGTCGGAAGGCGTCCAACATGCTACTGAGGAAGAGCGGAGGACAAGTACAAGTAGATTCAGAGCTGATGAAGCGGCTGGGCCAAAGCCGAAAGGACGCTCAGTTGCGGATATGCCTGGAAGCGAAAGGAAAGTCCGATGCTGTAAAGAAAAATATTGCATAGGAACCTGGAATGTAAGAACCATGAATAGAGGTAAGCTGGATGTGGTCAAAAATGAGATGACAAGAATAAATATCGACATCCTGGGCATCAGTGAACTAAAATGGAAGGGAATGGGTGAATTCAGTTTGGGTGACTATCATATCTACTACTGTGGGCAAGAATCCTGTAGAAGAAATGGAGTGGCCCTCATAGTCAACAAAAGAGTGGCAAAAGCTGTGATGGGATGCAATCTAAAAAATGACAGAATGATCTCGATACGAATCCAAGGCAGACCTTTTAACATCACAGTAATCCAAGTTTATGCACCAACTACCGGTGCTGAAGAAAGTGAAATTGACCAATTCTATGAAGACCTACAACACCTTCTAGAAATGACACCAAAGAAGGATGTTCTTCTCATTACAGGGGATTGGAATGCTAAAGTAGGGAATCAAGAGATAAAAGGAACAACTGGCAAGTTTGGCCTTGGAGTTCAACATGAAGCAGGGCAAAGGCTAATAGAGTTCTGTCAAGAGAACAAGCTGGTCATCACAAACACTCTCTTCCAACAACACAAGAGACGACTCTACACATGGATATCACCAAATGGGCAGCATCGAAATCAGATTGATTATATTCTCTGCAGCCAAAGATGGAGAAGCTCTATACAGTCAGCAAAAACAAGACCTGGAGCTGACTGTAACTCAGATCATCAGCTTCTTATAGCAAAATTCCAGCTTAAACTGAAGAAAGTAGGAAAAACCACTGGGCCAGTAAGATACAATCTGAATCAAATCCCTTATGAATACACAGTGGAAGTGAGGAACAGGTTTAAGGATTTAGATTTGGTGGACAGAGTGCCTGAAGAACTATGGATGGAGGCTCGTAACATTATACAGGAGGCAGCAACAAAAACCATCCCAAGGAAAAGGAAATGCAAGAAAGCAAAATGGCTGTCCAACGAGGCCTTACAAATAGCGGAGGAGAGGAGGCAAGCAAAATGCAAGGGAGATAGGGAAAGATACAGGAAACTGAATGCAGATTTCCAAAAAACAGCAAGGAAAGACAAGAGGGTCTTCTTAAATGAGCAATGCAAAGAAATAGAGGAAAACAGTAGAATGGGGAAAACCAGAGATCTGTTCAAGAAAATAGGAGATATGAAAGGAACATTTCGTACAAAGATTACCATAATCAAGGACAAAAGTGGTAAGGACCTAACAGAAGCAGAAGACATCAAGAAGAGGTGGCAAGAATACACAGAGGAATTATACCAGAAAGATATGGAGGTCTCGTACACCCCAGGTAGTGTGGTTGCTGACCTTGAGCCAGACATCTTGGAGAGTGAAGTCAAATGGGCCTTAGAAAGCACTGCTAATAACAAGGCCAGTGGAAGTGATGATATTCCAGCTGAACTATTTAAAATTTTAAAAGATGATGCTGTTAAGGTGCTACACCCAATATGCCAGCAAGTTTGGAAAACTCAGCAATGGCCAGAGGATTGGAGAAGATCAGTCTACATCCCAATTCCAAAAAAGGGCAGTGCCAAAGAATGCTCCAACTACCGCACAATTGCCCTCATTTCACACGCTAGCAAGGTTATGCTTAAAATTCTACAAGGCAGGCTTAGGCAGTATGTGGACCGAGAACTCCCAGAAGTGCAAGCTGGATTTCGAAAGGGCAGAGGAACCAGAGACCAAATAGCAAACATGCGCTGGATTATGGAGAAAGCTAGAGAGTTCCAGAAAAACGTCTACTTCTGCTTCATTGACTATGCAAAAGCCTTTGACTGTGTCGACCACAGCAAACTATGGCAAGTTCTTAAAGAAATGGGAGTGCCTGATCACCTCATCTGTCTCCTGAGAAATCTCTATGTGGGACAAGAAGCTACAGTTAGAACTGGATATGGAACAACCGATTGGTTCAAAATTGGGAAAGGAGTACGACAAGGTTGTGTATTGTCTCCCTGCTTATTTAACTTATATGCAGAATTCATCATGCGAAAGGCTGGACTAGATGAATCCCAAGCAGGAATTAAGATTGCCGGAAGAACTATCAACAACCTCAGATATGCAGATGACACAACCTTGATGGCAGAAAGTGAGGAGGAATTAAAGAACCTTTTAATGAGGGTGAAAGAGGAGAGCGCAAAATATGGTCTGAAGCTCAACATCAAAAAAACCAAGATCATGGCCACTGGTCCCATCACCTCCTGGCAAATAGAAGGGGAAGAAATGGAGGCAGTGAGAGATTTTACTTTCTTGGGCTCCTTGATCACTGCAGATGGTGACAGCAGTCACGAAATTAAAAGACGCCTGCTTCTTGGGAGAAAAGCAATGACAAACCTAGACAGCATCTTAAAAAGCAGAGACATCACCTTGCCGACAAAGGTCCGTATAGTTAAAGCTATGGTTTTCCCAGTAGTGATGTATGGAAGTGAGAGCTGGACCATAAAGAAGGCTGATCGCCGAAGAATTGATGCTTTTGAATTATGGTGCTGGAGGAGACTCTTGAGAGTCCCATGGACTGCTAGAAGATCAAACCTATCCATTCTTAAGGAAATCAGCCCTGAGTGCTCCCTGGAAGGACAGATCGTGAAGCTGAGGCTCCAATACTTTGGCCACCTCATGAGAAGAGAAGAATCCTTGGAAAAGACCCTGATGTTGGGAAAGATTGAGGGCACTAGGAGAAGGGGACGACAGAGGACGAGATGGTTGGACAGTGTTCTCGAGGCTACGGACATGAGTTTGACCGAACTGCGGGAGGCAGTGGAAGACAGGAGTGCCTGGCGTGCTATGGTCCATGGGGTCACGAAGAGTCGGACACGACTAAACGACTAAACAACAACAACAATACCCCACCCATCAGGCTGGGTTTCCCCAGCCACTCTGGGCGGTTCCCAACAGAATATTAAAAGCACAATAAAACATCAAACATTAAAAACTTCCCTAAACAGATGTCTTCTAAAAGTTGGATAGTTGTTTATTTAAACATTTAGTTGTTTATTTAAACAGTTGTTTATTTAAACATTAAAAACTTCCCTAAACAGATGTCTTCTAAAAGTTGGATAGTTGTTTATTTCCTTGACATCTGATGGGAGGGTGTTCCACAGAGTAGGTGCAACTACTGAAAAGGCCCTCTTCCTGGTTTCCTGTAACCTCACCTCTTGCAACGAGGGAACCACCAGAAGGCCCTCGGTGCTGGACCTCAGTGTCCAGGCAGAATGATGGGGTGGAGATGCTCCTTCAGGTATACTGGACCAAGGCTGTTTAGGGCTTTAAAGGGCACCACCACCACTTTGAATTGTGCTATGAAACATACTGGGAGCCAATGTAGGTCTTTCAGTACCAGTGTTATATAATCTTGGAGGCCATTCCCAGTCACCAGTCTAGCTGTCGCATTCTCCTTGGTCTCCAATCTGTTAGGGTTATCTTGATTCCTGATTCTGTCTTCTGCAGCATTAGCTACCCCTCCCAGTTTGGTGTTTTCTGCAGATTTGTTAAGCATCCACTCAATTCCTTTTTTCGAGTCCTTTATAAAGATGTTGAACAACAACTGGCCTGACACAGAACCCTGCGGCACCCCAGTTGTCACTCCCCACCCCCAGATGGTGAGGAATCAATAGTGAGCACTTTTTGGGTTTGGTCAAATAGCTGCAGATCCACCTAACAGTTACCTCATCCAGCCCACATTTTACTAGCTTTTCTGCAATAATGGGGGACTTTGTCAAAAGCCTTACTGAAAGTGAGATACACTACATCCATAGCATTCCCCTAATCCACCAAGCTTGTAACTCTGTCAAAAAAGAAATGAGATTTGTCTGGCATGATCTGTTTTTGAGAAATCCATGCAGGGTTTACTGCATGCCTACTTTACATCTACACTGAAACTCTGTGTGAAGTCAGTCATTGATAGCTTTACTAACTGTAGCTGCATTTATGCTGTTGCTTTCCATATCAGGCTTTTTCAGAACTTCAAGCCAAGGTCATTGATACCCAGCAAAAAGTGAAACTGGCAGATCTGCAAATAGAGCAACTGAACAGGACAAAAAAGCACGCCCATCTTACTGATACAGAGATTATGACTTTGGCTGATGAAACCCGAATGTATGAAGGTGTAGGAAGAATGTAAGTAAATGTCTCACTGGTTCCCTTTCAGAAGGACTTGGCTACTAGTAAGTCCATGAAAACCTTTTGTGTACTTTTAATACTGCTCCAACCACTTCTGAAAATCTGTTTTGCCATATTTTCACAGCTGAACCAGGTTGGGGAATGCCACTGTTTACCTAACCCTGATTAGACTAAATCCGAACTGAATGAAAACATTTTAGGCCTCAGGTAAACTTAAATCAGAACTGAGTGGAAACATTTGCTGGTGTGACTATCTGGTTATACCTGCCAAAATATACTTGCCAGGGTAAACATGATATAGTTTCAGCCATAGCCTTCTGATGTGCAAGGCCTCTCACTAACATGTAGTGTTCTATGGCTGAAATATGAGATATGAGTAGAGAGAACTTTGATTTGTCTTCATAGGTTCTAAAGATTCTGAATTAATTCTTCACTGCATTAAAAAATGCTAAACATTCATATATTGGAAGTGCTTATGCCACACTCTGAAGTACTGTATTGAAAACTGAATGTTAGGAAATTCCAGATATGTTGATGAGGGAAATCTTAAATAATCTGTATTTCTAAGCTTTATAAATGTGTTGTTTATTTAATGTTGTCATAATATCTTCATCGAAAACAGACTAATAGCTTTGCAATGTGTAGTTGCAAATTGGAACCTTAGTGCCCAATTTTTCTGCTGTAATGATAAGCCGGGCTTTGAGGTTGTATGTGTAATGCTATTCCTGGAGAGATCCTGTAGTTCGTTAAATGCAGGAGAATGGGAACTGGTGGTAGTGGGAATGGTGAGGATGTGGGGAGGGAGGTGCAAGAGCCCAGCTATCTGATAGATAAGAATGGGTTCTAGACAACTAACTCCTACTCAGAGTAGACTCATTGAAATCAATAAACATGGCAAACTTAAATAAATTGATTTCAGTGGGTGTATTAACTGGAGTTAGTTGGATATATTCTCGTGAAAATTAGGGGTGAGAATTGTAACTTAATTGGTGATAGAAAGTATTTTGCTAGGCTCTTAAATCGACGATTATAGAATTACTTGGAATTTTGCTTCTCTCCTTTGGAGTGAAAAATGGGTTGTTTTTAAAAACTGCTTCTGTTATCCTTTTGGAGTCCCTTTTTGATATATTTGATGGCAAGTATGCTCAGATTTGGAGAGTTGAAAATCTTATTGCAAATTGATATTGGAAAATTGATATTGGAAAAGGAGAGAATTTCTGATGTGAAATCCGGTGAAAATGAAGTTGATAAGAGTTTCAGAATGTGGGGAAATTGTTTTATGTATTATAGTTTATAATTTATAGGTTTCAGATTCTCTACCCCAAGATACTACCTTTCAGTGAACTAGAAATGTGCCAAGTTTAATTTTCCTGGGTGGTGGTCCTGAATTTTGGGGTGATCATTGCTTTCTTTCCCACTTACCCTGTGGCAACATTTTGGTGTTCGTGGAGCACTAGTCCAGCAACCCAATGACTAATCTTGCAGCAGTGCAGATAATGAGGCTGAGCTTAAGCAGCACCTGTGTAAACCTTGTTCCATGGCTGGAATTCTAGCTGTAGGTCTTACAGTGCACAACAGATTATAGGACTGGCTCCCCATAACTACTGAACAGTTCCAGTGAAAAAGTTTTTTATTTCAGTTTTAACATCTCAAGGTAAGAAAATCCATGAGATTTACAATGTGTGGAATATAAGTATTCTGACAAGTTATTTTAATTATCTGTGTGCTCAGATGGTGTAAAGGGAAACATCTGCAAAGATTCAGACAGGACCACTGTGCGTTTTGAACTTTCATCATACTTCTCAAAGTAAAACGTTGACGTCAGTTCACAAATAGCTTAAGCAGCAAAACTAGACATTGGTGTGGTTGAGTGTATCAGGCTACATAACAAGTCTTTCAAAAGAATATGAACTCACAGAATTAAAATGTACTGGCAAGATGCCAGAAGCCTGCACTATCTTCTGAGCAATGGATACTAGTCGCTTATAGTATGCACCAATTCATCATTCCCCACCATGCATTGCTAGCTTTCTTTGTGTAAATAGTGTTGTTCTTGTCAATAGTGTTGTTCTTGTCAATACTTTTTAGGGCTGGATCCATAAAAACCTGTATTTAGGATGCATTATTTTATATAGATATTGGCTTGAATTTTTAAAAATTCACAGAAGGAAAGTTTCCTGTCTTTGCTTGTTTCTCTGCCGCCACATTTAACCCTCAAAAATTCTCTCAGAAGGGTTAGTGGATCCTTCTGAACAATGTGGGATTGGACATGGGATCCTCCTGAGGGAGTGAGGAATTGACAACAATTAGTTGGAGGTCTGCCCAATTTAGGCTGATCTTTCCCTCTGCCTGCACTCCACCCCATATTGTCCAGGAAGCACTCGTGACTTTGCAAAGAGATCTTTCTGGTGGGTTGTAGTTGCAGTAGAGGCAGGTGTAAGAAATGTTATTACTCTGAACTTTCTCAAGTTTACTTAATCTAGGATTCAAGCCATTGTATATATGTATCAGCTTTCCCCAATCTTGTGCTCTCCAGATCAGTGGTTCCCAACAAGTGGTCCGCGGACCCCCAGGGGTCCGCGAGCTATGCCAGAGGGGTCCGCAAGATCACCTCCCCAAGATGCGCGTACTGAGCGGCGCGCGCGCAGCGGGAGCGCCACGCACTGCTGCCGCGGCTTGGCGCCCCTAGCAATCCGCTCCGCCGACTCGGGAGTCTCCTTGGGTCTCCTCAGAGGAGGAGGCGCCACGCCGAAAGCCCCAGAGCTCGCTTGCCTCCTTCCCGCCCTCTCCCTGCCTGTGGCCAGCAGCTCCAGACGCTGTTCTATGGAGTTTTTGGCGTGGCTCCGCCTCCTCCGAGGAGACCCAATGAGACTCCCGAGTCGGCGGAGGGCGGCGGACTCGCTGCTGGGCGCCCCTGCTCCCTCAATTCAGGACCCGGTGGGAGGCTTTGAAGCGGGCGCGAGGTCGCCTCTTCACCTCGGCAGCTGCGCTTCCCCTCCCCCACCCCATTCCACCGCCCACCCCCACCCCCAGAGAGAGAGGGGGCCACTGTTTTTGGGGTGGTGGTCTTACCCCCTCTGTCAGTGAGGGAGCAGTGCGGGCGCCTTACAAATCAGCCCCCTTTGCACAGAGGGGTGACTGGGTGGGAGAAGCCCATGGAATGCAGGCGCTCTAGCCCCGAAGAGGCTGTCACCTTGCTTGCAAAATCAACAGCCTCTCCCGGGCTGAGCCGCCTGCCTGCCTTCTGTTGGTTCTCCTTAAAGCAAGCGAAGTAGTAATTGCTTTAGAGGAGCCCACGGAACGCAGGCGCTCTAGCCCCGAAGAGGCTGTAGCTCTGCTTGCAAAAGCAACAGCCTCTCCCGGGCTGAGCCGCCTGCCTTCCCTGCCTGCCTTCCGTTGGAACGCAGGCACGGAAGGCAGGAGGAGCACTTTTGGGATGCCCCATTCCCCCCCTGCTGCCAGTTACCAAGCCTGCTCCGCTTGCTTTGCTGCGAGCTGGGAGGGGTGGTGGTGGACGGGAGCTCCTGTCAGTCCGTCCCTTCTCCCAGCTCGCTGTACCAGCAAGAAAAGCATGAGCCGCTTGGGCGCTGTGCGCGGCTCTCCCTCCCTCCCTCCCTCCCTCTCTTTCTCTGACTCCTCCCTCCCTCCCTCTCTCTTTCACCCCTTCTTTCCTTAGCATTTGCTAATTTCCACCCGCTGCTTCTTGTCAGCTTCTTCTCTTGGGAACCTTTCCTAAAAATGGTCAACAACTTTGGGGGTCCCCCGCCTAAAAAAGGTTGTCAATTCTTGGGAATTTTTTTTGGGGGGGCGCCGGAGCGATCTTCACACCACGGCGCTGGATATGTTTCACTCAGCCAAAATTGTTTAATAAAAAGGTGCTAATGGAGCCAAAAGTTATTTTCTGCTGACTAGTAGGCAGGTAGAGATTTGCAGTCAGATTTCAGAGTGAAAGTTTCAAGTTTGGAACCTAATATTTCAGAAATAATGAACTCAAAGGACAGATTTAACTCATCTCATTAAGAACTGAAAATTAAAACTAACTGTATACTGATGGAGTACTCTGTTGTAACTGTAAAAAACGTATAAAAAAGACTCTTAATTTGGCTCTCACTTTTTAATTTTAGGATTAGGAATTAATGGGGGTCCTTGTCACAATAGCGGCTCAATGAGGGGTCCTCGAGAAAATTTTGTTGGGAACCCCTGCTCCAGATGTTTTGTGTTGCAGCTCCCAGTGGGCAGGGATGTAGCCTAAAACATCTGAAGAGCACCAGTTTGGGAAAGACTGGTGCATATGTATGCATATTGTGAAGAAGATGGTTTGAATCAGGCCAGAGTCTGGTGATTCAGTGCCTCAGAATTCCATCAGAGTGCTGGGGCCTCTCCCTGATTGGCTCGATAGTTTTTGTGTATGATTGGCTACCAAGACAGCTAGTGGGAGGGGTGATGGCACTTTGAGGGGGAATTAAAAGGAGTGATTTCTGAGAGAGGACTCAGAGATTCTTTAATAGAGTGCAGGAGGGAGTTGGGAGTTGGTTCTGGTCTGTGTGTTTAACATCCACTCAGAGGGAAATGTCTACAGCTAGAGAAAGGAGTCTCTGAGCTTAGGTTGGAAAACAGTGTTTTAGTGTCTTGGGAGAATATTCAGACAGGAGTTAACTGGAGAGCTGAATTTGAGCCAGGAGAAGTAGAAGCTGTGAGGAGGATACAGACTACTTGGGTCTCATTTCACTCAGGAAGAGAGGTGCCGGAACCCTTCTAGATACAGAAGAGGTCAATGGAGGGGGTTCGCATCATGCTGGTGGCAGAGGTGGGATCAGCTGCACGTATACAGTAGTGTAGGTCAGATTGGCTATCAAGATATAGCTATCAAGGGGAACAGTCATGTTAGTACATAAGAAGTGACTTAGGAGAGATTGACTTCAGGTGTAGCTTGCCCTCTATATTTTCCATTGTTGTCTTATAGACTTTGATGATCACTCATAGCTGAATAAGATGTCTGGTGATCACTCATAGCTGAATAAGATGTCTTCCATGAACACAGGCTTAACAGTGTGTCTGTAAGTGACTGTGGAGGCCAATTCTGGATCCACATGTCCTTCCACTGTGGGGACATAGGTTTGTGGGCAGGAGTTGATCATGGTGAGGGTTTGCCAAATGTGCCTTTCTCTTAGCATTTTTCTCCCTTTCGTCCTGAGTTTGACATCTTCAAAGTCCGTGACACCTTTTTGTAAAGGCTGTTCTTCATGTTTCACCAACAGTAAGGTTGGTAGTTTTGTAAACAAGCATTTTGGTTTCCCTGCGAATGTCCCGGTCCTCAAATACTCTACACTTCAACCGGGAGAAAGCTGCACTCCCAGAGCTCAGGCGATGCTGGATTTCAACATCAGTGTCAGCTATTGTGGAAAGATAACTACCCAGGTGGGAGAAGTGATTAGCACTTTCCAACATTACACCATTGAGTTGGATTTGTGGTGCTGCAGAGGGGTTATTTTGGGCTTGTTATAGAATCATAGTGACAGAAGCAACCTTGGAGGTCATCTATTCCAATGCCTGCTCAATGCAGGATTCTTTTTCTAAAGCAATGAAGGATGTACCTGCAGCATTCCTGATAGATGGCTTTTCAGTCTCTACTTCAATATAGCCAATGAAGGAAAGCCCACCACTTCCTGACACAGTCTGGTTCATTGTTGATTATCTCTTAGTGTGAGGATGTTTCTCCTAGTGTTAAATGGAAACCTTCTTTCTTGCAACTTCCACCTACTGGTTCTAGTTCTGTCATTGAAACAGTGGAGAACATGCCTGCTCCATCTTCTGTGAGACAGACCTTCAGATATTTTAAGACCATCATGTTCTTCTCCAGGCTAAACATACCCAGCTCTTTCAACCACATTGGATTGCATTAGCTATTCAAGCAGCCACATAGTTCTGGTGACTCATTCAACTTATGACCAGTTAAAACACTTAGATCCTTTTCATATGCACAGTGAGCCCACAACTCAAATGTAATCTACTTATGAAATCATGACCTTGGGCACATGACTGCTAAATAATAATAATAATAATAATAATAATAATAATAATAAACCCACTGCATAGATGTAAGCAGTTACTGGGCTCTGGGAAGGTTGTGTCAGGTCTCTGGAAGCATGCCAGGGCCCTTGTGATACCTTCCCAGAGCCCAGTAAGCAAGGCTGAGGGCAAGGTCTGCCCCAGACAGGTAAGGATGGTTGTTCAGGGCAGAGGGTGGTTCCAGAGTTTTGTGGCTTTACATGATTTTGCCTTTGTGCCTGGACCCCTGGAACTGAACCATTGTGTAAGTGGTTGGCCAGCTGTATTGCTTCCAAGCCGGATCTCTCACATCTCACACTTGTGCCTCTGATTCAGAATCAAACAGAAGCACGGAGATCACTTCTGTTATCAACTGATGGGCCTTATGATTAACTGTTAGTGGGGCTGCCTTGCAGTTCCCTGCCTTATGGAATGTCTTTCCTTGTGAGCACACCTCTGTCTCCCTCATTATTAACGTTTCAACAAATTTAACAATGAAACAAAAACAAAATTCATGTTCACCCAGGCGTTGGATGAAAGATACTGTTTTTGGTAACCTTGAGATCAACTAACTGTGAGGATATATGCTGGTGATTTAAGTCCTTCCTATCATCTATCTATCTATCTATCTATCTATCTATCTATCTATCTATCTATGTTATGCTCTCCACATGATTCGAAATGCGATCTTCCAGGGTTTCTAAACAATCCAGGGACAGGACTGTAGCAGTGTCAGGCATAGCACAGAGACATTGGACCGTAAGTATTTGCCACATCAGGGGTAATTGCAAAGCTTACAAGTTCAGCATCCAGAACAGCACCTTGGAGAGCTCCTAGTGAAGCTGCCCTGTTGGGGTTTCTTACCTCATCACAACATGGACAAGTGTTGCCACCACAAGGGCCTGGAACCACCTGAAGTTTCCAATCTTGTTTAAGGAGGAATGCTTTTTAGTGTTATTCCTGGTTAATATTACTATTCATCTAATATTTAACCCTTGTTAAAAATGAGGTGATTTTTAAATATTATGCAATCAATTGTGAAATGCAAGAACCCTGCATCTCCCCCATATATTTGCAGTTAAGGAAAATCGCCTATAGTTTAGCGATGAAGTATGGCCATTGCTGAGAATAACAGTTTGAAAGTTTATTGTTGAATGTCCATACACAAAAACTATTGAGCAAGTTATACAGAATGCTCATTGATGAAAAAAATATTTCAGCAAACACCTATAATTAAAATGGAAAAAAGATTTGAGACATGAGGTATCACTAGACATGGCAATTTGTTTAACAAGCTATCAGTATAAATTTGAAAGAAAGCTTTTATTAAAAATATTAAATGTATAATTGCATCAAAAGGGGAGCAAATAATATAATATGGAGTTTTAGACAATATTGATATGTATCATATTTTGGTCCTCTCCTAAAAGAACCTTTGGGGCAGCTACATATATTTTATTATTATTATTATTATTATTATTATTATTATTATTATTATTATTATTTATACCCCGCCCATCTGGCCAGGTTCCCCCAGCCACTCTGGGCGGCGTCCAACAAAATACTAAAATACAGAAATCCATCAAACATTAAAAGCTTCCCTAAACAGGGCTGCCTTGAGATGCCTTCTAAAGGTCTGGTAATTGTTGTTCTCTTTGACCTCTGGTGGGAGGGCCCTCTGCCTGGTTCCCTGTAACTTGGCTTCTCATAGCGAGGGAACCGCCAGAAGGCCCTCGGTGCTGGATCTCAGTGGCTGAACGGTGGGGGTGGAGACGCTCCTTCAGGTATACAGGACCGAGGCCGTTTAGGGCTTTAAAGGTCAACACCAACACTTTGAATTGTGCTCGGAAACGTACTGGGAGCCTGTGTAGATCTCTCAGGACCGGTGTTATGTGGTCCCGGCGGCCGCTCCCAGTCACCAGTCTAGCTGCCGCATTCTGGATTAGTTGCAGTTTCCGGGTCACCTTCAAAGGTAGCCCCACATAGAGCGCATTGCAGTAATCCAAGCGGGAGATAAACAGAGCATGCACCACTCTGGCGAGGCAGTCCGCCAGCAGGTAGGGTCTCAGCCTGCGTACCAGATGGAGCTGATAGACAGCTGCCCTGGACACAGAATTAACCTGCACCTCCATTGACAGCTGTGAGTCCAAAATGACTCCCAGGCTGCGCACCTGGTTCTTCAGTGGCACAGTTGCCCCATTCAGGACCAGGGAGTCCTTCACACCCGCCCGCCTCCTGTCCCCCACAAACAGGACTTCTGTCTTGTCAGGATTCAACCTCAATCCGTTAACCGCCATCCATCCTCCAACCGGCTCCAGGCACTCACACAGGACCTTCACCGCCTTCACTGGTTCTGATTTGAAAGAGAGGTAAAGCTGGGTATCATCCGCATACTGATGAACACCCAGCCCAAACCCCCTGATGATCTCTCCCGGCGGCTGCATGTAGATGTTAAAAAGCATGGGGGAGAGGAAAGAACCCTGAGGCACCCCACAAGTGAGAGCCCAGGGGTCTGAGCACTCACCCCCCACCACCACTTTCTGAACACGGCCCAGGAGGAAGGAGCGGAACCACTGTATGACAGTGCCCCCAGCTCCCCACCCTTCTAGATGGTCCAGAAGGATGTTATGGTCGATGGTGTTAAAAGCTGCTGAGAGATCCAGCAGAACTAGGAAACAGCTCTCACCTTTGTCCCTAGCTCGCTGGAGATCATCGACCAGTGCGACCAAGGCAGTTTCAGTCCCATGGTGAGGCCTGAATCCTGACTGGAAGGGATCCAAATGGTCCGCTTCTTCCAGGTGTGCCTGGAGTTGTTCAGCAACCACCCACTCAATCACCTTGCCCAGGAATGGTAGATTTGAGACTGGGTGATAGTGGGCCATATTGGCCGGGTCTAAAGATGTTTTTCAAAGAAGCGGTTTAATGACCGCCTCTTTCAGCGGGTCTGGGAAGGCTCCCTCGCAGAGGGAAGCGTTCACCACCCCCGCAGAGCCCATCGCCCAGCCCTTCCCGGCTCACTTTTACTAGCCAGGATGGGCAAGGATCAAGGAGACAGGTGGTCGGTTTATTAAAAGAAAGTGAAACTGCAACTGGAGGTGAAATACTGGCATACAACTCCCATGATCCCTAGCTAACAGGACCAGTGGTCGGAGAAGATGGGAATTGTAGTCCAAAACATCTGGAGGGCTGAAGTTTGGGGATGCCTGCCCCAGAGGGAAAGGGCTGCAGCTTAATGGCAGAGCATCTGCATTGTATGTAGAAGGTTCCCATCTCCAGGTAGCAATCATGGAGATCTGCTGCCTGTCAGTATAGACCAGGCATAGGCAACCTTGGCTCTCCAGATGTTTTGGAACTACAACTCCCATGATCCCTAGCTAACAGGGCCAGTGGTCAGGGATCATGGGAGTTGTAGTTCCAAAACATCTGGAGAGCCAAGGTTGCCTATGCCTGGTATAGACCATACTGAACTAGAGACCTATTCCTCTTCAGTCATATTTTTATTGAAAAGTGTAGTGTTTTATCATGTGCTGGTGTTACCAAGATACAAGAAAATGTTGAACTATACATATTATTAGAAACAAATTTAAATGTAAGAGTATTATTGATTGTTTTTATATTAAATACTTTTAAATGCTAAATAAAGCAACACAATGAATTAACACACGACACCAGGGCATCCCCAAACTTCGGCCCTCCATATGTTTTGGACTACAATTCCCATCTTCCCTGACCACTGGTCCTGTTAGCTAGGGATCATGGGAGTTGTAGGCCAAAACATCTGGAGGGCCGCAGTTTGGGGATGCCTGCACTACATAAATAAATGTTAAAATTGGCGGCAGGCGATGTGGGATTCACATGAGAAAAGAAAGGGGCTAGAGGCAAGGGGCTGCAAGGGAAGGGGCTGCATGATCCTACAGGCCTTTGTTGCTTACTTAACCACAGTTAGAAGATGTGTGCCAGCACAGGCCCTGACACAGGCAACAAACCTACGAAGGCAAAACTATACTTTTGTTTGGTGTTTGTTGCATTAAAGGATGGTGGAAACGAAGGTAGAAAGGAAGTGGAAGTCTTCATGCATTAATTCTGTTTTGATGCTGGGATGCATCTTGTTAAAATGCAGCTTTATTCTTGAATTTTCAAATAATTTTTACATGTACTGTAAAGTGTAAATGGAATCCCTTTATAAATGAATATTCATAAGGTTTGCCTTCCCCCTAATTCTGCTCTGATAGCATTTCAGAGCCAAACCCTTTCTTCCTTTGTCAATGTCATGTTATTTCAAGCACTTTTATAGAGGTGCTCCACAATATTTTTTAAGACATTGAACAATGGTATAAATCTACCCTCTAGTTAAGTGTCTAGCTATGCAAGAAGTCCCATTTGGAAGCTGTATGGTTATTTCTGTTTACTTAAGTAATATAATATGTTAGAGCTCTAGACCAGCCTTGCCCCCTGGCAAGTTAATGGAAATATTAGATGTAAGGCAAATTACGTTCCATACCCCAAGAACAGGTATCTCCTGGGGGAAAAACTGCCATCTGTCCCTATGCCTTTTACAAGAAGTTTAACAGGTGATTCTCCCCCCCCCCAAAAAAATCACTGTGTCTTCATGCTGGGGAAAGCTTTAACTGGCAAATTTCTGCATGCCCCACTGCTGTTAGAGGTAAAGGAGCAAGATCAGTGGGAAAAGGTGGCAACAGTAGAGGCAGGTATGCACCTGTCTGCTCAACTTTTCAGTGTCTGTGTATCAGTAGTAAACTGAGCAATAGTTCTCCTTTCTGGCAGGTCATATCACATTTCTAGGGCGTTGTACAACAAGGTTCTAGGAAAATCTTGTCCTAATCAGTTTATTATATAACTAATTGATGCATGACTGCTGATGTGCAAGTCATTTTGGACCCAAAAGAAGGTAGATTGGGGATGGGCGGGCTTATGCATGCTCCACTGACATGCATGGGGGCAAAGAAGGCAGCCCCAGTACAAATAGGGGGTTGTCTCTAGTTTCGGCTGTGTAAATGAGGTGGATGTCAGCCCATTGTTCTTGGCAGCTCTTGGTAAAATGATGTTAAAATAAAAGCATTAAAATATGGAAAGCAGACACCACAATAAGACAACCAGCAATAAAAGTAAAGTGTCATAAACCACCAAAATAAGCAACAGCACCAGTACTAGAGAGCCAAAAATGATTCAATTGACTATTGGGGGGGTTGTGGACTTTCTGTCATTGATCCTTTGGTTGAGATTCCTGCATTGCAGAGGGTTGGGCTAGATGACCCTTGAGTCCCTGTCTAACGCTACAATCCTGTGATTTTATGACTCTATGATATCCCCAAGGTCTATCCCCAAGGAGAGAAGCTAGAAGAAGAGAGGCAAATCTTGGGAGGTTGCTATCGTCAGCATCAAGCCTTGGAGGGTGTAGACTGTTGGGTAACCATGGTGAGGCTTGGATAATCCCTCTAATTATGAGGAAGCTCTTGGAGGGAAAAATAGGGAGCGGTTGTTTTTTATGGTCTTACAAATGGCAAGGGAGGACTGGGTGATCATCAGGGATGATGGAAATCGTAGTTCAGCAACATCTGGCAGTCCTGCTGTACAGAATATACAGAAGCCTTTTCCAGTAGAGGTTCATAAGACAAGCTGACTTAATGGTCTGAATGGAAGACAAGCCTGTCAATGTAGAATTCTGTGTCCTCTTCATTAAGATTTTATTTGGTTATTTACAGCACCAACTCATGAATGCTGAATATACTGCCATATTCTTTTTCTTTTCTTTCACACTTTGTAGGTTCATCCTTCAGTCCAAAGGAGTACTTCATAGCCAACTCTTAGACAAACAAAAAACAGCAGAAGAGAAAATTAAGGAATTAGAGGTAAGTTTGGGGTTGCTAAATTGGCAACCATTTATTGCATTTTTTATTTTCTGTTTTATACTGCCTTTTGTCCCAACGCAGACTTAACTTACACCTGCTTGCTTTGTGCCAATAAGGAGTGCTCCCTTATTGTCTCGACGGAAGTGATGCTGGGGGTTAACTGCACAGTGCTGTTTCTTCATCGCTTGTGAATTGATAATGTGAACCATGTTCATGTGTGTAATAAGTTATTGCTCACAATTGTATTAGAGGAACAAGAGGCTTATGGTTTTCATTTATTAACCCCCTAATTGGTCACATGGAGATCACCAGCATCTCACTCTCAGTGGGCAAATTTGTAGTGCCTGCATATCCTCAAGCTGCAGCAGTCTAGGAGCAGGTACTGAAACGGGCAGAGATCCCACCCACTGCAGAAAAGGATATGAAAGGGCAGACATGCCAGACACCCTTTTGATACCTTGTTGTAGGATTCTTTCAGCTTCAGAGCTTTCAGTCATGCCCAAATCAGTGAGTTGTTCACCTTAACATTTCCTTGGCAAAAATATTGGCATGGCAAATATATTCTTGGAGTATTTAAAAAAAAGGACTTGTAGTGAGAGAGAGAGCTTCTGGCAATTTCCTAGTCTTTGAACATCTATTTTTAGCTATTTTAATGGAAAGGAGGGAATAGATACGTTCAGGAACAACTGTGTTAATGATATGAAGCAAGCTAACATTTTAATAACATTTGGGGCTGAATGTCAGGTCTCATCAAATGAAGACAAAGTCTGCTTGACTCTGCAGCTAAGGACACCCTTGGCGGCCAGTGCAGGTCAGATGGCCTAGAGGAAAAATGGCAGACATGTTCGAGCTATATTTGTTCCGCTTTCAAAAGTGCATTTGGAAATAACAGCTGTCATTTCTCCATGATGATGGCCACAGCCTCATTGCTAGAACAGTCGGCATTGGGGTTCAGGGTCAGTATTCTGAACAAAGTTTCCTCTTTTTTTTTTTTTTTGGCTGGTTGTATAGTTAGTTTTGTATAATGAGTCTTCATACATTATGCCTTCTGCTAAGCTTCTGTTTGTGGTAGGAAATGGTACTTGACTTTTTGAACTTCCAGAGAGCTTGCTGAGCTAAACAAAATTGTTGGACCTCTTCTTCAGTTGCAGCCTTGATAACCTTGAGGCAGCAGAGCTGGCTTATTCATCTCTGCTTTGAACCATATGATAGCCTATGAAGTATCTGTGCTGTGACAAGGTTAATTTTTGCCAGAAACAGAGTGGATTTTAGGAGTGAATAGTTCAGGGAGGTGGCAGCTAGATTTTGTTCATACCACTTTTTCTAGTTAATTCATTGCATACTCTCCAACTCTACCATTATTACAGTTGTCCTATACTTTGGTCTAGGTTGATGAAGCCTCATACTAGAGGCACAATCTTCTGTCTTGATCCTTCTTGGGTGTGTGACAGAACCTCCCACATCATTCATGGGCTGATGAATTTGCAGCAGTTTCAGAACCAAGTGTCCAAAAACCATGTGTCGAGTATCCAAAAACCATGTTTTTCTCTTTTTCTGGATAGTGCTCCTCATTGGTTAATATATGGGCTGTATTTTTGAGCTAGACCACCAAGCATGTCCAAGTGTATTTCTTGGAAGAAATATATTGTGCTATATTGTGGCATGTCCTAACAGCTTTTGTATTACACATACTCACTTTTTTGCTCCCTATAACAGCCATCTCTTTTGCTGTTGTAGGGAAACCTGAGCAACTGGGAAGTTCTCCTGCTCATATTTTTGAGATTTTGAGATTTTTCAAGGACTTCCTGCTGCTGCAGTTTGGAGCTGCACCTCCAATCGGCATGACTGCCTTCTAGTAGCAGTTAAGAGGTTTTTGGAGGTGTCTGCACGCAGACTCCAAGACAGTGTTATCCGACTGTATATTTCATACACATCTGGAAGCATGTTGTGTATGAAATATTTATCCTCCTATTAAAACTTTCTTCAAAGAAACATAGAGGCATTGGTCTTGTAGTGGTTCATGTAGAAGACAAAGATGCAGCAAGACCCACTGAAAGAAACCACAAAGAATGGATTTTGAGGATTAGGGCATAATGAGCTGGTTCCCACATAATGCTAAACCAAATTATGGCTTAGCACAGGCACCCCCAAACTGCGGCCCTCCAGATGTTTTGGCCTACAACTCCCATGATCCCTAGCTAACAGGACCAGTGGTTGGGGAAGATGGGAATTGTAGTCCAAAACATCTGGAGGGCCAAAGTTTGGGGATGCCTGGCTTAGCATGAACAAACAAGTGTGCTGATGCACAGTAGGAAAACGGTGCCTGCTTTCTCTCTCCCAACTGAGGAATAAAGCAATGGTCTGGTTCAGTGTTATGTCTGAACTCAGGCTTGTGGTTTGTCTCACATCAAACAGTGAGCTGCAACCAAGGCTTATTCTTGACTTGCGACTTGTGACTTGTGATTTGCTTGGGGGAGACAAACCATGAGCCTGAGTTGGGCTGTAATGCTAAACCAAACCAAGGCTTAGCTTCCATAGCATGGTGGCAGCAGAAGTGGGGAAGAAGCAAAGCTGCCATGATTTACTAATTGCACCAGCATGCTTGCATGTTCACACTAAGTCATACATAGTTGGCTTGGCACCGCGTGCAAATGAAGCCCTGAAGCTACTCCTATGGAATTAATACATCTTGTCCAATATTGTCCGCTTCAACTGGCAGCAGCTTTCTGAGATCTTGGGTCAGACATCTTTCAAGGTCCCACTGCCTGAGGTATTTTGTCGCTGAGACTAAGCCTAGAACCTTCACCATATATGAATACAGTATGGCTGACCTATGGCCCTTTCCTCAGAACTGCTTGCGGTTGTGGGAAGCTTTTTACCTGCTGCTGATGTGGGCCTCTCTCACAGCCTTGACAATATTGAATATTCTGGATACCATATTGGCCTGAATATAAGCTGCACCTTTAAAATTCAAGGGAGGGCGAGAAAAAAAAGACAATACCGCTCCCTTCAAATTCCACAGGCACTCACACCTGTACCGTTTTACCATATGTCTGTTTCAGCAGCAATACCGTAAAAGCCAATTTTTGTAAAGTTGTGAATTTAAGCTGGACTTTAACTTTTCACAGTCGGAATTTGGGGGGAAAAGATGTGGTTTATATTTGGGCCAATACAGTATATTTTATTAAGTGTGCATGAGGAGAGGTGGGGAGAGATCTGTTTTGGAAGCATCCTAAAAGGATAACAGACCCCTCCTTTTTTTTTGCTTAAAAATGCTGGGAGAAACTATTTCAGGAAAGCATAAATTGATTTCATTGTGGTACATGACAGGGCTTTATGTTTCAGTGTGGCATTTGAGAAAAAGCAAGTTTTCTGATGCTGTAAAGACATGGAAAACACCCATTCCTCCTTAGTGGAGGAAGTGATTATGACTATGTGTTTTCACTGTTAGTACTTGATAATCCTTCTCTCCCCCTTACTATTCTCAGCCTGCTTAGTTGTTGGGCGTTGTCAGACGAAGTGGCTAAAAATAACAAATAAGGGGGAGGCTGGTATAAGGTGGATTTCTCTACTACTGCGACTTGCTGTATTTATATTTACCATATGAAGGGGGAGGCTGGGCAGTGGGAGAGAGAAGGCCTGTTTGGCATTCTTGATAAATGGGATATACTGTTCCAGCCTATGGGGGCCATCTCTTGGTAGGTTTTAGAGGGCTTATGATCTAAAGTGGGTTCTTCCTTAACAAATAAGTGCAGAGTTTCATCTCATTATCCAGTGGTTAAATTTAGACATACTGCTTAAACTTAATCGTTCATTTTAGAAAGGCATCTAGTTTTGGCAGAATGCTTCCAGTAGCAGGGAACTCTCCACAATTCTGCTTGAAATCTTCATTATTTTTAGCTTCTCCGTGTTACCATGATGCCTAATATTTTACTGCTTGGCAAGTCGAAGATCCTGTCGTCTCTTCAACAGCCCCCCCCCCCAATTCAAAATGCTAAGGAAACTGTTTGATCAGTGAGGGCTATTCTAATCAGTCCACCAGACCTGCTGAAGTTGCAAATTAACAGAAGCTGTGAAGGACATGGGTGAGCCTGTGATACCATGCTGTCCCAGTCTTTCTCCATAGTGGTGGGAAGCAATGGGTGCTTGGCTGCTGGAGCAGGGACAGATTGCTTGGCTCCAGCTGCAAAGCGGAGTAGTGTGGGAGAGTTTTACCTGAATGCCCAGGTGTGCTGCTTACCTGGCTTCCCAGTCCTGGGGTCATGGCAGGTTACTGACAGGAGGGAAGATGAAGCGATGGAGAGGTCGGTGCCAACACCTCCCTGCTGCCTCACCTCTTCCTCTTGGAAACTGCCCATGACCCCAGTGGTGGGAAGCCAGGGAAGCCGCCCTGCCCCACCAGCCACTACTGGAGGAGAGGTTGCAAGGTGAATGGGCATGTGCCATGGGGCAGATCTTGCCAAGGGCCACGGGATTTAGATATACCTTCAAAATGATAATAGCTCTATGGGCTGAGAGTGGGTTATAAGGAAACTCTCCGCTCTGAATACAAATACATTGCCAAACCAGGTTTCTCTCACCTGCATATGGTTTTCAAAGCCACCTTTTGCATGTGTAGAGGCTACAGTATCATTCTAAAATACTCTCTGAACCTGTTTTTATTTTGGTCTGTCACTCTTTTCTAGCATAGTTTTCTTGAGTATATGAATATGTTAAACTAAAAATAATGTATGCACATTTTAGTGTGTTACTTTCAAAATCGGTGATTTAAAAGATTGCTCTCAATCACATTTGTCTCAACATACTGTTTTTGGAAAATTAATTTTATCTTTGTGAGATTTCCATCCTTTTGTAAGTTTCCAGTGGAGAAGGCTTTTAAAACAAGCCAACTCCCATACAGCCAAGTAAAACGGACTATTCCCAAAGTCCCGCCATAGCAAAACACCCATCTCCCCCTGTTTCTTTCCACCCGTATTTTAATCTGGGTTGTCTAATGTTGACACAGCTGCACAATCATGATAACATTCCTAATGAGTGATGGGAGTTTTCTGATTTCTTGATTTTCTGCCCTCTGCTTTTCCAACTTTGTTTTGAGCACTTTAGAAGGGATGTCCCTCAGGTCTGTGTCAGTGGCAAAGTGCCTCTTCTTTCCCATCTGCAAAGTGTATCTCAGCTTGCTGACAGTTAGAAATATATGTGCTGTTTAGGCCAAGGCCACATCAAGGATTTTTGCTCTTTAAATAAATCAGTATTTTGGCACTTTTGCCCTCCTTCCCCTGCCCCACCAAATCTACGTTGCTGCTTCTTGGTTTTCAAAATTCAGACATTTGGGACATAATGTTTCTGGGTTGTCCTAAGTGCCTTCCACTGAAAATGCATGTTTGAAATGCAGAACTACTCCAAGTCTCTGTGTCCTTGAGCATAGGTTTTGGAATTTGTGCTGAAATCACTTTGCACCTAAACCTGGTCTCCATGTATTGGATCGGGATTGCCAGTAAATAGAGGATTTATTATCCACTTTTTACCCACCTTGTATAGTGGGTTTTAGAGATGGCGTCTTATGCATTGTGCTGCCTGACTTCAGAGCAGTGAGATAGTAACTCATCTGATATCTCCACTTGGGACAGTTACATCTGTGATTTTTCTACAGAGCCTCACTTGCTAGTCATATATCTCACCCTCAAGGTCTTCATAGTCTGACAGTCATTGCACGAGTAATCTCTACTCACAGAATTAATTTCATCTGCATTTATCTCAAGTATGATGACCCACCCTACACATTCCTTGCTGTTCCTTCCTCACTTTGGTTTGTTATGCAAAACCAGAATAATAGATTTTTCTGCCTCTTCCAGGAGAAGCAGGGCATGTTTAAACAGACTAGGGCATGGCATTACGTTGAACAGCGCTGACAAAGCTTTGAATCATCCTAGCTAAACACACCTTAGTGTTCAGGTATGTGGCTGTGATGTCACAACTTCCTGCCTAGCCCACACCCCTCCTTTTTACACACCTTTCACTTCGCTTGCAGCTAAATGTTAATAGATGGGAAGAGCCCTTCCTTGTCTGTTGTACATAACTGTCGGGCACATAAAAGTGTTTGCCAGGAAGGCTGGGCTCTTTATTGACCCATATTTGATACCTTGCTTTCAGACATGTGACAAATGTAAGAAAGACTTAAAGCAAACCATGCAAAAGCAGAGTCTTCAGTGGAAGAAAGATTGCCTTTGCAGTCAGAAATGGTTTCTAATAGCACCCAGCTTTGAGTTTACACCTGTCCGTCTATAAAAGTTGGGAAGACACACACTAGTGTCACCAAGAGACAAAAAACCAAGATAAGACTATGCATGTGAAGATGTAGACTTAATTATCCAGATAATAAATAATGTGAAAGGGGGAAAATGGCTTAGTTGCTTCATTTTAATGATTTATTTCCTTTTCCTTTTAATAAGTAATTTGGAATTGGTTCATTTGTTTTGGTTTTCCCATCCATTTTGATGAGACATTCATCCATTCTTCTGCTGCCTGCATCCTTTTGTGTTTTCCATTAAATGGCGTATTTTCTGGTGTTCTGCTGCCAACCATCCATGCACAGTCCTACCATATTTCAGACAGATGGGCAAAGCATGCCCATTTTATAGACAATTTGATTTTTTAATACATTACATTACATTTTTTTTACATTAATTTCACTGGGAGACCCAGCTGCATTCCTCCTGCTTGTCACTTGTCTGCCTGAAATTCTCGAATACATTTTTCCAGAACCTGTGATGCTGTGACTTCATAGGCAGAGATGCAATAATTTTCTTCATTTGCCACATTGGGAATGGTCAGCAGTGTTCAACAAGGATCATAAACAAAATTTCACAAGCTGTCTATATAGCTTGAACCCTCATGAACTGTAACTGGGTTTTTTTAAAAAAAGCTGCTGCTGCTGCTTTATTTATGCCCCACCCATCTGGCTGGGTTTCCCCAGCTACTCTTAGTGGCTTCCAACAACATTAAAAACTTCCAGATACAGGGCTGCCTTCAGATGTCTTCTGAAAGTTGCATAGTTATTTGTTGCATTGTTATTTATCTGGGGAAACACAGCCAGATGGGTGGGGTATAAATTATTATTATTATTATTATTATTATTATTATTATTATTATTATTATTTCCTTGACATCTGATTGGGAGGGTGTTCCATGGCAAAGAAGGTCCTCTGCCTGCTTCCCTGTAGCTTTGCTTCTTGCAGTGTGGGAACTGCCAGAAGGCCCTTGGAGCTGGACCTGTTTCTGGGCTGAACAATGGGGTGGAGATGCTCCGTCAGGTATACTGGGCCAAGGCTGTTTAGGGCTTTAAAGGTCAGCACCAACATGTTGAATTGTGCTCAGAAATGTATTGGAGCCAATGTAGATCCTTTAGCACCGGTGTTATATGTTCTCGGCAATCACTCCCAGACAATCACTCCTAGCTGCCGCATTCTGGATTAGTTGTAGTTTCTGAGTCACCTTCCAAGGAAGCCCCACATGGAGCACATTGCAGTAGTCCAAGGCGGGGGGGGGGGGAATAACTAGTACTGTAGTAGTGACACGTGTAGTAGTAGTAGTAGTAGTAGTAGTAAGTTATTTATACCCCATCCATCTGGCTGGACTTCCTCAGCCACTCTGGGCAGCTACCAACAGAATTAATGATAATAATAATAATAAAGCAATAAAACATCAGACATTAAAAACTTCCCCAAACAGGGCTGTCTTCAGATGTCTTCTAAAAGTCAGATAGTTGTTTATTTCCTTGACATCTGATGGGTGGGCATTCCACAGGGCGGGCACCAGTGGTTCCCTGTAACCCCGCTTCTCGCGGGGAGGGAACCACCAGAAGACCCTCAGAGCTGGACCTCAGTGTACTGCTGATCTTTATCTGGCACCCAACTGGAGTTGACAATCTGATTTCTTTCTGTTTATATTCCACTGTCCATGACAAGAGGGTGTACAAAGCTGTGTTAGGCTTCTGGGTAAGGTTACATGTTGTACTCATTTGCCAGACACGCACAGCAGCCGCCCGTGTTGCAAGTAGGGAAATACAGTCCACTTTGTAAGGGTTCTGGCACCTCAGCAGTCTTTGGTAATTCACTGCACTGCAAAAGATACATAAGTATGCCGTGTGGGTTTCTATGTCCACCTTTAACCAGGTATTACTAGTTGTCTGTGATTTTCAGTCATTGAGGTTGGGCTTTCCAGTGAACTGTATGGACCTGATAACTGCCTGGGGTGGGCAGTCCATCTGCTGTTAGTTGGGTCTTCTGGTTTCTGTAAGGGAGATGAGGGATAGTCACTTTTCTGGTATATTTCTAGTTCAATAAAGACCCCCTTTTCCATGGTACCGTATTGTCTTGTCCTAAGTGCTCCTGGTGGTGATGTGCAATTTGTTTTCCATTTTTATTTGGTTTGTACTCTGTTGCATCCAGTGTTTTTATTTGAATGGATTTTCCAGCTATAGCATGTCTCAAGCTGGGAGGGGATCTCCCTGTCTGGAGGCAAGGGAAGTCTCCTGAATTGGTTCTGCCTCCAGAGTCTGATGGGAGAAGTTTCTCTAGTCAAGCTGCTCTCCTACTTACCACTGCAGAGAGGGAACCCTTGACAAAACAAACAAACAAAAATCTAATGTTCTATTCTTAATGGTTGGGTTACTTGGCATAGGGGCCAAGTTAGACCCCCATCTCATTGATGTCCTCCTTTATGTTATTCCCACATAAGACAGCCAAGCTATACCTTACAGGTTTTTTTTTTAATCAACAACAGTTATTGTGCAATAAACAAATTGAGCAGATTAAGAATTTACACCTAAAATGCCAACATATGTTCTGGCATTATTGACTTTAATACCATCATGTCATTCTAGTGTATGCACTGCATATTTTAGACATAAATATTAAGAGGAAGGATAAATGGCCAGTTCCCAGTTTCAGTTTCATGCTTTGGAGCTGCACGTTAAGTGCAGTGTTAAATGTACAGTGGTACCTCGGGTTACAGACACTTCAGGTTGCAGACGCTTCAGGTTACAGACTCCGCTAACCCAGAAATAGTACCTTGGGTTAAGAACTTTGCTTCAGGATGAGAACAGAAATTGTGTGGTGGCGGCAGGGCGGCCGCAGCGGGAGGCCCCATTAGCTAAAGTGGTACCTCAGGTTAAGAACAGTTTCAGGTTAAGAACGGACCTCCAGAACGAATTAAGTTCTTAACCCGAGGTACCACTGTATTTATGATCTAGGAAAACGGGCAAGCCCTTAGATGGCAAATCTTGTTGATGACACATGTAGTTTGAGGAATTGCTGCCTTGGTTTTGACAGCCCTTTCTACCTTTTGTGCGAGTGTGTGCCTAAAATATAGGCATTTTGAGAGCCTTGGGTTTGATTCCACTGCTTCAGTGAGAAAGCTTTACATGTCTACATAGATTAGTCCTTATTGCAGATATCAGTGAGGTGCTCCAGTGAAATTACTAGACAAATGAGTAACTTGATAGTATCTGTCTATCTTAAGTTGCTTATTTATATGCCTTGCAACTGACAACTTGGCCAGAGTCTGGAATATGAGGAAATCTAGTTGGATTCATCTCTGATTTATTTTGAACTGATGCTGCTCAAATTTTCGAGACCTTGCCCCATCCTGGATGTAGCTTTTCTTTAGAGAGGTACATGAAACAAGCTGGGCATATTGGATTGAGTAACTTTGGAAGGAGAGGAATGGGCATGTGGGACTATTGCTATAGGTGGGTGACAGAAGATACGGTAGGTATGATTCTTTGGCCTTAAACAGAGGAGTTCTGCGAATGGTATATATATTAAATCTGGATGTGTAACAGCATACAGTATTCTGTTTGCCCTTAGATAAGTTTACAGGGTCACTCACTTCCTTTGAGTTCAGTTAGCCTAGTTTAAGAGACAAAGCCTTTGTTCTCACTTGGAGTGTGATTTTATCATTGCTTGCTTGCTTGTTCTCTGCATTGAAAATCTTTTGATATAAAAGCAGATTGTAAATTTTCTAAATACATAAGATAAACTTCACAGATCATAGGATAGTTAAAAATATTTGACTTCATTGCCCTCAGATGGTTACATCTTTCCATTCAGCTGAGAACTATGTGGGCAATTTTAAGCATTCCAGTGATGGCGGCAGCTCCAGAAACTCAGTAGAACCATAGTACCTTTACATTGCTCCTGTCTGACACCTCCCTGTGGGACAGGAGCATTTCCCTCCCTGGGGCTGGAGAGAGGAGTACTCTCCAGAGAAGCGAGAGTGTCCTGCTGAGTCTCGAGATCTGATTATCACTTTCCCTAAGAGTGTTCACACACAGTGGCAAAAGAATGCAAAAAATGAGAAGTGTTAACTTTAGAGATTCATAAACTCCAGGCCAGACATTTTTTTGAGACTGTGTCACAAGACACTTGACATCAGGGGTTTTAATTCAAGGCAATTGTATCATACCCAAGGATTCCAAGCCTTCGTGAATGAAGGCATCTGATTATGAGCATCTAACAGGCTGACACTTCAAAATGTGATGCCAGTGCTTGAGAAGAGCATCTTCAGAAAAGGAAGCTGACCTTGATATTTAGCTCTGTAGATGCAGGGATGCTGATCTATCTGTCCCCTTTGGTCCAGACATAGCAGCATTCTGCTGCTGCTGCTTGGAGCCTGTGACTGAAACTGGCTAGTCTGTTGAGATTGCCAGCTCTGTAAGGACAGCAAACTTCACAAACCAGCCTTCTCACAATATGTTGCCCTTCAGAGGTTTCAACTTCCATCAGCCTTTGTTAGCATGGGCTGCTGAAAACTGGAAAGTGAGTTTTAGGGACTAAATGGAACACATTTCTTACAGTGTCTTAACATCTCATTCTCAGAGATATTGCAGCAAAAGCTTCAAATCAGAAGGATTGGCTATGAGCCAATGTAGCACTTTAACTGCCAAGATTGTAATACTATAGTAAGCAGCTGTACAATCTCTCTTCTATGCAAGGCAGACTCTGATCAGGAAATTGTATGCTTAGTTTTCATAAGTCAGTCATTGCGGAGTCTGACTCACGGGTTTCCTGTGTGGTTGTGGAATTCCTGCAGGGTGACTGTTGCCTTGATCTCCTTTCTGGATACCTGTTTGAATGGCAGCTATTTGCAGATTTTGCTAGAAAGGTTGCTTTGAAGATATGCTGGAAGCCAAAAGCCAGGTGGGTGGTGGCTGGATAGCAGCAGGTTGCCCCATTAAGGGCTTGCACAAGTTGTGAGCCACAGAGCATCAGCCATGGATGACAGCCCACCAGGGGCTCTTGGCTGGGGCATCTTCAGTTTGGTCAAAAGTTGTGCAGGGCTGACTCAGCCATCGACCATTAAGGTCTTGGCAGAGAATGTGGGAGTGTCAGCAGTAGCCGAACCAGGCAAGCGGCCTTTTCTTCCACCAATGTGCTGAAGGTTGAGAAATCCATTCTGGAGGGTAAGATGGCGGTTACACTGGAAATTCTGCTGCTACCTTTTTGCAATTGATTTGATGTCTGTTTAGGCAATCTCGGAGGATGAAGAGCAGCCAGACATTCCCACTGTGTCGATTCATTAGAGAGAAAGTTTCGTCAAACTTGGAATGATTAGCTCCCCATGCACAGCTGCTAGGTGAACTTGCTTTCTCGAACAGGCTTTCTGTGTGGCATTAATATAGTTCACTGTCCTTCTGATAAGTATCTTGAGCCAGAATGTTGTACACTTACTTCTCAAAAATCAATTTTTTTCTTTGTTCTCATGGATGATGATTGCCATTTGAAAAGCTTTTGTTCATGAGAGTTAAAAGGTTTCCTACTTTCCCACTTCCTACACTTCTGGTGCCTTCTGCATCATCATCATCATTACTTATACCGCCCTATACCTGCATGGTATGGGTTTGTAAACTTTTTATTCTTGCTGCCATGTGGTCAGGTGGAAACAGTATAAAGCTAGAAAGTATTTCCTGCTTTGTGGTGATGGCCCGTTTCTGTCCTGGGATCCAACACGAGCTGGTAATCACACCAAACCTAGCTGGCCTTAAGCTTTCAGAGCCACTAGAGAGATACCTGACATACCGTAGCTTGAATCCCACCTGGGGAATCTGGATGGGAATGATGATGCGGCCATTCCAGCATTCCTCGGCATATCAGCCCTTTTCTGGGTGGTGTGTCTGTTGGGGAAATGGCTTCACTTTTTGTTGGAAAGTTATTAACAGTGACTGTGGGGACCAGTGTACTAATTCCACCCATGAAAAGGGAATCGTTCTGCATGTGCACTGCTTTCTCTCATCCATGTAGGCGTCTAACCTCCACCCACCCACCGCCTTCCCACTAGACTAGGCCTTCTTTCTTACTGGGAGGTCAACATACCTTTCTGGTCTTTGGGCTTGTTTGAGAGAAACGGCAGGCAAACAAGAGTAGAGTTGGCAAAACGCCATGGTGGTACCTCATATTTGAAATGCCCTCCCTAGAGAGGCTTGCCTGGCATCAACTCATTTATCTTTCCAGCACCAGGAGAAGACTCTTTATTGTGTGCATGCCTTTTGCTTATTTTGATATTGCGTCCTCTTACTGGTTTGAGTTTTGTGGCTGTAGTCATAAGGGCTTGCGATGGGGGTGAGCTGTGGTCCTACCTGCCTTAACCCTTACATCTTATACCTTACCCCTTGCACTCTTACTGGCAGGGCAGAAATGAGGGTGGGTGGAAGAGAGTTCTGGAGTTCCTCTGGTTTTCTCCCAGGTTTGTTTGTTTTTTTAAAATAAAAGAGCATTTCCCCTTCATTTGGAAAGCAATAAGAAGGAATTAAAGGGGCTTGAGCTCTGTTCTTTTCTCGACACCCTTTCCCACCCCGAATACTCCTGTTGTATGACACAGTCTGCATCAGAGCGCCCACAGTGGTGAGTCAGAGCTGGCTGTGCTAGCACAGAAGTTAGCAGTGATGCGTATAGATCTGTGCAAACTTATCTACCTTGTCCCCAGTTCCCAGAGCAGAAAGAAATATTTGGTGGATGTTTCAACCAGGCCCTTTTAAAACTCATTTGTAATACCTCTTAAGGATGTTTCAGTCAGGATTTCCTGACAAAGGTACTGAAAATCACTCAGCTTAGAAAAATGGTCATTTTGTCAGTGTTCAGCCTGTGTCTTCAATTAAATAATACATTGGATTGGAAATTATATTGCTCTTCTGTCTTGAGTAAAACTCCTATTTAAAACTAGCCATCAGAGGTTTGTCTGCCTAGACAGAGGATGGCTGACATACATTTTGCAAGCGGCGTTCCTGTTTTAGATTGTGCTGGCATTTGCCTCTTTCCTGGCTTAAAAACAAGGTGTTCCTCATCTGCCATTAGTTAGGTGTCCATGAGTACCTGCAAAGAGCAGGAGGGAGCCTAAAACTAGGCTTGCACCCTGCTGTCTGGAGCAAGGTGGGCCTGAGGGCAGAGCAGTACAGTCCTCTTTTCCTTTGGCAGGAAGAGGAAGTGGGGAACTCCTTCCCTTCTCTAGGCAGAGCATAGCCCTTGTGTCTAGTAGCCATTATCCATCTCCTCTAAGTAGAATACCTTTATCCTCCACAATTTTGTCTAACCCTCTTTTAAGATATCTAAATTCCTCTAACCTCTAACTAAATTCCTCAGTATGTTTTTTGGGGGTGGGGGTGGTGTTCAATCAGTGCTAGCCTCAGTTTGATAGTTGTCCCACTGATGTTGATGGACATGAGTAGCTAAGGTTCAGGATCTACTCTGAGTGGAACTTGATGGAATACAACTCTTTGCTGTTACTTTTGTGCCTTTCAGCAGAGAAAGTCGTACCTGGAGCGGAGTGTGAAGGAAGCTGAAGATAACATCCGGGAAATGTTGATGGCTAGAAGAGCACACTGAGGGTTTCAGCCCCACCACTGCCTGCCCCTTACCTTTGGACTGAACAGTTGGGCGCTAAGCATGTTTGAAACCTTGCAATATATAGAACTAACTGTTGAAGACACAAGGAGCTTCAGTTATGTCATGTCAACCCCTCCCTGTATTTTGGTGTACTAGTAAATCCTGTGTTATATAATATGGCTGCCCGACCTGTCCTGGGTTCTCTGTTAACATGGACATTTTTTCAGATGTCTCTTCTGTTGTCCTGCATCTGCCTTATCCCAGTTTCAACTTCCCACAAATTTTTCTATTGAAAACCGAGCTGTAGCTCAAGAGTGGGGCGGGGCCAGCCTTGGTCTGTTCTGCAGCATCCGCAATAAGCACGAGGGCTTTGCGGAAAGGAACTGGTGTTTTCTTTGTGCTCCTGAATGCCATGCTTATGCCAGTCAATCTGGGATTAACCTAATTCTGGTTACACCCGGGGGGGGATTGTGGGGTGTCAGCATGGGAGATAGAAGCAGAACAACCTGTTCACAGTGCTAGGATTCTTTCTTTCTGCTTGCCTCCCCCTGTAGAAAAGGATGTGCAGGGCAGTTAATGTCTAGGGACCAGGAACACTATGAAAAGCTGTACATGAGAACTGGGCGAACTGGATGTGCACTGATTGGATTTTGGCTTTCAACAGTTTCGTGTTCCACAGTCGAGGCAAATTAGGATGGTGGGAGTGGTTCATAGTTGGCATGGCGTAGTCAAGAGTGCCCTTTCAGTGGGCAAACAAGCAGCTTGTTGCTGTGAAAGACGCCCATAAACCGTTGCCAAAAATATACCAGGACTCTGTAAGATTTGCAGCCCAAAGGGTAAGAGGAGGAGGATGGCATGCTGCTGCCACCTTGTGGCTGATATCTGTACCATGATGCCTGCTTCCCCCATTTTATCCTCACAACAACTTGGGTAGATTAAGCTGAGAGACACAGTGACCCAGAGAAATACTGCCTCCTAGCTGTCCTAATCTGATACAGCTAATGTTTTATCCATGTTGACAGTGTCCCATTGAAAATACCCCCGCTCCAAACTTTAATTAACACAGAAGAGACCAGTTGAGGACAGTATTTGTCCAACGGTAGGGACACTGAGCCCTTCACTTCTGGGGAGATGGGAAGACTGTGCTCATAGGGTGGTATTCAGCCAGGTTTCACTTTAAGTAGACCTGTCGAACTTCAATTGGTCCAAGTTAGTCACACTAATTAATTTCAGTGTGTCTGCTCTGAGTAATAGGTATAGCACCTACAATCTTGTCTGGCCCTGGCAAAAATCTTACCTAAGGTACTGCACCGGCCATCATTATACACCTCATTGCTTATCAGGCTGTATTCAGAGTTGAAATTGGATTGTGCTAAATCTAGTCTGTTCTGGGAAGAAACCAAGTTATAGTCAGAAAAATACTCCTAGCTCAAGGTGAGCCCATAATTGTCCTTCACTCAATGCTTCTCTACAGCCCTCCAGAAGGTATGAATAGCAGTATTAAGCCCTGAGTAGAATCAATTTTAAACAAAAGGTTGGGCTGAGGGGAAAAGAGGAGGGGTCTGTTGGCACACCGTTGTGGGTTGGGAAGAGCTACTGTAATCTGGATCCCTTTTCAGTCTCCCTGCTGGGGTTCAGGCTCGAGTCAAGCTGCCTTTTGTTTATTTCTCTGCACGAACTAGAATTTCTCCAGTTACAGGCTGCTGCTAACAGATCACGAAACAGAAATACAGTGGCGCCTCGCAAGATGAATTTAATTCGTTCCACGAGTCAATTCGTTTTGCGAAAAAATCACCTTGCAAATCGCGGTTTCCCATAGGAATGCATTGAATTTTCTTTTTGCCCATAGGAACACATTAATTAAATTTCAATGCATTCCTATGGGAAACCGCGATTTGCAAAATGAATTTTTCGCAAAACAAATTCGTCTTGCGAGTCACCATCAGATCGCAAGACGCATTCGTCTTGCAGGGCATTCGTCTTGCGAGGTACCACTGTATTGTCTGTGTAGAGATATCTGGTGCTGCCATCTTCTGGTATAAACCCAGTTTTAATCCAGTTAATAGATTCTGGCTGCCCTTACTAAGTCTAGGCAAGGTAAACCCCGACAATCCTATTCAGACAAACCTCTAGCCTGTACCAGCTGGTCCCTTCCAAACATGGTTGGACTACAACTCCCATCATCACTGGTTCTGCTAGCTAGGGATAATGAGAGTTTTAGTTCAACAACATCTTCAGACCCAGAAGAGGGTGGCATGGGAGTGTTGTGGGCATAATGGTACACTCCACTGACAGAATGACCCAGAACCAAACCCCCATGCAAAATGGGGATTGCCTATATGCATAATACTTGACACAGCAGAATAGGAAAAGTAAATTATTATTCTGCAATATCTGAATTATCTGTAATTAAATTCTTCTGCAATATCTGAATTCTAAAGATTCCACTACAGTTCCATCTGTGCCCTTCCTTGAGGATTGTAGCCAACAGGTGATAACAGAAGCTCCTGGCCTTCAACACTTTGGGTAGAGAAGCTTGTTGGAGGCACCGGTGGAACAGGACTGGCGCCATCCTTTTGCTCAGTTGCTGCACACGGGAACACCTGGAAGTGCATTACTGAGCATCAGGTCTTGGTCATGAGATATTAGTGCACACAGAAGGCATGCCTTCTTGGTGCTCCAAACAGGTTCTGGGAACACTTGTGGGGAGAAAAATCCTATCCTTGTTCCTCTAGTTGTGATCAAATGCAGCACAATGCTTCTGAGGAAATTTCATTTCAAAAGAGGCTAGTAAAAGCTGAAGTGTTGTGCTCCCATTCATGATTGGGCCGGAGTGGGAGAACAAACAGAGAGCCCACTCCCAAGTATCCATAAAGTATTTCAAAGGCATAGTCTTTCAATGCCAAATTGCTGAGCTACTCCCACCCCTGATTATTTCAAATACATATTACATATAGGCACAATATATTCTGGTGGCACACTTTAACTCAACCTTGTCTTTAAGTCCTTGCTTGGTAGCCACTGAGCCTAGGGCTTGCTGGTCAGAAGGTCAGCGGTTCGAATCCCTGTGACGGGGTGAGCTCCCGTTGCTTGGTCCCAGCTCCTGCCAACCTAGCAGTTTGAAAGCACATCAAAAATGCAAGTGGATAAATAGGAACCGCTACAGCGGGAATGTAAACGGCGTTTCCGTGTGCTACTCTGGTTCGCCAGAAGCGGCTTTGTCATGCTGGCCACGTGACCTGGAAGCTATACGCCGGCTCCCTCGGCCAATAATGTGAGATGAGCGTGCAACCCCAGAGTTGGTTACGACTGGACCTAATGGTCAGGGGTCCCTTTACCTTTACCTTTTGGTAGCCATAAGCGACGAGGAACTGCGTGCTGGTGAGGACGTTGGCCTGCCCTCCCTCCCTTGTGCCTGGCACAGAAGGTAAGCCAGCTGCCACGGGAAGGACACCCTCTCCTCTTTGCCAGAGCTCCCCACTCCTCCTCTAGCCCACAGCAGGCTTAAGAACATTTTCCGCAGGCTAGTAATTTTTGTGGGCTTAGAAAAATGAATTTTCAAGATCTGCAAGCTTGACAGCAAAAACATTTAAGGTCCATTGGACTTGAGAATGTATTTGGCAAGAAAGTTTAAAATGGGAGAAAGGAGGGGAATCTTCCTTGGGCCTTTGGTAGATTTCAGCACCAGCTTTTCAAATATTTTTCCAGCAAGCTTAAGGTAGGTAAAGGGTGCTAAGTTCTTCGCAGTATGTAGCCCTGCTATTCAGTTAAATACATCTGAAGCAGCTTAAGCAGAGGTTAGCTTCCAAAAGAGTTTTTGGGGAACAAATGGGCATTTCTATCTTTGGATGCCGCGCACAGAATAACAAAAACTGACCGATACTCTTCATATTACTGGACCCAAATCTTTATTGAGCCCAATTTGTTAAACCAGAAGTAGAAGCAAGTAAGAAAAACAAACAATGATTGGCTTAAATTATTGCATATTATTCCATTTCTAAGAATGGTAAAAATTATAAATACATAATTTGTAGTAAAAGCCTTTTTGCAAAAAAAAAAAATATTTAGCACATTCTTTAAAGAACCACAAAGTTGGAGAAACAATGCTATAAAGACGTGGGGGGGGGGGAAGGGAGGTTTTCCTCCACTAAAACTAAAAAGTGCATAACCAACATCATGGTGCTATCTCTAAGGCAGGCAGGTGTTACTGTCGCCTGTGCAAAGCAGAGTCTTCATTACAGTACTAAAAAAGCAGTTGAGAAGATCAGAGGGAGAGGGGGGAGGCAGAGGGGGGAAGAAGAAGAAGAAGAAGAAGAAGAAGAAGAAGAAGAAGAAGAAGAAGAAGAAGAAGAAGAAGAAGAAGAAGAAGAAGAAGAAGAAGAAGAAGAATGCATAGCACTCCAAGTCAGAGGTACTGAGGCTTGACTTCTCAGGTCACTCAGGTCAGCATGTCCCAAAGGCAGCAGCAGCAGAGCGCAGTCCAACATGCCGTCAGGCAGGTACTTTCGCCAGAGTTATCCCTTCGCTGCTCTTCCACAACATACACTGGGAAGAAGAGAAAACAACACGTCAGTTGTGACACATCACCCACCATCACCCACAACGCAAGAAGAGGCCTGTGGCCAACTTACGACTTCATTTACACAACTGTTCTCCCGTGGCTAATGATGCTCAGAGGGTCATGGGGCTCAGTTTTGCCCAACATGAATTTGACATGCTGCTTGCAGGTAACAGGTGGAGGGAGATATATACACAGAGAAGCCTAGAAGGTTCTTGAATGTTCATCTTGCACATTTTAAAAAATTTAAGCATCTCTTTTACTAATGTAGAAAGGTGGTAAAGGTAAAGTAAAGGTACCCCGACCGTTAGGCCCAGTCGCGGACGACTCTAGGGTTGCACGCTCATCTCGCTCTATAGGATGAAGCAGCACATGGAAATGCTGTTTACCTTCCCGCCGGAGCTGTACCTATTTATCTACTTACACTTTGACGTGCTTTCGAACTGCTAGGTGGGCAAGAGCAGGGACCGAGCAACGGAAGCTCACCCCGTCGCAGGGATTCAAACCGCCGACCTTCTGATCAGCAAGCCCACTCTGTGGTTTAGACCACAGCACCACCTGCGTCCCTAGAAAGGTGGTACTCTACCCAGTTAAATAGCAGAAAGTAACCCTTCTCTTGCGTTCCAGAATTCTAACCAATGAAAGCAAAAGGTGCTGGGATAAGTGATGGGCACCTGGGTATTCTTAAAAACAGTTCCACTAAAACTAATACAAATAATAAACAATTTAACATAAAACTATCTACACTTAATATTTTTTACTCTGTGTTGATCACCCTTTTGCCATAAGGATCATACCCCAAAAAACATTTCTGCCTTTGTCCCTTCTTGAATTTGGCAAATGCCTGGAGGAAGGCGATCTGGATCAGGGCAGGCTGAAACTAACCAAACAGGTTTGTCTTGAAATCTATCTGGGCCTTGCTTTGTGTTGCTAGCCTGAATGAATGAGGAGAGTCTAGCAAAGTTTGTGTTTGTCTGCACACAGAGAACACACTGTTTTGCTAGGCTCCAGCATCAGCTGATCAGACAATGGCCCCATTCTCGACACCCCCATTGCTTCTTGCCCACATGGCCACTGACACCTCAGTGTTACTGTAGGACATTCCTCATAGTCCTCCTTGGGTGTGTGAAAGAATATCCACCCCCCCTTCTCTCTCCCCATCTGTGAATGGAAGCTATTTCGCAACATCTTTAAAAATGTGCAACATCTTTAAAATTGGGACCAGTTACCTGAAGGATTTAATGTAGTGTATACCCTCCTTCAGGTCCACTGGGCAGAGAGGGGAGAGAGTATTTCCAAAGACAGCTCCTAGATTACCAGCTTCCCAGGGAGGCTGACCCAGCACCTATGTTTAATATCCTTTGGGTGCCAGGCGAAGAGCTGACTCTGAAAGTCCTAGGCCTTTCAGAACTACAGTACATTGGGCAAAGAAAGGCAAAGGGGCAGGGGAGGGAGAACTCGAGGTAGAGGAGCTGCGCTGCAAAACAGGCAGCCAGGCTTGTGCCAACTGGGCAGGAGGTAAGGGGCAGCATATCCCACATAGACTGGTGTGCTCTGCCCCCCATCTCACCTGAGGGAGTGTCATGGAACAAGAGGACTTGGGATTCAAAGCTTCCCCCAGTCCATCCCAACATGCCTTTCCTCCCTCCCTCCTGCCAGAGGCCCAATGGCACAGGGTGTTTGAGGCCTGCATGGGTGGTTCTCCGTCTACTAGGCATTATTTCACCCAGGTTCAAGACCCAGTTTGCCACACACACCCCATGCATTTGCACGGGCACACACAGGCTGGGAGCCTCAATGGTGCCTGTGGCGAGATACACCGGTAAAGGGTCCCCAGACGTTTGACGGTCTATTGACCCAATACCTCCCTCGCCTATTTCTTCTCCTTGCTGCCACCAACCAGTAAATCTGTGTACTGGTACACAATTGATTTGAACCCAGTCAGATGAACAGTGAACAAAACAATTAAGTTTATTTAATGTGAAGATCTTACAAGCATATCAATTCTTATTGGTTTCTCAATTATGTTTACTTTAAGCTTAACCTTTAGTCTTAGTTCCCCCCCTTGTCCTCCCTGACTGAAGTTCTCTTCTTAACTCTTATAGATTCTGCACCACCGCTCACCTCCCTAGCTTCTCTAACCCTCTATTTCAGGGGTAGCCAGCTCCCAAGAGGCTGCGATCTACTCTCAGAGTTAAAAACTGGCAGTGATCTACTCCCTTTTTTGGGGTTCAGGTCAAAGTTGTTGAGCTTTTTTAGGGAGGAAGAGAGCACCGTTTTTTGCGGGGTGCAGGGCTAAAATGTTGAGCTTTTTTAAGGGAGCCAAAGTTGTTGAGCTGCTTTGGGGGGAGCCAGTGATCCACCACAGACGTCCAGTGATCTACCGGTAGATCACAATCTACCTGTTGGACGTGCCTGCTCTATTTCAAAATCCTCTCCACCTCTCTCATCAAACCCCCTCAACTCAACTCCTTTATCTCCCCCTCCTGTCTGCCTGCTTCTCCTTATATACCCCTGCTTCTGCCTGGAGAGCTCCTATTGACTGTTTCCCTCCCTAGCAACTTAACTCTTGCTGCAGTATTCAAGAAGCAGCATTTTAAAGCCTTAAGAAAATATTTTTGTGTCCTGCGTTGTTAATAGAAGCGCAAACATTTGTTTGTGTATTACTGAAAAAGAGACGTTTCACCTAGTTGTGGGGGGGTGAAAAGTCTCTTTTTCAGTAATACACAAACAAATGTTTATTGCTTCTTGAATACTGCAGCCCACCCTGCTAGACCCCCTCCTGCTTTTACCAATATTGCTATTTAGTTCCTCACAGTTGGAATCGAAGAAAAGCTTTCATATGGTCTCTCAAGAACTGCAAGGGCTACAAAGACGATCAAACTCCACCCCCCTCAGCCTTGATTTTAAACTGGGCTCTTGGCTGGCTCCAATTGATTAGCATAGATAAGGTAACTGAACAAACATTCTCAGTGACTGCTTGGCTTCCTCTTATCTTAATACCTTCAGAGGCTAATCCCTTACAAAGGTAAAACTTGAAAGCCTTGTTACCACCTCATTCACTCACCACAGCAAAAAGGGCCACATAATTGCCCCCAGAGTGGTTTTGCATATGTACTTCAAACAATTTTGGAAGCTGTCTGGACACTGTGTGGGACATTGGTATTTGTTAAATAAAACAATCAGAAGTGCAAGCTGGATTTCGAAGGGGCAGAGGAACCAGAGACCAAATAGCAAACATGCGCTGGATTATGGAGAAAGCTAGAGAGTTCCAGAAAAACGTCTACTTCTGCTTCATTGATTATGCAAAAGCCTTTGACTGTGTCGACCACAGCAAACTATGGCAAGTTCTTAAAGAAATGGGAGTGCCTGATCACCTCATCTGTCTCCTGAGAAATCTCTATGTGGGACAAGAAGCTACAGTTAGAACTGGATATGGAACAACTGATTGGTTCAATATTGGGAAAGGAGTACGACAAGGTTGTATATTGTCTCCCTGCTTATTTAACTTATATGCAGAATTCATCATGCGAAAGGCTGGACTAGATGAATCCCAAACCGGAATTAAGATTCCCAGAAGAAATATCAACAACCTCAGATATGCAGATGACACAACCTTGATGGCAGAAAGTGAGGAGGAATTAAAGAACCTTTTAATGAGGGTGAAAGAGGAGAGCGCAAAATATGGTCTGAAGCTCAACATCAAAAAAACCAAGATCATGGCCACTGGTCCCATCACCTCCTGGCAAATAGAAGGGGAAGAAATGGAGGCAGTGAGAGATTTCGCTTTCTTGGGCTCCTTGATCACTGCAGATGGTGACAGCAGTCACGAAATTAAAAGACGCCTGCTTCTTGGGAGAAAAGCAATGACAAACCTAGACAGCATCTTAAAAAGCAGAGACATCACCTTGCCGACAAAGGTCCATATAGTTAAAGCTATGGTTTTCCCAGTAGTGATGAATGGAAGTGAGAGCTGGACCATAAAGAAGGCTGATCGCCGAATAATTGCTGCTTTTGAATTATGGTGCTGGAGGAGACTCTTGAGAGTCCCATGGACTGCAAGAAGATCAGACCTATCCATTCTGAAGGAAATCAGCCCTGAGTGCTCACTGGAAGGACAGATCGTGAAGCTGAGGCTCCAATACTTTGGCCACCTCATGAGAAGAGAAGACTCCCTGGAAAAGACCCTGATGTTGGGAAAGATTGAGGGCACAAGGAGAAGGGGACGACAGAGGACGAGATGGTTGGACAGTGTTCTCGAAGCTAGGAACCTGAGTTTGACTAAACTGCGGGAGGCAGTGTAAGACAGGAGTGCCTGGCGTGCTATGGTCCATGGGGTCACAAAAAGTCGGACACGACTAAACGACTAAACAACAACAACAAATAAAGCAATCTCCAATTTGGAATACTGTAACTGAGTTTGAAAAAACTCCCGGCAGATGCAAGCTTTGAGATACGGAAATACATTTACAGAACAGCTATTTTCTCCCTAAAGATGAAGTGGGCCACCCCTTTCCACCTTCCTATGGTAAAATACCCACCCCATATGGCACAACTGCTCATTATGGAGTGTGTGTGACAGCACAAACTGAATGGGGAGATTGGTGGCAGCACAGCTAGGAATGTGGGGGAAAGCACAAATGTGGGGAAGACACACAGTCCAGGGCTTCTCAGTGCCTGCATTTGGGCAAAGAAAAGAGGGTGGGAAATAAAAATTGCAATTCTAGGGCAGCACTTGTGCCTCTCTGACCAGGGGAAGAACGGGCATCTTGGACACTGGCTGTCTCTTGGCTCTGAGGGGAGAAAGAAGATAAAAATAGCCTCAAAGTGTGACTAACTAGTTCCACAATTAGACACAACTCCATTTAGAAATAAGGAAGGGAGCATTCCGGATTGGAAAAAAGTATGTTGGGTGGGTCCACAGCATTTTGATATTTGTAAAGTCAGCAGGGGGCAGGAAGGCAGTCAAGAGACTGGAGCCTTGCACAAAGACAATAACAGCTTAGAGAGATCTTTGATCTGAGGCCAAGAGGCTGAAGGATTCCTAGATACAACAGGCAGTAAAACTTCATTGCAGAACACAAGCTGATAGGCCCTGGCTTCATTTCCAATGGGAGCATTTTGCAAGATCACACACTGGGGACAAAGGGGAGTTCCTGCTCTCTTCTCTCCCTGCGCAAGTGCTCTGTTGAAATGGTATCACTCTGGCTCAGAGACTATGCAAGCTGCCACTCTAAGTGACGTGGAACCAGATGCAAACAAATGTTTCACTCTCCTGTAAAGCAGGCAGAAAATCTGAAAAGGATTCAAGGAGCCCAGGGGTTACTGGAGGAGGGGGAGAGCCTTGGGCCCTTCTCAATACATTAAACACCAATACATTAAAATAGTAGCAGAAGCCAACAAGTGAACTAATAAGTTGTTAAAATGCACAAAAGCAAGACTTCTGAGCACACACTTTGCTGGCCAAAAGTTGTTGATAAAACTTGCAAGGCTTATCACCTGCAGCTAATTCTACTCCAAAGCCCTGTCAAAAACGTTACACTTGCCGCACCCCTGAAATAAAAAGGCAGAGCGTGTGGCTCAGCCCCTGAAGCTGGAAGCAAGCGTAACGTGATCCTGTGCCAACAGCCACTGTAACAAGAGCTCCACTCACATGATCCAAAACAACTTGAGGACATTCGGAGGAGGAGTGTTGCTGCTTTGGATAGGTCAAAAATATATTGCATAGATCGTTCCAACCATATTCTCCAACTGCCACCATCTGCATTGTCCCTCTGGTCCATCTGCAAAAGTTCTGGCCCAGTGTCAAGCCCCTACCTGGTCTCCCCCCCCCCTTTAAAATTGGCTAAGCTATGGATCTTTTAACACAACACCCCACCTATTGGGCTAGGCCAGGGGTCAGCAAACTTTTTCAGCAGGGGGCCGGTCCACTGTCCCCCAGACCTTGTTGGGGGCCGGACTATATTTTGAAAAAAAATATGAACGAATTCCTATGCCCCACAAATAACCCAGAGATGCATTTTAAATAAAAGGACAGATTCTACTCATGTAGAAACATGCTGATTCCTGGGCCATCCACGGGCCGGATTGAGAAGGCGTTTGGGCTGCATCCGGACCCCGGGCCTTAGTTTGGGGACCCTGGGCTAGGCAGTTGTAATCTTCAAGACTGCTTAATCTGGGCTCCAGGAAAACAGACCATGGAAAGAGAAGGGGTATGTTGGCAGGTAGAGGTAACTGAGGCAAGGCTCATTTTGGGAGGCTGACAAAGCCACAGGGTGAGCTGAAAGCAATAGAACGTCACTTTGTGCCTTCTGATTGGCTGTATTTGGCGGAAGGTCGGTGGTTCGAATCCCCGTGACAGGGTGAGCTCCCGTTGCTCGGTCCCTGCTCAACAACTTCAACCCTAATAAAAGGTCAACAATTTTGGGTGACCCTCACGGCCCTTCACTTCATCAAATCTGGCCCTCTTCGGAAAAAAGTTTGGACACCACTGATCTAGAGAATTCAGGATGAGGCAAGTCAAGAAATACTCATGAATATTTTTCATTATAAAAGTAACATATTTGTCCATGTTTTGGACCAGGCCCAAGGCAAAAGCACTAAGTGGATGGCATTCACCTCCACGAATCAGAAGGATCTTGCCCCACCTGTGAGAATCCAGAGAACTGAAATTTGTAGCCATTCCCAAAGCTCGGAACCACCACTCTATTATCAGTTATTTTTCTAAAACCAATAAAGCAGATTCTTCCTATAAACTCACATAGCCACTTATGGCAGTGGACATAGTTAAAAACTTCCTATCTGGAGTCCTAAGAGCAGAAAAAAACACTCCTGAATCCGAACCATTGCCACTCCCACCACCTCGTAAGTCCATTATCTAATCAGCTGCAGAGAAAAGAGAGCTAGGCTTAATCATCTCTGGGTGTTGAGACACACACCAGGTACCAGTCCACACAATGTAAACAATATTCATGGTTTGTTTTTTTATTTAAAAAAACTGCATTACCTTTGTCTTGCTGCAGAGACCTTTATCTTGGGTACACACATTTGGCTTCTGCCCATACTGGGTGATTAGCTAATGTTTAACCTAAGAAAATGGATTTTTAGAAATGTTCCCTTGTACTGTACTGTGAAAAGTTAGATGCACTCGGGAAGCTGGATCACTTTATCCAATGCAAGTAGCAAGAAAAGAGGCTCTTGGAACAAAACTACCTACTTACCTAAAACAGGAAATAGCCATTTATCCAAATAAAATAAAAAAATAAATAATTCTCAACTTTATGGGCTGGCCTAATTATAGGACTGGCATTGAACATCTTGCTTTGTTTACCTACAGTAGAAAGCTCTTGGGAAGGAACACTCAGATTACTAAGCCTTTTTACTCACCAAGCGAGACAAGGCACCGTGCTCAATGGGGAGTCAAGGTTCCCCCTTAGCTACCAGAAAATAATAATGGGGGGGGGCAGAAATTAGTGTCTCCTCTATCAACAAACACCTGTTTAACAAGTGCACACTCCAGGAATTTTCTTTATAAATGCACAATTCCATTCTTGGGTCACTCTTGAACCTACCATGTAGGACTCCAATTGCCACCAGGAGATATGAAGCTGTGTTTTCTCCAGTACTGTCCAGGGTTGCAAACTGCCTTGCTTCTGTACTGGTTGAAATTACAGCAAGTTGGGTCCATGTGCCCTATTTTACAGAGGACAGTCCTCTAACATGAGGGGGGGGGCTGCTCAAGTGCACTTTAAATACAGTGGTACCTCTACTTACAAATAACTCTACTTACGAATGTTTCTACTTACAAATGGAGCTCCGTCCGCCATCTTGGATGTGGTTTAGATAGGATTTTTTCTACTTACGAATTTTTAGATAGGGTTGCTTCTACTTACGATTTTTTTCTCCCAATGCATTCCTATGGGATTTGACTTACATTTTTTTTTTCGACTTACAAATGTGCGTTCGGAACGCATTAAATTCGTAAGTAGAGGTACCACTGTATAAAGGTAGAAAGGAAGAGCAAGGGATTTGGAGCATATGGCATACACCAGGCACCCCCAAACTTCGGCCCTCCAGATGTTTTGGACTGCAATTCCCATCATCCCTCACCACTCGTCCTGTTAGCTAGGGATCATGGGAGTTGTAGGCCAAAACATCTGGAGGGCCACAGTTTGGGGATGCCTAGCATACACAGTTGCCAGCCAATTGGTATTTGGGGCTAATTTATAAAGTTGGGGTGATAAATGTGAAACCCTTCCTTATATGTATGTCCTGATTTCAGATGTTCTTAGGGTTGTTACCCCTATGGCTACAAATGGGTATTAGAGGGAGGGAAATCTTCTGTTAACTACATGTTATCTTCAAACTATATAGTTTCCACCATTTCTTTTCTCTACTGAATCTGATCATGGTCTTCCAGATTACCGTGCTTTTCTGATTATCTATTGGTGCAAAAAAGGGACCCAGGTGGCGCTGTGGTTAAACCACTGAGCCTAGGGCTTGCTGATCAGAAGGTCGGCGGTTCGAATCCCTGTGATGGGGTGAGCTCCCGTTGCTCGGTCCCAGCTCCTGCCAACCTAGCAGTTCGAAAGCACGTCAAAATGCAAGTAGATAAATAGGAACCGCTACAGCGGGAAGGTAAACGGCGTTTCCATGTGCTGCTCTGGTTTGCCAGAAGCGGCTTTGTCATGCTGGCCACATGACCTGGAAACTATAGCCGGCTCCCTCGGCCAATAATGCGAGATGAGCGCGCAACCCCAGAGTCGGTCACGACTGGACCTAATGGTCAGGGGTCCCTTTACCTTTATTGGTGCAAAAAGGAAAGCGTCTACAGCTTTGAGCTTCCATGCTATGCCCACAGTGGTCTGGTTCACACAGCACAACTTGGTTTGTCTTAAACCATGGTTTAATCAGGACCATGCCTTGTCCAGGCCATGTGGCTTCTGCCACTTGCAAAGGTTTGTTCTCGCTTTAGTTCTGGCTGACTCAGGTCTATGGATGGATGGCAAGACCTACTACGGGCTTGCTTCAGCTGCACCAGGAGGGTGAGAAACCAAAAGGGCATGCAGACGGGCAGCAGAGAGGCATGTTCAATATTTAACCATAGTTTAAGAGAAAATGTGGCTGAATGAGGCAAATTTATTTGGGGGGGAAATACAATGAATGTATGCATTTGTGGGACAAGAAGCTACAGTAAGAATCAGTTATGGAATAACTGATTGTTTCAAAATTGGGAAAGGAGTACGACAAGGCTGTATATTGTCTCCCTGCTTATTTAACTTATATGCAGAATTCATCATGCGAAAGGCTGGACTGGATGAATCCCAAGCCGGAATTAAGATTCCTAGAAGAAATATCAACAACCTCAGATATGCTGATGACACAACCTTGATGGCAGAAAGTGAGGAGGAATTAAAGAACCTTTTAATGAGGGTGAAAGAGGAGAGCGCAAAATATGGTCTGAAGCTCAACATAAAAAAACTAAGATCATGGCCACTGGTCCCATCACCTCTTGGCAAATACCGGTAGAAGGGGAAGAAATGGAGGCAGTGAGAGATTTTACTTTCTTGGGTTCCATGATCACTGCAGATGGTGACAGCAGTCACGAAATTAAAAGACGCCTGCTTCTTGAAAGAAAAGCAATGACAAACCTAGACAGCATCTTAAAAAGCAGAGACATCACCTTGCCGACAAAGGTCCGTATAGTTAAAGCTATGGTTTTCCCAGTAGTGATGTATGGAAGTGAGAGCTGGACCATAAAGAAGGTTGATCGCCGAAGAATTGATGCTTTTGAATTATGGTGCTGGAGGAGACTCTTGAGAGTCTCATGGACTGCAAGAAGATCAAACCTATCCATTCTGAAGGAAATCAGCCCTGAGTGCTCACTGGAAGAACAGATCCTGAAGCTGAGGCTCCAATACTTTGGCCACCTCATGAGAAGAGAAGACTCCCTGGAAAAGACCCTGATGTTGGGAAAGATTGAGGGCACAAGGAGAAGGGGACGACAGAGGACGAGATGGTTGGACAGTGTTCTCGAAGCTACCAGCATGAGTCTGACCAAACTGTGGGAGGCAGTGCAAGGCAGGAGTGCCTGGCGTGCTATGGTCCATGGGGTCACAAAAACTCGGACATGACTAAATGGCAACAAAGCTACAGTTTATACTCCCCCTGGAATGTATAATTCCCCTAGGAAAAGGTTTTTGAAAGATTTTTCAGACAGTTTCCTTTTTGAACGATAGCAAGAAAACCTGTTATTTACTGGTTAATAAAGATAAATATGGTACATACAGGCAACTTCCAATTTACACAGGGGATACGTTCCAAGGCACCACACGTTTAAGTGAAATAATATATATCTGAAACACCATTGGAAAAGCTTGCAAACACCCCGTTCCCCCCACCCCTTTTCTGACATTTTTGGGTCACTTCCAGGTTCGGCGCAATGCCCGTGTGCCTTCTCGTGCACACATTGGAGGTGCCTAAAATGACTACTGCCTGTACTGTACAAGGTTTCTGTTTCCTCTAGCCTCCTAACAGATCAAACATTTATTGCATGAAATGTGCTGGGGATCACCCATATCAACTTGGTTATTTCTAGTTTTGAAATGACTGATTATGTCAGCTGACTGACTCGTTAAGACAAAATGGGCATGCACAATATTATAAGGAAAAACCAAACATATGACAAGAGTGGAGGTAATTCTCAATTGTAAAAGCATCTTATTTGGCTTAGCGAGATAGAAAACTTACAAACACAGTGTGAATGTTGACAGAGCAACCTTACAGGTTGTTTTGTGCAAGATTCTACAAGAAAAAGGTCAACAATAGTAAACTACCCCTACATCTGTAAGTTGTCCAGAGCTAGATTGTCTTGGCCTAGAGTGGCAAAAACCAACCTGTGCCTCCAGCACAAAAACAGATCCAGGAAACAAGCAGCTCTGAACTTGTTCTTTCAGGGAGAGTGTAAATCTAGCACAATACCGTATATTGTGGGCGTATACGACTTATACGACTGGGCGTGTAAGATTTATGTCTAGCTTTGGTGACAACTGCAGGGATGAGCCACATTTATGTTTGTGGTGTCCAATTACGAATTGCTATAAAAAATGTGGTACGATCAATGTGCCACTGATGTGAATTGTGCATTAGTTCACATATTTTGAAAAAAATAAATAGAAAGTGCAACTGCATTGGGGGGGGGGAGGCAACTAGCCATTGTGTTTTTGCACCTGTAACTGGGTTCCAGGAGCCATGTGGCAAAGAGCTTTTCTTTCCCAGTTTCTCACAGTGATTGGTCACCGTTTCTTGTTGGAAAAGGCAGAGTAAGTAGTGAACTCGGAGTCCTGAACTGCCAGCAATTCTTTTCCTTTAAACTTGAGATCAATCCAGGATTGCATAATTCCTTTATTGCATAACCTGGCTGGAGCCAGTTAAAATGTTATACGGATTAAGTTTCTGTTTCATGAAAATGAAAAATACAGCAGGTTGAAGGGGCAGGGGAGGAGAGACTGCTATCCCAGGTGTCTTAATGTCTCTGTGCCTGTTTGACCACACAAAAGTCACTTAAAATGCAGCCTGTATGAAGCCAGCATGGAGTGCAGACAGCCAGAACCTTTTCCTTTCTAAGAGATGCACGTGATGTTGTTGTTTAAAAAAACACAGCCCACGTGCCTAATTAAACTAACTCTTCCAAGGCTGGATAAAAAACACGATGTGGCCTATTCCCATCTTGAAAGCAAGGATCATTGTCAACTACAAGCTTTCCCCATGATTGTATTCTCATACAATGAAAGAATTGACCTGTTGAATTTTTGTCTGCCACGTCCAGGAACTCTGTTTTCCCAAAACACCAATCCTAAATCAAACCCTAGGTTGCCATCCTGTACCATTTAAATGCCCATTAAATACAAAAAGACTTAATTCTGAGTTGATAGGTATGTCATGTGAATTCTCAATGAGTGCTTAAGTTTCTCTGCAAAATTTTCATGTTTGTCTTTTTGGAGGTTGGGGGAATTATTTAAAATCCACCCACACTTACTGCGCAGTAGTATTTACAGAAAACGTCTAGAGTGTACCTATTTTCAAATGAATCTACCGCAGGAAAGAAGTGTCCTGGTTAACAGGAAAAAAAGGAAAGGCAAGCTACAGAGAAGGCAGAAGCGGGGAAATTATGCTAAAGGAGAGGGGGAAACAGAACCCAGCCCAGGGATTCATTTCGCCTGGTGTTCAAACAACTTACTTATCAATCATTTACTGGCTAACTCACTTAGGTTGACTCACTTCACAGAAATCACTTAGAAGGCCTAGTACCTGTACATTTTGCTTCCTCCATTTCTCCTTAGGAGGGCTGGGAGCCTGCTTTCTCAAATGCAAGTTCAGAGTCCAGGACCTTTGCTCAGGGCACTAGAGAAGGAAATCCTGGGTGCCCTGGCACCAGTGAGAACCAATTTGGCAGCCACTGGATTATACGGTGCCAAGACAACATTCCCTTTATTAAATATCTTCACTGACTGCTTCTATGCATATTTAAAACTATTTTTTATACAGAAACACTATAAAATAACTTACATCAGAGTAAATAAACTCAGTGTTCAATAGAATTTATACTATATTTGTTGTCCATTTTCTCTTAGTTCAATATATACTGTATATTCCTGTGTATAAGACTACTTTTTAACCCAGGAAAATCTTCTCAAAAGTCGGGGGCCGTCCTATATGCTGGGTCGTATTTCTTATACAGCAAGTGTATCCCAAACTATATTTTAAAAGTTGGGGGTCGTCTTATACACCCAGTCGTCTTATATGCCGGAATATACGGGTATTTAGTAACTAGAATTTCAACTATTTTACATAACTCCCTCCCCCCCCCAAAAAAAAACAATGAAGGAGAGTTCATTGCTTTCCTAATTAGTTGCTGCATAGATTCAAAAAGTAAGAGATATATAGGATTTCCTGGGGGGGGGGGGGAGAGAGAGATCTGATTTCAACTGATTCAAATTTACTTAGCAAATTTCCAAAACCTTTCATGAATTAACGTGCATACCTTTTGTGACTCATGAGGTCTCAAATGATGGTTAAGCACTGGCCTCTGATACCTCATGAATCACAAGGTCTGTACATTTCAAATTACTTCTGTACTGCTTTTCTATTCCAAGGCTGCTAAAATGACAAAGACATGACGATAATATAGCAAATTTAATGAAATTAGGATTACTACCAAGCAAAACCATGACACCACCAGCAGACAACCAAGTGTGAATTGGACACATACTGTATTCTCTTCTACTTGACCATATTTCTGCCACATCAATCTATTCTCATTGATTAAAACATAGAATAAAATAGGGTGATCCAAAAGATACCAAACCTGTAAAGCAATACAAAAGCATTTTAAACATGACTATTCATCCTTAAGCACAACAGCTTTAACTAGCCCCAATCCTGAACTGTTTTCTAAATTTAAAAAGTTGCTCTAACATCTTATATGAGAAACTGTTGTGCCAATATATTTGCAAACTTCACCCAACTCCACCCCTTCTTTGTCACTGCAGGAAGATTATCTTCCTATGAATTATTTAACCTCTCATTTCCTTGCACTCGGTTAATAACCTGAGACTGCAATAAAATGAAAATGAGCTTTAAGGACATGTGGAACAGAGAGGCTTCGGAATGTATTATATTTATAATTAACTAGCTGGCCCTGCATGCGTTGCTGTGCGTTAGTCTGTGAAATGGAGGGTAATAGCCCCCCTTCAGATCCCCCTGAGCCTCAGAGTCCCCCTGAGTCGAGGGGAGATACTGTGGAGAGGGCAGGTTTTATCCCTGTGTCTCCTCCCACCCTGTTCTGACCTATTACGTATACCTGCTCCCTATTCAGCCCACCCCCCACCCCCAGGCAGGCCCCTACCTCCACTTGGCAATGTTGGTTATTTGGTGGAGCCTGGCAGGGGCCTAGGGGTCTGATAATGGCTGCCTTGGTGGTTTCAGTTGCTTGGTTGATGATGTCATTTGGTTTGTGGGTGTGGCTTAGATTTCACAGGAAGGGAGGGGTGGAGGAGGGTATAACGCCACTTGAGGGCGCTGTTTGACTTGGTGGAAAACCAGGTTTCTACCTGCCCAGATGCGAAATTTGAGGGATTTTTGTCCCCAACAACGCTTGGGGAGTGGCCTGGATCGTTGTGTCAAAATTTCAGGACGATCGGTCAGGTGGTTACGGAGAAAAGTGGAACACGCACTTTCACGATTTTTACATTTTTATATATATAGATAAACCCTGAAATACTGGAATCCTTCTCTTAATGCCACATAGATATAGAAGGGAAAAGGAGTCCATTCTGTCAGGTCCTGTGCCAGCGATCATCCAGGCTGGACCCTGGCCAAGGGTCCAGGGGCTTAAATGGGCCCCTCACTGGCTCTGCCCCAACTGAACTCTTTTCCTACTGGGCTATGGGTGGCCAATAAATACACTAGTGGCACCACTTGTGAATGGAAGACAGAATAGAATGGTACTATTACTTCCCTTTATCTGGACACGATACTTCTGTTGATGCAGCCTAGAACAGCATTAGCCTTTTTTTTGCTGCTGCATCACATTGTTCACTCACATTAAGCTTGTTTTCCACCAAGAACCCTAGATCCTTTTCAGGTGTACTACTAGTAAGCCAGGTGTCTCCCCATCTTATATTTGTACAGTTGGTCCTTCCTGCCTAAGTGTAGAATCTTACATTTGTCCCTACTGAAATTCATTTTGTTAGTTTGGGCCCAGTTCTCCAATCAGTTACGGTCATCTTGAATGCTGGTTCTGTATTTGGCGGTTTTGGCTACCTCCCCCAGTTTAGTGTCATCTGCAAATCTAATGAGCGCATCCCCTCAATTTCTACATCCAAGTTATTTATAAAGACATTGAACAACTGCAGGTATTGCCATTGGGCCACAGCCGGCAGATGACACAATGGACTTCAGATATGAATAAAGGTAAAGGGACCCCTGACCTTTAGGTCCAGTCGTGACCGACTCTGGGGTTGCGCGCTCATCTCGCATTATTGGCCGAGGGAGCCGGCGTATAGCTTCCAGGTCATGTGGCCAGCATGACAAAGCCGCAGCTGGCGAACCAGAGCAGCGCATGGAAACGCTGTTTACCTTCCCGCTATAGCGGTTCCTATTTATCTACTTGCATTTTGACGTGCTTTCGAACTGCTAGGTTGGCAGGAGCTGGGACCAAGCAACGGGAGCTCACCCCGTCACAGGGATTCGAACCGCCAACCTTCTGATCAGCAAGCCCTAGGCTCAGTGGTTTAACCACAGCGCCACCTGGGTCCCAGGTGAATACATACCATCAATAATTGCCCACTAGTGTGGATGGGAAACACTGAGACAGACTTAAATTGATATCCCTCATGTGTGGATGAACATGCAACACCCACACATACCCCACTGGAAACACTGGAACTGTGCAAGCCATAAGCACATTAACACTTCAGTGTGCGCACAGTTTATGGGTTTGTGTGCTGGCTGACTCTGCTTTTTTCACACATGCAGGCAAAGACCTGATGCTACAACTGGTATTTAGATAGTAGCTTCCTCTGGGTTCTCTACACTCTTCTCCTGAACCTTTGTACTTGCCTAGTTACCCAGGGTTGGGGGTTGGGGGGGGGTGTATGAGTTGCCCCCCGGCTAATCAGTGCAGCTGCAGGAATATGTGGCTTTCATTCATGGACCTTTGAAGAGCATGTTGCTCTTTTTATATTGGAAGGGGAGTAAAGAGAGCCGGGCATTCAGCTGCAGAGAAGGGAGAACTCAAGAGTCCAGACCTACAAACAGAGGCAGAAATGTGGAGTATGGGGGAAGAAAGTAAAGCTGGCAGATGACAAGCAGAGCAGGCTGAAAATAAAACATTTAGCACAGTGCCTGGGCACATTTTTGGATGCACTGCCCAAGTTCAGGCACTTTGTCCTGCCAGCAGTCACCTCCTACCTCCCCACCCCCCACAAAATTTAGAGGGAAGATTGATGCAATGCCATCAACATACACAGCAGCAACAGAAATTTAGCAGTGGGGGAAAGGATGTGATACAAACAAACGTTGCTCTCCCAGGTGTTGACAACCTGCATTTTGACAGCAGGAAAGACAGAGGGAGGAAAAGGGATAAATAAGGGCAGTTTGGAGATGCAAGCAAATGCAATTACATATTCTTAGGCTTGGCGTGAGGATTAAGTGATAAAAAGCCTGTGAAGACACTATACCTTTAAAGCTCATCATTTCTCTCAAAGAATTCTGGACACTGTAGTTTGCCCCTGCAGAGTTACAATTCCAAGCAACCCCTAACCAACGGCAGTGCCCATAATTCATTGAGGGAAAGGTGTGCTGTGTTCTTGAGAAGGTGAGTTAAAATAGCTTTTTAAAGTTGGAAGAAAGAGTCACACTTTCGCTCAGGGAAATAACTCTTGAGAGATGTCTGGAAGAGCAGGACACATTCAGAAGACAGAAAAGAGTGGGAAAAGGCAGGACCCTGTTCAAAGGACAAGAAGTTTACGTTGGATATGAATGAAAGGGTTCAATGGAGACAGAGTACAGAAAAAAGTCAACAGCTTTGCCAGCAGAGTTTGAGATAGGTGTGAAAAGATCTAGGTGGGGGCACAGGAAGCCAGTGGAGAAGGTTGCAGAAGTCAAGGTAATGCATGATGAAAGGGGAAGAGAGGAACAGCAGGATCTATTGAGCAGGAGTGTTGGGTTAGAGAGGTAGCACCGGGTGTCCTCAGCTCATCAGAGAAGAGACAGTGTGGAGAACAGGCCTAGGAAGGAGCCCCAAGGAACCCCCACGGAGAAGGGAGGAGCCTTTTCCTCAAGCCTGACACATGAAGTGACAGTAATGGCTATCTGGGATTTCACACAGGAGAGTGACTATTTCCCTCTACTGTATATGCAAAACACTCTCAGCTGAGGGATGACACAACCCTGGAAGTCCCAATATTACGCAGCCTCCATTTGTTTCAGGAAAGACTTGTGTAGCATTTGGAAGTCACATGAACTAATTTTAAAAGTTGCCTAATCTTCATAAATTTAACTGCCCTATCTTCTATAGCCACTGAATTTGGGTTTGTTTTAAAGCAGAGAATCCCAGCCCATCCTCAAAAACACCCATGGAAGGTGGATTAGGCTGCAACTCTGCAAACACCAAATGCGTCTGCTCTTCGGCATTCTCTGCAGTGACCCCGACAGCCATATTTTGATCGACAGGTAAGGAAGTCATCCCAAATAGTGTGGCCAGTGGTGAAAACAGCCACATGCTGCCTGGGACTGAGGAGAGTTGCTGTCCAAGAGGCCAGGAGGGCACTGAGAAGGCGAAGGCTAGCCTAACCCGCTGCTCCCTCCCCACCAGCACAACTTCCCACTGTATAGCAAGACTCTGGCAGCCATTTTTCAAGGGCTTCAGTTGGTGGTGGATCCTGGCAAATGCCTGACCATGCAAATGTCTCCTAGAGACATTCCCATATCTGGCCATGATTTCCTCTCAAGGAATGTTTATTCCTGTTTGTGTGGACATCTATTGTCACAGGGCCCAAAGAAAAGAGGAAGGTACTGCAGTATCTCAAGATAGTATCCGCCAGTCCAGGACAGGTAACAGCCATTAAAATAGGTGTTGATGGTACCTATTATAAAAGGGGCTGGAACTTAATTCACAGAAGGATAGCAAATTCCTATGGTCAGAAAGTCACACATTTTACCAAGAAAGCCAGAGATGCAGCTACAGCCAAAGTGAAGCCAGTGGACACCAACTTCTTCTCCAATATGGAGAACCAGAACAGAAATCCCTTCCTCTTTCAAAAGAACAAACAAGATGGAATATTAAGAAGTACCCTCCTCCCAAGTTCACGTTGCTACCAAGCCCCCTTATTCAGAGGACTGGAACAAACATACACATTGCTTCAGATCTGTAATAGAAGGGGGAAACCTTCATGAAAAATCACGAAGCAGTGCAGCTTATTACCTGTATTCTTAGGTCCATCTGCATAGACTGGTCCTGGAGGTGGAGCATTCTGCCATCCATAGGCTGGGTAGCCTTGGTAGCCTGGCTGTCCTACTGGATATGGCCCTGCAGGCTCTGGTGCGTAGCCAGGGTAGGGACCAGGTACAGGTGGTCCACCCGGTTGATGGGTGTAGGGTGGGTACGGGGCAGTTGGGCCCGGGCCAGGATATGGCGGAGGGTTTTCGTAGTTCATGTAGAATGCCAAGTGTTTCCTAAGGACAGAGACAGATTTTACTTTGACTTACACAAGGAACCTGTGTTACCACCAGCCATTTCAATAACAACTTTTGTATACAAAATACTTAATTGTGATGTCCCACACAAACTGATCTCCTACTGTAAGGGTCTCTAAGTCAGTCTAGTCAGTCATAGGTTTTACACAGTACATTTCTCCAAGCAGTCATGTGGCTTAGGCATGCAAATGTCTAGAGAGACACACAACATCAAAGCATGATCGATGCCCAGGGTTATGCACACAGAAGAAGGCATACCAAGGGGGGTCTCTGCTTTTCTTTTTAAATTAGAACAAATTCCTACCCACTAAAGGTTGTACAAACAGGGTTCAAAAAATATTCAGACCATGACCGACAAGGCCTCATGTGTGCAGTGATCAGATGTAGTGCATGAATGCTTTGTACAGAATTCTGCAACCCTTCCATGACAATAAGCACATTTGGCAGAAAGTAAATACTGCTGTTTTGCTGATACATAGAAGTCACAGAATTAAGCTTTGTCCGGCACAAGATTTTGAGTATCATGATAAAGCACAAAACTTAGACAGCCCAAACTATGCCCGACTCCAGGAGCCATTAGATCTGTGTTTTAAATGCTAGCACTCTTTCAGGAAATATTCCAGTTTGATTTCAAAGCAGCAACCCAAAGTTGCACATTAAACTGTTTATTTTTAAACCAACAGATATACATCTTTATACAAATATACATACACACGCATCATGGACATGGGAAGATATGCCCCCATAACATAAATAAGTCAAATACTTCTTATGCTTTTCTAGTGGATGCAGAGATCAGCAAGGATCCAGAACAGGCATAGGCAAACTTGGCCCTCCATGTGTTTTGGGACTACAACTCCCATCATCCCTAGCTAACAGGACCAGTGGTCAGGGATGATGGGAGTTGTAGTCCCAAAACATCTGGAGGGCTGAGTTTGCCTATGCCTGATGTAGAAGATGCTATCCTGAATCTCACCAGGATCATCCACACAGCTGTGAAGATGACTGCATACTATTTTGAAGCCCCCAAGCTCTGCAATATGTTCAGTTTGCAAATTATGAATAACTCAACTGCCACCATAAGCATTTACATTTCACCTCATGGATAAACACTATTTTGCCTGGTGGCTAACAGCCCTTGCTTGTGAACATTTCTGAACACTTGGGCATGATCCTTCGCATGTTTGCTTAAGGACTAAACTCAGCTTTTTGATCAGTGGGAATTGCTTTAAATATATGGTATTTATGCGCAGGAAAGCAGGTAAGCAAACAAGAACTATTTACATTCCAGGCCTCCACCCCCCCACTTGGCCAACCCATAAATAAATAAATAAATAAATAAATAAATAAATAAATAAATATGCTTTCAACTTGTTGTACACGACATCATCCCTACCAGAAAACAAGCAGAAATCGGTGTCTTGTCTCTAAGCAACAAAATTCTGCACTACTGGTGGACTGTACAAAGGTTGTATAAGCCATCTCTTTCGTTATATGAACCAGCATTTTTCCATTACAGCAAAGTTAGGATATTCCTGCCTGCTCAGAAAACTTGAGTATCAAAATGGGAAGCATCATAACTTAATCCAGCCTTCAGCTGACTATCATTCTCAGCCCAGGACCCTCCCTCGTCCTCTCGCCTGTCAAGTCACAAAGCAGAGAAGAGAGTGCAGTGCGTCCTGGGTTCATGCCTGCTGGACTGCAACTCCCCCAGGGCACAATCTAGCTGGCCAGATCTACTCCCCCCTAAGATGAATGGCATCCTGAACAGAGGCCAGGCAGCCTCCTGGAAAGCTTCTTCCCTGCTCTTGCAAGGGCTCTGCGTCCTTGCAATGGTCACTGTGTGCCTGGACTATGTGGATATCGCTTTTGAGCAAACACCAACCTGAGCTGCATGGATTCGGAACTGGACTTTGATACGAGATCCAGGGCTGGGCGTGGCTGTTTGTGCTGCATGCAATCCAAACCTCAAGATCAAGAGGCTCTTAAGGCAAAAGCAGGCAAGCAGTTTTTAGTATCTGTGTGTGGCAGATGAGCATAGGAGGAAAATGTTTAAGCAGAAGCTGCTTTTCTCTGATGGCTGGGTTCCTGCTTCACGCTAGCAGATAAAGGCTGCCATTTCAGCTGGCTGAAATATTTACAAGCTGAACTGATGTGGTCAGAAGCAAGCACCACTAAGTTCAGTGATGCTTGCTGACCTGAGAACAACAAAAGTTGCCAGATTCATCGAGGGTGCAATGAGACTAAGGGCTACCTTTTAAACGATAACCATAGTCATATGATCCTTTTATCCATGTTGTTTTTAATTCTATATTGCGTGTATTCTGTTGCTATGGCTGTTGGCTATGCAAATAAAGTTGATTGATTGATTAAGTTCAGAGGCGCCCCCTCCCTCAACAGTATGTGCAGGACTGCAGTTACAACACATGTCTGATCAGGGATGAGGACCACCCCCCCCATCTCCCCAGCCCAATTCCCCGAAGGCTGACCACTAGATCACCTCTGCTAGCTCACTATTCTATTACCACTAGATGACCCTATCAAAAGGCAATTATGCTACGTAAAGCTGTTTTGGGGGGCTGGGGGGGGTATTTATCATATAGCTACATAGTGGATCAACATATCTGCCTGCATATTTTGGATTCCACTGGTGTCCCAGATAAGCTATGAGGGCTGTCAAAATGTGCTCCTGCACTTAGAAAATGTGCCACTGCACCCCTGAAAGGAGGGCATCTTCAGCCCCCCCAAACCATTCTGCACCCCTCAGTTGTTGTTGTTGTTTTAAAAAACAACCCTGTTTTTTCTAAATCTTTTATCACCTCTCTAGATAAAACAGTTGCCTTGAACCAGTTTTGTTCCCGATTAGCCTTAAACACAGCCAACCTCTTTACCACCCCAGATGCTAATCAGCTGTGGAGGAGAGATGATGATCCAAGGACAGACAGGGCAGGACAAGGTTGGGTCTCGGTTTCTGAACAACAGATACCAGGCCGTGGGCCCTACGCCCGCACCAGCCCAGAACGCCCTGCATAGTATGCAGTAGATCCCTTTAGTAACCCAGCCTGCAGCCCTGTGCATCCACGTCACTCTCGTGACAATGTGATCTTTAAGTCTGATTATATCCAAAGCAGTCAGGCGTGTTTGTCCTGCTGCATTTCACATAAGTGGCTTGTTTGGCCACACAGCCTAAGGGAATCGCTGTCTTCAGGCACCCTCAGATGACAGGGACGGCGGGAGCCTATGCCTCCGAGATTGGCTCCATACAGTTAGCAGAAAGGCAGCTTCACGACTACGCTAGGCCATTTCAGCATTCCCAGAAAAGTAACTGCCATTGGAAAAAAGGGAGCAGGTAGCTTTTCAGGTCTTGTGTTTCTTATTAGACATGATGTAACTGTAGGGGTCTCAAAGGCCACTTGGCCCAGTGCCACTTCTATGTGCTACAAGAGGCATTCTCAGTGCCTTTGTTTACACACTCTTTAGTTCCAACATCTCGAGAGGATGTCCTTGTGTCATCCCCCAAGGTGCAATCCATGGTTCCTCTGCTTATTTACATGTCAACCTGGCTTAGCTAGTCATCAGTATGAGGCAATTTTTCCACATGCCTCCTGCTGGTGTTCGTGACACTTTTGTACAGCTAATCTGATTTTCTCAAAAGCCCCAGAACCTGAAGCAATTGCCACCCTCAACCACAAATAAATTCTGGCTGCGTCCTTCCCAGGCGGAGAGGCTTTAATCCACCCAAGACCAAAAGCAGGCTGATCCCCCCCCCAAAGCAAACAGGCCAACTGAGTTGCAGCTTACGCATCAATCAAATTTTATTGCAGCTTTAAGCTCATAAATGCAGCTTACACAAAAACAAAACAAAACAGGGGCGCAACATTAAAAGGAATGCTGTTGCTCTGCACTTGTACCGAGATCCCCGTAACAAATTAATATTAGGAATAGACAAGCGAGGCAGCCTGGCTTAAAGCGACAGAAATAGGAGCTGAGTCTGACCCCTTTCAAACAGGAACAGTCTTCAGGAATATTTCACATGAACTTCCAAGAGCAGCATTAGTCACAGACTCTATATGGGGCTGCAGCATCAAATTTATATATTTATTTAAAATATTGATAGATCACCTAACGAAAACAATACCAAGACAACGTACAATGAAACAATTCAATACAAGACATTTCAACGTGCTCTTAAAAAGAAGCCAATACACCACAATTGCAGAAGTTAGGAGGCCAGGGAAGGTTCAAGCAGACTGAGGTTGATTGATTGATTGATTGATTGATTAACCATCAACAGGAGCTCACCCCAGTGTGGCATTTCCCCCTTCTCCCATCCATGCTTAGGAAGACTGCAAACCTATGCCAAGGTGTTGTGTGTTGCGCATTTTGGGCATCTCTCCACTCCACCTTATTGGCTGGGGCAGGAAAGCTACACAGGCCATGTTACCATGTTACCATGCTGCCTGGTTCCATCTCTTGTCAGCTTGGGAGCATGTGGCCATAGCTCAGTGACAAGAGCATGGTCAATTCCTGGCATTGCAGGTAGGGCTGAGACAGCTTCCTGCTGGAAACCCTGGAGCCCCGCTGGGAGTCAGCTTGGACAATAGATGGGCAAGTGATCTGACACAGCACCTTCCTGAGTTTTCTCTTCTCTTGACCTCTAGTGAGGTCACAACTGACAAAGAGATGTGAATAAGGGAACGTCTTTTCTCAACTCACCCTTGAGCTACTTTTATTATTAGCAATTATTATTTATTAATTTTGTATTCTGCCCTTCATCCATAGCTTTCAGGGCAGTTCACAGCATAAAACCACAATATAAAAACACAGAAGACATAATAAAAACAAGAACAAAACAAACCAATAACCTCCCCCCCCCTTCCTCCACACATCTAAAAGGGCATAGACTGCAAATCAGCCAAAGGCCTGGTTGAACGGGAATGTTTTCACCCTGAAAACCTCCCTGGGGAGAATATTCTACAAACGGGGAGCCACTGCAGAAAAGGCCCATTCTCATGTTGCCACTCTCCGGACCTCTTGTGGTGGAAGCACAAGAGGGCCACAGATGATCGCAGGCTCCAGGTAGGTTAATATGGAGAGAGGCTGTCCTTGAGGCATTGCACATTTTCTTCAAGAAATTTCAGCTACTAATATATGTCCAACACCATGAGAACTGCCAGCAGATACAAGACCAGGAATGTAGCTTTTAGTTTTAGAAGCCTCTAGTCAAGCTTTTAAAATGGTCCTCCCTGAGGAAGGGAGTGGCTAAATGGGAAGTAGTTTGAGAGCAAGAAAGAGTTCCCGGCAAAAACAAATTCTGGGCCTCTTCCAGAAACATTAGTGGTCAGCTATAGGAATCAAGCTGCGCTGGGGATCTAACGAGGGGATGACGGGCTCAGAACTGGACAAATGGATTTATTTTGCTGGATTTATTTATTTAAATGTGTTTATATCTCAAATAGGGATAAGCTACACATGCATGTCAGGAGTTGACTGCAGAATTTATTCTGGATGCTTTAATCCCCTGGAGTTTTGGAACAGCAGGTTCATTCCATCATTTTATTGCCTTTCTTCAAATGTCTGTCCTAGCTCAGAGAGTTTTCTCAATAATTGTGATCCAGCTAAAAAGATTCATCAAATCAATTTATCTGATAATAAATCAAAGCTGAATAATACTGCATACGACTAAAACAACAGTTGTGAAGAAGAATAAAACAGGCACCCACTGTTTTGAGATGGAACATGCAAATGTCATATCAGGCATTCTCTCCTGTGTCAGAGTAAAGGGGGAATTGCCTCCAAGATGGCGCCCAGGATGCAGGAACATAGGAAGCCATTTTATACAGAGTCAGACCACTGGTAAATCCAGCTCAGTTCTGTCCACACCTGGAGATGCCAGACTGAACATGGGACCTTCTGCCTTGAAGGCAGACGCTGAGTTATGGCTCTTCCCCTCACTTTAAATTAAGTTACAGGTAGGTAGCCATGTTGGTCTGACATAGTCGAAACAAAATAAAAAAAATCCTTCCAGTAGCACCTTAGAGACCAACTAAGTTTGTCATTGGTATGAGCTTTCGTGTGCATGCACACTTCTTCAGATACTTTGCACACGAAAGCTCATACCAATGACAAACTTAGTTGGTCTCTTAAGGTGCTGCTGGAAGGAATCTTTAAATTTTGTTTTAAATTAAGTGCTCATCTTAAAAATAACATTTTCTAAATACTTTTCTCAATTGATTGTGTCAGGGGACACATCGCCCAGTGAGAGCAGCAGGAGGAGGTCAGGGGAGGGGGAGGAGGAAGTCAGGGGGATGGAGGAGAGAGGGCTCAGAGATGCTGCAGAGCCCTGGCACTGCCCTGGCCAACGGGCTGAGGAAACGGGGCAGCCACTTCCGTCGCCCCATTTAAGGCATGGTACTAAGTGTAAAGGGACCCAGGTGGCGCTGTGGTTAAACCACAGAGCCTGGGGCTTGCTGATCAGAAGGTCAGTGGTTTGAATCCCTGTGACGGGGTGAGCTCCCGTTGCTCGGTCCCAGCTCCTGCCAACCTAGCAGTTCGAAAGCAGTCAAAATGCAAGTAGATAAATAGGAACCGCTACAGCGGGAAGGTAAACGGCGTTTCCATGTGCTGCTCTGGTTTGCCAGAAGCGGCGTAGTCATGCTGGCCACATGACCTGGAAGCTGTACGCCGGCTCCCTCGGCCAATAATGCGAGATGAGCGCGCAACCCCAGAGTCGGTCACGACTGGACCTAATGGTCAGGGGTCCCTTTACCCTTTACCTTTACTAAGTGTAAGGAGGGGAGGCAGCGTTTTGGGGTGCCCAAGCGCTTATGCTGGTCACGTAACAGGAAACGTCCACTCCCGGATTCTGTGAGTGACTAGCAGGTCATGTTTCTTGGCATCTCTGCACTGTAAATACTATTCACAATAAACCTGTTAGAGACAGGACGGACTTTGGTGTCTTTACTCAAGAGTAGCCACACACAAGCCCTGACAGATTGGGAATACTGTTGTCAAGCAAGAGGTTGAATTGATCATATGATTAAAAGTGTCATCCATAGTTTACACAGGAGATAACAATACTCTAAGATAAATATACAGTATTTTTAAAACTAAGTGAAAGATACAGAACTCTATCAAAAGCAGCACAGCAGACCTCAGAGACCAGTCCCCAACCAGCACTTCGTCAGGCCAAACTGAAGAGGCTCACTGGACTTCAGAAGGCAATGGACACACTGAGCAGATGTCTCTGATCATGGAGCAGAGAAGAGGAAGAGCATTTTAAGAATATCCCATCTTGGAGTAGCTGGACTACTGCAGGAAAAGGCACAGGAAGAAACTGAGTATGTGCCCAGCCCCCAACACAAGTATGGAGTGCTGCATTTTAGAAAACATTAAGCAGTTGTAGAGAGGAGACATGCTGTGAACCAGGGTGGATTTGATTTAAATCAAATTCAATTAAATCACAATTTAAATCAAAATTTAAATTGCTAGAAAATAAGATTTCATTTAAATCATTTTTTACCAGGAAGACTCATTCTTGCTGGTATAATCTTAATACAGTATTTACAACCAGATGAAGGCTTCATTTTTGGAATAATAAATTTTCAAAGAAGTGCAAGTAGATAAATAGGAACTGCTACAGCGGGAAGGTAAACGGCATTTCCGTGTGCTGCTCTGGTTTCCCAGAAGCGGCTTTGTCATGCTGGCCACATGACCTGGAAGCTATACGCTGGCTCCCTCGGCCAATAGAGCGAGATGAGCGCGCAACCCCAGAGTCGGTCACAACTGGACCTAATGGTCAGGGGTCCCTTTACCTTTACAGTGGGAAGGTAAACAGCATTTCTGTGTGCTGCTCTGGTTTGCCACATCACCTGGCCACATGACCTGGAAGCTGTACACCGGCTCCCTTGGCCAATAATGTGAGATGAGCGTGCAACCCCAGAGTCGGTCACGACTGGACCTAATGGTCAGGGGTCCCTTTACCTTTACCTTATATCAAAAATTACTGATTTGGTTATACTATTAGAAATACATAGACAGGTAATTATGAAATTATTGTGGGGTTTAAAAAGTTAACTGTTTCTGCTGTACTTTATTGGAAGGAGAAAAATAATAATTTCCTTAATAACAATTTTAACAATTTATTTAACTAAAACAATAACATTATAGCATATGTATCCATGTTTGCTAACTGATGTGGTTACATCGTTTTTTTAAAAAAAACTAAGACTGTGTTTTAGCACACATGAAAAACTTAAAACAAATCCTTATTTTCTGATGAATAGCCTTTGGACTATAATGTAATTTAAATAGAAAACTATCTTTAGAAAGATTTTTCCCCCAAAAGCATTTTATTGTAAAAACCCAATTTAAATTTAAAAAACAAAATTATTTTTATATATTTAGTTTTTTAATCATTGATTTTTATCCACCCTCCCGTGAACACTACCAAGCACATCATAAAATGTATAGACCATTTGCTACTTTGTGAATGGCCCATTATCAGGGCTGCTCTCTACACATACTTTTTTTAAAAATTCAAATTTTTAAAATTTATTTGATAGTAAGATACAAGAAAACAAAGAACATAACTTATACAAAACAATAAACAACCATATAAAACAGACATAAACAAATATATATATATCTTCCCCAACTATTAACTTCCCTTCACATTTTAGGATGACTTCCTCAAGTCCTCCCTATCTGTGGTTCATTGTCATTCATTTTTAGCAATTTCTAAATCATATCTTTAACTCACACTATCTAACTTCTATAACACATACTTAAATTTTTTACCTCCCTTCCTTATCAAATTAAAAGCCTCAAAACAGAAATACTTGTATACTTATGGCGTGCCAAGTTACTTTTATCTCTCCGTGATTTGTTTCCTTAAAACGTGTTGCATTTGAGTAGCTTAAGCACAACCACTGACTTTCCTACACACTTATTATATTTAGCAACTTATGGGAGTAGCATCTCCATTGACGAAAAACGCATTTCAGGAAGAAGTGCTCTCCACAAGCCATACCTTCCCTAATAACCTCATGGGAATTTTTGTTACTGATGTTAGTGCTGTGGAGGGAGAGACGCTGCCACTTAATTCAGTAGCCACTAGATCCCAGCTTTGCTTGCCCCATTTAATTTTAACTGAAGCTAAGTCATCCTGGTTTATACAACAGCGGGATACATGTATTCCCTCAACTAAAAAATAGTTTTGCCAGAGCAATACTGTACTTTATTATTTTCAAACCACCCTTCACTGGTTAAGATCTTAGGCAATTTACCTTTAAAAACAACAACCCAAAGCCTGTGTGAAGAGATGCGTTTTAGGATGCTATTGAGAACTCACTCAATAAGGAGAACCTCCAAGAGGAGATTCCACAGGCAGGTGACACTAGCAAGACCACAGTGGGATTTCCCAGCTGTGGCCTAACCCTCCACCTGCGCCATTTTGCCATTCCCCCCCCCCATCCATCCACATTTCACCATTAACTTGGCGGGGGGAGCTAGGAAGCACCCCTCTGAGGGCCTGTGACTAGGCTTGGTTGCCAGCAATGATTTTTGGTGGCTGCTGTGCTACGTCCTTCTGCTGCCTTCTCATGTGTGTCTGGTATTCTCAATGAGCATGGCCTAAATGAAAATAAAAGTGGTGCCTCTAAACCAGGGGTAGGCAACCTAAAGCCCGGATGCGGCCCAATTGCCTTCTCAATCTGGCCCACAGATGGTCCAGGAATCAGCATGTTTTTACAAGAGTAGAATGTGTGCTTTTATTTAAAATGCATCTCTGAGTTATTTGTGGGGCATAGGAATTCGTTCATCCCCCCCCCCAAAAAAAAATATAGTCTGGCCCACCACATGGTCTGAGGGATGGTGGACTGGCCCACGGCTGAAAAAGGTTGCTGATCCCTGCTCTAAACAGGGATAGGTTGCCTTTCCCATAGCATTTGTTATCAACGGCAAGCATTCCCCATTCCCATTATAAAATATGAATTTCTGCTGAGTTTTCCTCTTGAGCTTCCAAGGCATGGTGTCCTGTTGGCTCCCTTTAACCACCTGCTAGTATTAATGGAAAAGAGGCAGGCACCCAGGTCATGTTTATACCTAAGCACATGCAGAGTGCCTTTCTCTTGGCACCTGGTAACTACAACACAAGGAATCCCAGGTGCTTGTTATTATTCTGTAGGGAAGACAAGAGCACTGCTCTCTGACAGCAGAAAATTGGAGAGGCAGCCCCAGGAAAGGACAACGTGGAAAGATAATCACAATCAATGTAAAATTAAGTGTGAATCCCCCCCCAGTCCCCACACTGCTACTATGCAGACTTACCTGAGGACTTACTTCCAAGTAGCAATGCATAAGATCAGGCTGCGGGAGGGAAAGGAATGGGAATGAGGCAAGAGAGGAGACGCACAAAATTAATATGGGAAAGGAAGAAAGAAATGTGTAAAACAACCAGAAACTAAACTGGGAGAAAAAGAGGAGGAATGGCTACAACGCTACACACACAATGATGTGTTACTTCAGAGTCAATGTGCAACAGGAAAAGTCTTGAGGGCTTACCTAAAACAAGGGGGTGTCAGAGATTAGAGCAACCATTGCTGCTGCGATTTATGTGTTCAGGGAGGCAAGGAAGAGAATTGCTGCTACCCAATCTTGGGAAAACTAAAATCCTAGATTTGTCCAATGTTTTCTATAGACATTTCCTATCTCTGTGGTGTGGGGGAGAGAAAAGAGTTGAAAAGAATGAGAACTTGGGCAACTGAGACATGAAGCTTAAGAGGTTGCTTGAAAACAAGCCCTCCACCCCCAGTGAAAATGGTGATCAGAGGAGAGAAGAGTTTAAACAGAATATTCTGGAGGGAGGGGAGATTTGAGTTGGGTACGTCATAAGTTAAGGACTCCCCTACTGACACTATGGACAGCTGCGATTCCAAAATGACTCCCAGGGGCACAGTTACCCCCCCCATTCAGAACCAGAGAATCCCCCACACCTGTCTACCCCGTCCTCCAGAAACAGTACTTCTGTCCTGTCGGGATTCAACCTCAATCTGTTGACCACCATCCATCCCTCCGCAAAGCATCCAGACACCCACATTCACTGCCTTCCTGGTTCTGATTTAAATGATAGGTAGAGCTGGGTACCATCTGCATATTGGTGAAAACCCAGCCTCCCTGATGATCTCTCCCAGTGGTTTCACATAGATGTTAAAAAGCATCTATATCAGGCACCCCCAAACTGCAGCCCTCCAGATGTTTTGGCCTACAACTCCCATGATCCCTAGCTAATAGGACCAGTGGTCGGGGAAGATGGGAATTGTAGTCCAAAACATCTGGAGGGCCGAAGTTTGGGGATGCCTGATCTATATGAAGAGGGAGAGGATGGAGCCCTGAAGCACCCCACAAGTGAGCACCCATGGGTCCAAGCACTCATCCCCTGCCACTACTTTTTGGGCACAACACAGGAGGAAGGAGCAGAGCCACTGCATAACAGTGCCCCCAACTCCCAGCCCTCCTAGACGGCCCAGAAGGATACAATGGTTGATGGTATCGAAAGTCACCGAGAGATTAAGCAGAACCAGGAAATAGCTTTCACCTCTATCCCTAACCCACCAGAGAACAGCCAGGTGTCCACCAGGTGTTTTGGAGTACCACTCCCACCAGCCCCAGCCAGCGGTAAGCAACGATGGGAGCAGAAGCCCAAAATGTCTTCAGTTACCTTTCTGGGGGAGCATTAGGGCTAGCCCTGGATGGCCACCTGTCTGCAGGCCTTTGACCACTGTGCAACTCTAATCCCCCCGTGGCATCCACTACACCTCAACGGCTGTGAGGGAAAGTCAACTTGGTTGGGAAGCCAACCTCACAAAGGCTCCGACGAGAAAAGAGGCAGTGAGTCTAACCCAGAGCTAAGGGGAAACCACAGGACTTCTCCACTTCACTGCCTTTTTACATGCCTAGACCAGGGATGGGGAACCTTAAGTGCATAGCTTAAGCATGGCTACTAGCCCGCAGGACCCTCACCAGGCCATGCCCCTCACCAGACCTGCTTGAGTGCTTTTGCAGGGCTAAAATATGCCACTGAACTGTGATACTGCCTGCTTGCTTGCCTGGACAGAGAGGCAGGTATCAAGACTCAGGGTAGCCTACTGTACAACAGTAAGAGCAGCATCCATTGCTGAAGTCACTTTCACATTTGAGCTTTCCTAGCATCAGGAGGTCCCTGGAAGGTGAACCATGAAGGAATGAAGCCAACAACAGTTCCCAGTGATGTCTGAATTTAGGAACTATGGTTTGTTTAAACTCTGATTAGTAAGAATAATCCAGGATCTGAAACCACAGCCTAGGCCTGGTGGAAACCACTCTTCACAACTAGGTCTGGGCAATGTATCAATACTGTACATTGGTACGAGGGCCAGACTGCGATGGCAGTTTCACCTGGCAGCACATTGCTTTTTTTTATAATAATTTTTATTAATTTTGCATATTGAAAAAACAAAAACACATATACAATAGGTAACATATTTTTCCCCTTCTTCTAACCCCCCTCCATGAGATCCCTCCTGCCACGAGGTATTCCCATGAAAAGTGCGCAGTCGAAGGTGGTACATTTTATAATTGGGCTGGTCCCCACCCCTCCCTCCTCTCCCCAGTACCCCCCCCCCCCCCGCCACCGAGGGGCACTAGGGTGGTAAGAAGAGAACAGGTGAGTGTCCACCCAACTATTTATCCAGACTTTACCAAAAATCACACAAGAAATCAAAATATAAAAATAGATTTTAAAAAAAACAATAATTATTCCTTTCTTTTCTTTTTTCAAAAACATTGTATTGTGGGCTTCCCCTACCTCCCCCTTTTCTGATTTTCATTTTTATCACCATTTAGGCAGTTTTCTTATCATATTCCCCATTCTATTTTCCAAATTCTCCAATCTTATATCAATAATATCCTTATTTCCTATTAAATTTTCTTCTAACATCATTTCCCATTCCCTCCCTCCCCTCTCCCCCCGGCACTCCCCCTGCCACGGAGAGTCCCTAGAGGAAAGAAGGGGAGAGGCAATGGTTCTTTTTCCAATTGGGTCTTCCCTCCCTCCCCGCCCTCCTCGCCCCAGGAGGCCCCCTGCCACTAAGAGCTCCCCGCACGCAGAGGACCGACAAGAGGATGGGAAACCCCAACCGTCCCCTTAATTATTCATCTTACAAAAATCTCTTTTCTAATACTTCCAAATAACTCCTACATCTTATTTCTAATCTTATCAACATTCCTTTTCTTCCCATGCCCCAATTCCCCCCCCAAAAAAACTCCCATATTTTTAAAACCTTTTTACATTCCCAATTCTAAATTTTCTCCTTATCCTCAATTCCTTCCTCCCCGTCCCCTGATCTCGGCCTTCCCCTTCCAGTCCAGCAAGTACCAAAGTCTGCAATCCAGTTTTCAGTCCTTTTTTATCCATCCTATTGAACAAAATACATTCCTCCTTCATCCCACCCCCTTCCTGACAAATATTGCAATCCAGGCTTCTCTGTCCTCCCCCCCCCCCAAAAAAAGTCCCATCTTCTTACCTGGCAGTACATTGCAAGGGACGGTACCACCATTGCTCCTGAGTCCCTCTGCTACCAGTGCCCAGCACACCGAAGCAGAAAGAAGCTGCAGCTGGGCGCTGGAGGCAGAGGGACTCAGGAGCAAGGGTGGTTTCACTTGCAATATACCACCGGGTGAAACTGACACCTCACTCTGGCCCTCCTACCACAGAGGGAGGAACAAGCTTCATCGCCCGGGGAGAGCTCATTTAAATTTCTCTGTTGAGGGGTGTGTGTTGGGCAGGCTACCTCTTTCCCTCTGCCTGCCCCGCCAAGCAAGGGTGGAGGCCGTCTTGCAAACAGAGCCTGGCAGACTCTGCTCTTGGCTACCACAGCCCAGCTGACTCCCTCTGACCCCAGGACCCGGTGGGAGGAACAAGCTGCACTGACCTCAGCTCTCGGCCAATACAGCTTGTTCCACTTCCCGTTTCAACGCTGCAGTGCTAATGCAGATCACGATGTTTGGCTGGTGATACATCGCAATGTCGAAAAGCTGATGTTGCCCAGCCCTATTCAACACATCACCAGGTAACGCTGTGCCTCCGGAAGGGGTTCCGCAAGGCCTATGGAATTCAAGTTACAGTAAGCAAGTTCTAAGTCATTCGCTCAAACCCATCAGAGCCAAGAGTCATAAATAACCTTAGTGTTAAATATTATGTTAAATAGGTTGGCAGCATCATTCAATCCCTGCACATTAATATACATTAATATCTGAAGTCTTATGCCATGAAGACAGAACCATATTGATCATGAACTCAGCCATTTTCCTTTTTCAAGTCAACCAAGATTCTTTTTCTTCTTACAGTATTTCCTGATGCTGACCTTTCCGAACTCTCTATCCTTTGCATTCTTCCAGCAAGCATTTCATAATGCCTCCACACTGGGCCTCAATGTTTAGTTTCACAACAGGAAACTTCTTAGTCATTCAGAATTCTCCTGAAAATAAGATGACCTGGCTTGCTTACAGTGGTAATCTGATCAGATTTCGGTTCTGTGTCACTTCAGCAGCTATCAACCTGCAGGTAAGCATATTGCTAAGGAGATTCTGAAAAGTAAGCTGAAAGAGGAACCAAATAAAACTACGAAACAACCAAACCCTCTTCAGGCAGTTCAAAGGGAACATGGGCTTGGGCAGCCGTGTCACATGAGCAGGCCTTGACCGCCCAGGAGACCTTCCCACATTCAACAGGAAGATTTGCAAAGGGGGATTCTAAATGAATTCAGTCTTCATGTACTGGCAACCCCCCTGCCTTATCAGCACAATGTCTAAACACACCTAGCAGCCTCCTCCAGACCTTCCTGTTCCAGGTGGGGTGTTCAGGGTGCCACACATGGAAGGGGACTAGCACACTCTCTACCTCAATGCCCCTACACACTCCCCACCCCACATGATGGTTGAATGACCAAATAGGGCTCTAGCCATACTGCACTTATATTGCTTCCATACACTTTTGCTCCAATCCTAAAAGTCACCAGGGCCCAAGGTGGAAAAACCCCCACATGATATCTCAATTGCACCAGCCGCCACTGCATAAATACCAAGTGAACACCTTTTTATTTGTCTGAGCATTCCTGTTCTATTTCATCTATTGCTGAATTTACTAATTTTATCCATGGCCTTATTTCATATTCCATGTGGTTTTAAATGTGTTATTTAACTGCTGTAATTTGATTGTTTTATCTTGCTGTGAACTAGACCGAAAGCGAAATGGCTAAAAAGCAGGCAATAAATGTTGGAAATAAGTAATGTCTCCTGCACAAACTTTTTGAAATGAACTGGAGAAACTGGAAGGAAGGGAAGAGGAAGCATTCTGCACCTTCAGAAGGAGAAGGTTCACAGTGTGACAACTGTGGCATGTGATCATGCAAACCAGCAATAGGCATCTCTACTCAATTACAGTGGAAAACTTTCAGTGCAGCTGCCTACAAATAAACCTTTAAGTGGGTTAAGAGAGGCAGGACTGGAGCACTCATAGATTACTCACACAATTACTGCAAATCATGGAATCACCTAAGACATTATATTTAACTAGTATCTTCCACATGGCCCATGACGTAGGCAGGATATTGTTTTCCTTTGCAATCGGTGTGAAAAGTCAGGAAGTGAAACTTTACTCAAGAGTTAATGGGAAAGAAGGCGTCAGACAATCTGTCAAAGCTAATGTGAAACTGCTTAAAGAGAGCCAGTGTGCTGCTGTGGTTAGAGTGCTAGCCTAGGGCCTGGGAGACCAGGGTCTGAATCCTCACTCGGCCATGAAGCTCACTGGGTGACCGACCACCTCTCAGCCTAACCTACCTCATAGGGTTGATGTGAGGATTAAATGGGGTGAGGGAGAACTATGCACTTCAGCTCATTGGAAGAAAGGTGGGATATAAATAAAATAAATTTCAAGAGCCTGTGGGGAGGAAAAAATAAATAAACTATAGCCCAATACCAGGAAAGGGATGGAGACAGAGGAGCAAATGCAAAAGGGCCTTTAATACAAGAACCTGCTCCTATTCTAAGGGCAATGCATCGTATCTACTTATTTGCAACAAGCTTCATACTTTCAGGCAGGTCAATAATAATGAATCGAGATCAGGGTGGACCTTCCCTACGGTAGATTCTAAGACATTCTTGAAATGTTAATTTGTTGCTACAAAAAATTCGTCCTACTACTGTATTGCCAAGTAAGCAAGACATCAATTAATATGCTGCAGTCAAAGGTCTAGTTTGTATTCGTTTTTTCCAACCCAGAGCAACATATAGGTTTCCCAACCACGTCATCGTCCTCCTCTCAGCCCAAACTCCCATAAAGGGGGGTCATGAGGGCTGAGAAGGCTTGACCAGGTCAAGATGACCCAGTGAACTTCATAGTAGAGCTGTAATGTGGGGATATAGTATTTTCTCTCCACCCATCCCTTTAAAAACAAAACCCAGCTTAAGGGGAGAATTGGCTAAGACCTGCATTTCAGGGACTGCTTTGAAGAACCTCGCCCACCTTTTCCACCGTCTCCCAAGCCCCTAAGGAACAAAACCTTGGGCAAGCTAGGATCGCCCAGCTGATCCAAAGAGACCCATTAACCCCGAGGGGGCCCTGAGCCAAGAGCAGCGAGGAGGAGATGCACCTGCCGCGAGACGGCGGCCGGCCGGAGAAGCGAGCGAGTCTCGGGGCGCATTGCTCGGGCAGGGGGGCGGCGTCCGTCTCCACGTCGCGGGGCCTGCGCAAAGGCGCGCCACCCAAAACCCGCCCACCTTCCCGAAAAGGCGCCCCCGGAGCAGGGCTCGCTTGGCGCTCCGCCGCCGCCAGCAGTGCCCGCCCGCCCGGGGAGCCCGAGGGCCAGGGACGCCGAGGGTCTCCAAGAGCCGCGGCCGAGCTCCGCCCGCCCGCCCTCCGCGACGCGCCCCGAGAAGGGCAGCCAGCCAGCCGCGCCCGTGCGCCGTCCCCCCGCCGCGGCCATACCTGCCCCGCGCAAAGGCTCGTCCGCCGCCTCCGGATGCTTCTGCTGCTGCTGCTGCTTCGCTCGACGGCAAGTGGGCGCGCGATGGACAGCAGCGCCTCTAGAGCTGCAGAGTCTGTGCGCGCCGCCGTGAAGTCACCCGACCGCCCAGGAGGGCGGGGGCTGCTGCTGCGTCACGGCAGGCGCACGACGGGCGCGAGCGCGCGCAGAAGAGCAACCCTCCGCGCAGACTTTTCGCTCTGGTCCTGGCTTTCAGAATACTGTAAAGGTTGCTCGCTTGCGCCACGCCTCCAGGTTTGCTACCGGTAATACTGCAAAGAAATACATCGGGAAGCAAAAAGAAGAGACTTCTAGCAGTGCTTGATTTATAACTCAGGAGTCAGAACACAAGAACTTTAGAACAAGATGATCATTGGACATGATCCAGAAAGTATAAAACAACGCAGCCACATAAGAACATGAATCATTCCCAAAATGTAACTATTGTATAATCAAAAGCCTCTTAGGTTTTTGATTACAAACTCAGTGAGGCTTGTAAGCTTGCTTTTGCCGGGTGATCTCATTTATATTAGGTTTAATTTGAGGCAAGCAAGTTCACCTTCTCACCCATATGCTGCAAATAAAAATATTTTTATAGTATACTACCCTGAAATGTTTAACTGTTTCTTTGATTGTCCTTGAACCTTTCCACCACACATGGCATCCTCTCCTGCCACACCCTTTGAGAACGACTGCATTATTGAGTTTTAAGGGATCCCAAGGGTCATCTAGTCCAACCCCCTGCAATGCAGACCCTCCCAACTGTCCCAATCTTCCAGGGACAGTCTCAGAATTCCAGAAGCCATCCCGCTTTCTGATCTGATTCCAGAATGTCCTAGTTTCCCTTTTTCCTCACCTTCACGTCTTGGAGAACAATTAAAAGGGGTGTGGGTGTGTGGGTGCAAAAACAGAGTCCGTTTAACCTGAAAATAAAATACCTGCACCAAATGAAGGAAACAGTCACCTGGAATATGAAGTCCTTCCTATAATTTTGAAAGGAAAAGCTCACCAATCCGTTTTAAATTCTTTAATTGCAATGCTTCAGCAGCCAGCCATTTCCTAAGAAATGCAGGGAGTGTCGATTCCTTTGTTGTAAATTGAGTCTTACACTGCAAGCCTTTACATGTCTACTCAGAAGTAAGTCCCACTGTATTCCATGGAGCTTATTCCCAGGTAACTGTGCAGCCTTAAACTGCTATCCTGAGCATTTTTACTCAGAACTACAGAGAGTCCAACTGAGTTCAATAAGATTTACTCTCTGTTATGTTATTGATCCTTCTCAGAGTTTTCATTATCGTCATCATCATATCCTGCCTTTTTCCCTGACAGTGACTCAAGTCAGCTTACAGCTAAACTCTTATGTCATTCCATTTATCTTTTGAAGGTGTAATACATTATACCTTCCCTTGCACATTTTTTCCTTGCAACAACAACCCTGTGAGGCAGGTGAGGCTGAGAGGTGGTCATTGGCTCAAGGTGACCAATGTTGATGTGTATACGATGTCTATGTGTGCAGGGAGATCAAACCCAGAAGAAGCTTCCTGATGGAGAATAGGATGTCCCTATTTTCATCGGAGAAATGTTGGAGGGTAAGGCAATGTAGGAATCAAATCAGCCCAGGTTCATGAAGCATGCCACACTTGGTTCTCGGCATGCAGTGGGACCAGGTCCAGGTTGTGGGCTTACAACATGCTTTGGGGACATTAGCCAGTAGAGCATGAGGCTCTTCATCTCAGGGACGTGTGTGTGTGTGTGTGCAAAAGCGGGGGGGGGGAATCTCCTGCACAAAGTGTTGTGTAGGAAGAGGGGATTTCTTCAACTTTGAAAAGTGAACAAGTCTTGTCCTCTTCTACGTCCTGCCACCAAAGTTGGAGAGCTCCCAGTCTCCCTGTCCTCAGTTCGCCCTGTAAAGCAAGGGAGGGACTGGACCCCATGGCACTGCCCAGCGGGAATGGGCAGAGGTGCCATCTCTGCCTGCTTACTCCTTTCTGGATGGCACAGCAGAGAGGACCCCACTATACCAGCACCTGGGAGGGGGGCTGCAGGCATGTAAGTGACCAGAGCTGTCAGCTCCTCCTCTCCTTCCCCTGACCTGTGTTGCAGATATTAATATTGGGCAGTTTGAAATGACTGGAAGCATAGGAACTGACTCCTTTTGGAATAAATCATTGTCCAGACCCATGAAAATATTATTCAAACTTTTACTGATAGAACTCTTTAAAATAAAACAGAATACATCAAATGATACGTCTAAAATATCCATACAATATCTTGTGCTGTCCAGCACAGGCTCAGCATCTTACAAAACACGAAATAATCCAAACAGACCTATAAGCAAAGGTCTCTCTCCCCAGCCTGCATTCCAGGCTGTTTGCTCTCCCTTAAGGATAGCTTCTTTTACATCTTCACCCCATTGAGTTTGGGAGACAAAGACTCAAAGGCAACTCCCTTCAAAATGGAGAGTTTGCAACCCAATACCTCTCACATGATCTAAGGTTACAACACTCAGAGAACAACAACCAGTTAGTTAATCATTAACTTGGCAAGAGCTCCAAGTGCCCCGTGGAAGAAACCCATGTTTTCTTGTTGTTTAGTCGTTTAGTCGTGTCCTACTCTTCGTGACCCCGTGGACCATAGCACGCCAGGCACTCCTGTCTTGCACTGCCTTCCGCAGTTTAGTCAAACTCATGTTCGTAGCTTCAAGAACACTGTCCAACCATCTCGTCCTCTGTCTTCCCCTTCTCCTAGTGCCCTCAATCTTTCCCAACACCAGGGTCTTTTCCAGGGAGTCTTCTCTTCTCATGAGGTGGCCAAAGTATTGGAGCCTCAGCTTCACGATCTGTCCTTCCAGTGAGCACTCAGGGCTGATTTCCTTCAGAATGGATAGGTTTGATCTTCTTGCAGTCCATAGGACTCTCAAGAGTCTCCTCCAGCACCATAATTCAAAAGCATCAATTCTTCGGCGATCAGCCTTCTTTATGGTCCAGCTCTCACTTCCATACATCACTACTGGGAAAACCATAGCTTTAACTATACGGACCTTTGTAGGCAAGGCGATGTCTCTGCTTTTTAAGATGCTGTCTAGGTTTGTCATTGCTTTTCTCCCAAGAAGCAGGCATCTTTTAATATCGTGAGTGCTGTCACCATCTGCAGTGATCAAGGAGCCCAAGAAAGTAAAATCTCTCACTGCCTCCATTTCTTCCCCTTCTATTTGCCAGGAGGTGATGGGACCAGTGGCCATGATCTTGGTTTTTTTGATGTTGAGCTTCAGACCATATTTTGCGCTCTCCTCTTTCACCCTCATTAAAGGGTTCTTTAATTCCTCCTCACTTTCTGCCATCAAGGTTGTGTCATCTGCATACCTGAGGTTGCTGATATTTCTTCTGGCAATCTTAATTCCGGCTTGGGATTCATCTAGTCCAGCCTTTCGCATGATGAATTCTGCATATAAGTTAAATAAGCAGGGAGACAATATACAACCTTGTCGTACTCCTTTCCCAATTTTGAAACAATCAGTTATTCCATAACTGATTCTTACTGTAGCTTCTTGTCCCACATAGAGATTTCTCAGGAGACAGATGAGGTGATCAGGCACTCCCATTTCTTTAAGAACTTGCCATAGTTTGCTGTGGTCGACACAGTCAAAGGCTTTTGCATAGTCAATGAAGCAGAAGTAGACGTTTTTCTGGAACTGTCTAGCTTTCTCCATAATCCAGCGCATGTTTGCAATTTGGTCTCTGGTTCCTCTGCCCCTTCAAAATCCAGCTTGCACTTCTGGGAGTTCTCGGTCCACATATTGCCTAAGCCTGCCTTGTAGAATTTTAAGCATAACCTTGCTAGCGTGTGAAATGAGCGCAATTGTGCGGTAGTTGGAGCATTCTTTGGCACTGCCCTTCTTTGGAATTGGGATGTAGACTGATCTTCTCCAATCCTCTGGCCATGTTAACCCATGTTAAACCTCTGCAATATACCTTTAGCCATTGTTCATTTCTGTGTCAGTTAAACCATTATACTTAACACCCTGCCACTCTGGGTGGGGATTGGTTGAGTCAAAGAGAGATGGCAGATGCGCAAACAAAGGTTTCGGCTCCCTTGCCCAAAGAGGGAAGGGGAGGGAACAAGTAGAGACTCCCAGTGGGAGGGAGGGAGGGGCAAGTGCTTCACACATGCTGCCCTGCCTATCAGCCTGAAGCAGAGGACTAGGGAAGTGACTAGAGGGGACCAACAATTTACAGGGTGTGGCACAACCCACAAGGCAGGAGCCAGTTGAGGAGGGGGAGGCAGGGCAGTCCAAGGCACAGAAAGGTGTGCAGCAGTCATGGACTGGCTGGAGTGGTGGGAGGCACCAGCTGGGGAACCCCCAAGGGAAAAGACTCAGAGCCTGAGGAGTGGACAGAGAGAGGAGACTGGGGGGAGGTGGTGTCGGAAGCTGAAGATGTAACAGGGCTTAGTGCCCAGGAATAATCTGGGCAGAGAGCAGTTTAGGATCAGAGGCTGAGTGAGGCAGAGGCTGGAGAGGAGGGGGGCCAAGAAGCAGAAATGAGTCAGGCTGGTGAGGAAGCCAGGGAATCTCCCCCTCCTGCTGTGACCAGCTCCCCTCCCCACTGGTCTCCCAAAACCTGTAGAGGAATGAAGAGGGCAGAGCAGAGACAGACAAGGCGCCAGGAGTCTCAGATTGCATGGGAAGGACCCAGGGGAAGGAGAAGACAGCGAGCTGTGGAAAGGCAGGGGGCCTTCAGTCTCGCAGCTGCCTCACTGGGACAAGATCTGTTGGGAAGAGTTGCTGTTCTCGCTAGGCCTGAGCTGGTTTGTTTCTTTGAATAAAGAGTTAACTTCATTGACATCTTTTGAGTTATTGCTGACCTGCTCCCGACACCTGCCCTGCAGCAGGGTGTGGCGGGCGGAGGAAGAAAGGATGGGTCAGATAAAGGATGGGTCAGTAAATTCCCCATCTTCCCCCGCACCACTCTGTCTCTTAGAACCAGGAGGGGCTTGAAAAGGGAAGAGCAGTGGCAATTTTTGTGCAGCAGGAGTCTCAGGTTCTGGGCATGCAACCCGTCAGAGAAGCTGGAAGAGGTTGCTGCAATTCCTTCATAGGGCCCAGACCTGTGGACAGCTGTCTAGAGGCTCCAAGTGTGAGTACAGTGGAAACTGTTTAAGTGTTTCTCTTCCTGATAATGAGTTAACTATCAGGCGGGTGCTTCTTCCTTACGGACCGACCGTGACAACAGCAAAACAAAGTTTGGATCATCCTGAATCTTGAAGGCTGGCTGTGTTTTCAGTTCTTGTATTGCTGTGGAAAGTGTGGATTTGATAGATTAAATGGGAGCTGAATCTTATTTCTCCCCCATCGTTGCACTGTTGATGTGTTTATTTCTGCAGCACAGATGGTTAGAGTAGCAAGCAAGTTCTCTCTAGCCAAAACATGAAAAAAGGTGCAGGAGGCAGCGTTTGGGTAGATATTTGGGGCTCAAATTTGGGGCTCAAATTACAGAATCTAAGGATTCTTTGGGACTAGAACACTTGAGACACTGTTTGAAAACCTGTTCCTACCTTGGGTGTTGCAAACTTCTGCAAGCTACACCTGCAGAAATTTCCTCTTCTGGATAACTATTAAAGGTGCAGGAGCTTGGCCCTCTTTTGTATCTGACACACAGCCAATGGCAGCAGGCAAATTCATAACTCCATGACCATTGGGATATCTCAGTAGCTTCACCTCCATCTTTTTTTTAAAGAGATTAAAATAAACTATTGGATTTCAAATTAAAAAGCACTCACAATCACACTAAAGAAACAATAATATAAAAATAATAATATACTAAACAAAATCACAAAGTGGAAAAAAGACAAGGAAAAAAAGAAAAAATATTATACAAAATCAAAACTTGCAAAATTCAAATCAAATTCATACATAAATTATAATCCAATATAAATAATAATAATTGTAAACATATAAGAGATCATAAAAAAGAAACTCAAAAGATAATCATGCATCCATACATTCGTTCATCCCCAAAATCAAATTACATTTCACCTATATTCTTAGCTACCCTCTTTAATTATTTCAATTAAAATTGAAATTCCCTCCCCTACCCCCCTACCTTCTCAACTTCCAGTCTTTCCTATATATTGATTATTTTCATTTTATCTTAAGCATGCATATTTCCAATTTCTCTTCTTCTTTGATTTCCTTGCCCTTCATAAATCTGCCACAAGATTCACTTTTTCTACCTTAGTTTTTAAATATATTTTGAAGGATTCCCAACATTTCCCCGCTTTCTCTTTACCTAATCCTTTTGAAATCCCATTTTTATAGCCAAATTTTTATAACCCATTAATTTCATCTGCCAATCTTCTATCTTCAGAATTTTATCGCTTTTCCAATTTTGTGCGATTAGGATTCTGGCGGCTATCGTGGCATATAACAGCACACACCTATCTTTTACCTTTATTTCTTCATTCAGCATGCTCAGGAGAAATATTTCAGGTTCTTTTTTTAAATGGTGTTTTAACTATCTTTTTTATCTCTTTATATACCTCACCCCAGAATTTCCTTATTCTTTTGCACCACCACCAAATATGTATAAAGGTTCCAGTTTCTTCTTTGCACCTCCAGCAGATGTTATTGCTTCCTTTATGTATCTTGGCCAATCGCACCGGGGTCAGTTACCTCCATCTTGGCTGGATTCAAATTTAGCTTGTGTGCCCACTTCCAGGCACTACTTTTTTTTTTTTTTTTTTACAAAACAGGTAGACATCAATGCTATATCTTAAAAAAAATCAATGTGGTTTACAATAATTTATATACATAATAAAACACACTACAAATTTAAAATGAGAGACCACCAACAAACTATTATGGAAAGATGCATTCTTAATTTCCTGCATGAAGCTGGCAGAATAAAAAAAGTTTTCAGCAGGTGTTTAAAAGTTAAAACAGAAGGCACCTGCTAAATCTCTATTGGCACAGCATTCCACAAGACTAGGATGATGACACAAAAGTCTCTATTTCATGTTGCTGTCAAATGAGCCTCACCAATTCAGAGGACAGCCAGGCAGCAACACTCTTGCAGATGATCTCAGCGACTGAGCTGGGATATGAGAGTGTAGATCAGCTTTTCTTAGCCTTGGGTCCCTAGATGTTGATGGATTACAACTCCCAGGCTTTCTTATATTATATTACAACATTGTTAGGCAGGACTGTGCAGTCTCCCAAAGCGCTGCCATTTTTTCCTGCTTGGTTTCAGGTGGTTGTGGAGAGAGGAAATGCCCACAAGGTGGCAGTGCCCTCTCTAGTTCTAGCTGCAAAGTGAAAGCTGTACCACGGTATGTAAATCAATCGTAAATGGATAGCAGGAACATATCATCCAATTGTCGGTTGCCTACCTTTGGTTTTGCAGCAATATTTGAAAGCCACTAATGCACCAGATAAAGCACCAGATAATGCACCAGATAAAGGGACCCAGGTGGTGCTGTGGGTTAAACCACTGAGCTTAGGGCTTGCTGATCAGAAGGTCGGCGGTTCGAATGCCTGTGATGGGGTTAGCTCCCGTTGCTTGGTCCCAGCTCCTGCCAACCTAGCAGTTCGAAAGCACGTCAAAATGCAAGTAGATAAATGGGAACCGCTACAGCGGGAGGGTAAACGGCGTTTCCGTGCGCTGCTCTGGTTCGCCAGAAGCAGGTTTGTCATGCTGGCCACATGACCTGGAAGCTATACGCCGGCTCCCTCGGCCAATAATGCGAGATGAGCGCGCAACCCCAGAGTCGGTCACGACTGGACCTAATGGTCAGGGGTCCCTTTACCTTTACCTTTTAATGCACCAGATAAATTTCTGAGCTTCCAGGTGGTGCTTATTGCCCCTTGACACAAAAAACCCCAAACATACAACCTTTTCAACAGATGATTTTTTAAAAAATCTATAGCACTTCTTAGTGGCCAAAAAGGTACCCAAATCAACAATTGCATTCCAAGCATCTCATTTATCCTAAGTATGAAGCAATTAGATTCTCAGAGTTGGGCTAAGGGCCAAGGTGTTTTCTGAAGCCAGAGGCAAACCAGGATGGGCTCCCCTGACTCCCAAGCACATTCTTGTGAGATGTTGCAATTATTTGTAGCAAAATGTCCCTTCAATGGAGATGTTTGATGTTAGGAAACTATCTTGCATAATGGACTATAAAAACAAACAAGTAGAATAAATATAGTTTTGGTTGGCTATCAAAACTTAGTGTAGAGAAAAAGGAAGGATTGTTACAAAGTGCAAACCATGCTATGAAAAATCTCTCTAAAATCTTAGTTTGCTTACATGAGAGAGAGAGAAAAAGCCAGCACTTGTATGATTGCCCAAGGAAACAAGTATCTCTCTATTCAGATAACATTACAAGTTTGGAATACAAAATGTCAATGTTTGTAAGAAAGTTCCAAATTCTGAGACAGAAAAGGAATATCTGGAATGCATTCCATTCCATTTTTTAATCAGTGGCATCTTGCCCACCCTCTGTCCTCTCCCACAGCTGCATGGAGAAGTGGCACCCAAAATGAAATTATCATAACTGTCTGGTTATAGAGCATAAAATGAGGATCAAACTGTCTTCCTCTCACACAAATTCAGATTCAGGTAGCGGGGAGAAAGGTGAGGGGAAAGAGTGCCCATCCAGTTCTGCAGAACTGAAGCGATTTCCACTGAAAACAAGTGGTTGGCACACATGGAAATCAACAGTTGCCAGGACAACCCAAACGAAAAAGTGAGTCTGAAAAATCCTGGAATAAGCAGAAGTAGTGGAATAAGTTGGAGTTGGTGAATTTGCCATGTGATTCACACCATGAGCAGCCAGGAAGCAACAACCCTTCTCTAAATCAGGGACGTCCCTGGAAAATGGGGAGACTTGGAGGGTCTGCAAGTGGGTTGTGAGTGTGCTGGGCAAGAAGTTGTGCAAGCCTGCTTTATAAGTTATTATGTTCAGCATTTTTGCCTTTGCCCAGATTTTGTAGCTACTTTATGGCACGCAAACTGTGACACGGATGGGAGTGAGGAAGGAATGTATTTATTTCATAAAATTTGTATGTTGCTTAATTATAAAACAACAATCACCTTGAAGTGGTTTACAAAGAGACTAAAACAATAACATTCACAGTAAAAAGAGATAAAACCAAAAACCTGCTTTCCAGAATTTCATTCTCTTTGGGCCAGAGGTAAAGTAACACTTTACTGTATGACAAACCAAATGTCTTGCATTTGTTAGTTCTCTACATGTTATACTTTGAGACCTGCAGACGTTTGGCTGGTTAGTTTTGATCCACGGAAGCCCCACCAGCAGACGGGAGTCAACTTCTTCCCCCATCCTCAGTGCACAAAAACTCTTCCTTCCTTCCGCTGATTGGTGGTGGTGAGGCCTTCAAAAAACAGAGGAGGAGGTGGGTGCCCCCCTCCCTGCCATGTGCCTGGAAGAATATGAGAGTCAGGCATTGTAGGATCACCTGGTTTTGTTTGAAACACTTGATGGAGAGAATAAATCACATGGATTAACTGTCATTATGTAAGAGGGCTTAGTTCAAGCATTTTTGGAGGGGGAAAGAGTGTGGAGGGCAGTTACAGGTATGTGTGAACCAGGGCTCAATCTCTGCCTTCTCTCCCTCATCTCGTTCATTCATAGTGAGCCTTTTTGCCTTAAGTGCAAGACAAGATCATGTTATGAGTTGCCGTACCCTTTGTATTTTTGCCCCTTTAGATTCCTATACACTTTCAACAACCTCAACTCCTTCACCTGATCTTCCTTATTTTGTATGTTCACAATCAGGGGCAGTTCGTGTGTGTCCTCAGAAAAGCTGAGGGAATCTTCCTAGTTGAATTATGGAATACTTCAGCTGTCAATCTCAACAGACGTTAAAGGGTAACTGGGAAGGTGAGATTGACCTTGGTCCATGTTTTGTAGACACAGGTGTGCATTCACAATTTGTCTTCTTAAACTGCTGGGATTGATGCTGCTAGAATGTTCCTCCTTCTTCTTCTTGGCTTGGATTTGTAGCAGCTCCTCTTATCGACAACTTTTGATTTCATTCTTTTGGCCTATTTACAGTAATATAACAAGTCTGGGTCACATTCCTTATCCTAGGAGCTCCTTGGTTTGGAACATCACCCCCTTCTTGGGTGATCCTCTCTAATCTATAACCTATTACAAGAAGAACAAACTGAAAATACCAAAGTCACTGGTTATTATTCTGCGTGCAGATACTGGGACACGGGGAAAGTTTTGTTACAACATGGAGTGGATTTGTTTTTGTTCTTACAACATGGGGCGAAATCATCCTTCCACTGCAGGAAATAATATGGAAACAAGTTACAGTCGGTGTGTTTCTGACATTACATTACATTACATTGTTCACAAGATATTACTCTTTGTTATAAAAGGCTGCCTAACCAGTAACAGACTCCTTGGAGACAGTGGCCAAAATCAATTAAGTATATATATTGTAATTGGATTTATATCTTTTTTATTTTTTGGATTAACTTGTGAAGAGAATTTGTGAGTTTTTAGACTTTCTAATTCCAAAAATGAGAGGCGCTAAAATGTTGTAACATGACTTGGGGTTTCAAAAGATATTATGGTTAAATTAATATGATTTGCTTTTGCTTCGTATGTAAACTGTGTGTAAAATTACATAGAAATCATTAAAAAGTACTTGCAGTTATATTATGAATTAATAATATTTATTTATTTATTTATTTATTTATTATTATTTAGCATTAACTGGCATTTTCAGATGGTAAAATTAAAACCCAGATGATAAAATCAAAATTGGTTTTCCGAAAGCAGTTTATGTGCTTATTTAACAGACTCCCGAAGCTAAATGTTGTCCAATCACAAAACTCATAGCAGATTTTAATTCCTCATACCCAAAAACATATTTTAAAGAACCCCCTCAGAAGAAAAGTACTATAACAAATTCATTCTCTCCAAAGAACAAGGAAAGAGGTTTGGGTGGGTTTTTGTTTTTGTTTTGCTGATTTCAACATGCTGCTGAAATGTGTCAATTATAGCTCAATTAATTTTATTAATAGCCTTCGTATGAAAATTCACCTACCCTCCCCCAAGACAATGGGTGACATTCAAGTAGGTTTTACTCAGCGTAGACCTATTGAAAGGAATGAACCTCAGTTAGTCATGTTCATTTCAATGGGTCTGCTCTGATAAAAATTTGACCAGGGCTCATGACACTTTTTCTGCTGATGTTATTTCCCTCTGAGGATCTTCTGAGAACACCAGTTCCTGGGACAAACATTCCTGCTGTTTCCAGCATCTGAAAATGTAGTTATATTTTCATGACATTTTGAAAACATTTATTCAATTTTCACCATAATAAAAAGCAGGAGATACAGGCTTCCCCCACATCACCATAATCACATTTAAATCATGAAGGTGGCTGTGTCTTCCTTAGATTGGCACAGTCCTTGCGCAGAGTGACCTGCTACTCTTTGTGAGAGGCCACCAAACTCTGCTTGTCTGACTGGTCTGATTTCCAAGTGCCTGGGTGGAGCAGGTCTCCTAAAAAGAGGACATACAGCCACCCCAGCTTTCGCAGAAGGCAATAAGACACATTAAGGGTGCAGAGAGACAACAGTTTTAAGAGAGCTGTAGCTGACTTGAGAGGCTTCGCTTTTCGTAGCGTGCATACATACCTTTTTCTGGTCAACTCTGGATACTTTTGCAGGTCTGTGAAACACTATTGTTTTTGTTGTTTAGTCGTCTTAGTCGTGTTCGACTCTCCGTGGCCCCATGAACCAGAGCATGCCTTGGAAACTCTCACTTTCTCCTCAAAGCTTCTCCTTTTTTATGTCCATGGAGTTTTCTTGGCAAAATACTGGAGTGGCTTGCCAGTTCCTTCTCAGGTGGAACACTATAATCACCTGTAAAAACTTTAGCAGCAATGAAGTGATATGAGCAGATATTACTTTTTCCACCCACCTTAAATTCACAGTGGTCAATCTTCCATTTAGTTCCTTTAAAGTGGAAATGAATGGTCAGAACAACTCATCTGGTGATTGGTGGTGGTGGTTTGTGAAAAGTGAGGGCACACGATTTAATGTTATGTTGCAAAGGATAGTTAGTCTGATGCAAGGGTCAGCAAAATTTTTCAGCAGGGGGCCGGTCCACTGTCCATCAGACCATGTGGTGGGCTGGACTATATTTTTTTGGGGGGGGAATGAATTCCTATGCCCCACAAATAACCCAGAGATGCATCTTAAATAAAAGGACACATTCTACTCATGTAAAAACACCAGGCAGGCCCCACAAATAACCCAGAGATGCATTTTAAATAAAAGGACACATTCTATTCATGTAAAAACATGTTGATTCCCGGACTGTCCGCGGGCCGGATTTAGAAGACGATTGGGCCGCATCCAGCCCCCGGGCCTTAGTTTGGGTACCCCTGGTGATGGCTACATTGGAGAATGCCCAGGATGCTCTTCCTGAATAATTAAATTAAGGACAGGGACAGAGAGCAGGTTAGTTCATGCATTTTTCAGAGAAAGCAGGGGCCCATGCCTTTTCCAGTGTGGCTGATAACAAAAAAACAAATCCTGATGCTTATTTTGAAGTAAGTTACTCTGTCAAATCTGATATTCCTTTCCCAGGCAAATCTGATATTCCTTTCCCAGGACAGGCTATGACACAAATTCTGTCCAAGATACTGTATTATCCTAAAGGTGAAAAGGGTAAAGGTAAAGGGGTCCCTGGCCATCAGGTCCAGATGTGTCTGACTCTGGGGTTGCAACGCTCACCTCGCTCTATAGGCCGAGGGAGCCTCCGTTTGTCCGCAGACAGCTTCCGGGTCATGTGGCCAGCATGACAAAGCTGCTTCTGGCGAACCAGAGCAGCGCACGGAAACGCCGTTTACCTTACCGCCAGAGCGGTCCCTATTTATCTACTTGCACTTTGATGTGCTTTCGAACTGCTAGGTTGGCAGGAGCTGGGACCGAGCAACGGGAGCTGACCCTGTTGCAGGGATTCGAACCACCGACTTTCTGATCAGCAAGCCCTAGACTCTGTGGTTTAACCCACAGCGCCACCTGGGTAGAGTTTATATTGCACTCTCCCTTTTTTAAGGCCAGTGTGACCCATTAACTAGAGCATTTTGAGTTTGAATATGGAAACCTAATGTTCAAATTCTCATTAAGTTGCCAATCGCACTGCACCAGCTTGATTCAATCAATTTTCCTCAGTCTAGCCTATGTCAAAGGGTTTTTGTGAGGCTAATACGTGGGGAGAAAAGTGTGGTGTAACAACTGGATAAAATTGCAGTCTGGACTTCGGTTGAAAAATCTGTCATCTCTAACAAGGAGAATGTTGAGATTGCAAATTCATCACCTTCCAGGGTCTTCCTCACCCTGCAGCAATCTAAGATTTGACTTAAAATTTGTGCTCCACAGATTGTGAACATGGCGAAAAGAGCAAAAAAAAAAACTTCTTAGGAGGGTGAAAGGAATACCTGGCCCCCATCACAGAAAGTGCAAGAAGTGCGGAATACTGGAAAGCACTGAGGACCTCAGCCAGGTCAGAGTCAGGCCCCCCCTTTGCTAAAAGAAAAAGCCAAATGGAGACAAGAATATGTGCTAGCTATCTTAGGTTCTTAACTAGCCTGGAGCCCCTTTAAATCCCTCTTCATTTTTCACTTATACCGTAGGCAGCGCTGACCTAGTTTTAAACAGAGCTGATGAGTTTGTGCCTTAACTGTGATATAGGCTTTTAGTACAAAGACAAGGAAGATTCTTTTGGAAATAAAGCTGGAAGCCTGGCTACTCAGGAAAAACTGCTGATATCTTTATTTTTTAATTTTTTTAGGAAACACCATTTTCATTTATGCAACTTTATTTCAGGAATTATTGGGAAGCTTTGGTACATTGCTTATGGCAGGCAGATGTTTTGGACTACAATTCCCATCATCCCTGACCACTGGTCCTGTTGGCTAGGGATCATGGGAGTTGTAGGCCAAAACATCTGGAGGGCCGCACTTTGGGGATGCCTGGCTTATGGCAAAACATTCCCACCCACTCCTCCTGCATATGTTTAGCTAAGCTACCTATGACAGGGTGCCTTTTAAAGAGAAGCCTCGCTCCTGTTCTTTCCTGTGGTACTTAAGCGCTCATGTCTTTGTTACTCATCCCGTGTGGAGGCCATCAAACGCTTCTCTAGAGTCACACGCATTGAGCATATAGTGAGTCAGGCCAAATTAATGGAATCTCCATGCCAGAACTGGATATCAGAGAGAACATGTACTTGAATCGACTCACATGTACAAAGGTGCTCAGTACAAAGGTTATGCCCAGCGCATGGAGCATTGCCCCTGAAGCGTGTTCTGGGGCCCTCCACACAGGGCAGTAGGCAAGTTCTGCTGTATATGTTTGCCATTTTTGTTGACAAGGACCCATGACCAGGGCTGGATAACCATACGAAAGACTCGGGGCCCTCCTGCAGCTTAACCACTGTGTGGATATGGCCAATTTGTGTGCTGCTGTCTCTGATGAGCCCTCAGAACACAATTATCCTTCAAGATGAGAAAGAAGGTTCTATATTCTGAAGAAATTCAAGGAGCTTAATGAGCACGAGGGAGCAGAGCAACCATGCTTACTGTACTACAGATGGCACATTTGAAATGCTGGATGGCTGGGAAGGGAGAAGGGTTCTTGCTTCTACACAAGTCTCCATAATGGCAAAGGAGGGTGCAGGCAACACTGGTAAGCAAAGGAGCTCAGGAATCAGTTCAGCATCAAACTCCCATCATGTCTGAAGATATGGAGATCAGAAATAAATACAAGGGAACAGAGAATAAAGACCTATATTGGGATCTTCTGCTCCTGTGGAGCCTGCCCCAGTCGCAGGATCATAGAATCATAAAGTTGGAAGAGATCACACGGGCCATCCAGTACAACCCCCTTGCCAAGCAGGAAACACCATCAAAGCATTCCTGACAGGTGGCTGTCAAGCCTCCACTTAGACCTCCAAAGAAGGAGACTCCACCACACTCCTTGGCAGCAAATTCCACTGTCAAACAACTCTTACTGTCAGGAAGTTCTCTTAATGTTTAGGTGGAATCTTATTTATTGTAGTTTTAATTCGTTGCTCCGTGTCCGCTTCTCTGGAGCAGCAGAAAACAATCTTTCTCCCTCCTCTATATGACATCCTTTTATATATTTGAACATGGCTATCATATCACCCCTTAACCTTCTCTTCTCCAGGCTAAACATACCCAGCTCCCTAAGCCGTTCCTCATAAGGCATCGTTTTCAGGCCTTTGACCATTTTGGTTGCCCTCCTCTGGACACGTTCCAGATTGAACTGTGGTGCCCAGAACTGGACACAGTACTCCAGGTGAGGCCTGATCAGAGTGGAATACAGTGGTACTATTACTTCCCTTGATCTAGATCATGCATCCCCAAACTTCGGCCCTCCAGATGTTTTGGACTGCAATTCCCATCATCCCTGACCACTGGTCCTCTTAGCTAGGGATCATGGGAGTTGTAGGCCAAAAATCTGGAGGGCTGCAGTTTGGGGATGCCTGATCTAGATGCTATACTCCTATTGATGCAGCCCAGAATTGCATTGGCTTTTTTAGCTGCTGCATCACACTGTTGACTCATGTCAAGTTTGTGGTCTACCAAGACTCCTAGATCCTTTTCACAAGTACTGCTCTCATGCCAGGTGTCACCCATCCTGTATTTGTGCCTTTCATTTTTTTTGCCCAAGTGTAGTACTTTACATTTCTCCCTGTTAAAATTCATCTTGTTTGCTTTGGCCCAGTTGTCTAATCTGTTAATGTCATTTTGAAGTGTGATCCTGTCCTCTGGGGTATTAGCCACCCTTCCCAATTTGGTGTCATCTGCAAACTTGCTCAGGATGCCCTCAAGCCCATCATCCAAGTCATTGATAAAGATGTTGAATAAGACTGGGCCCAAGACAGAACCCTGTGGCTCCCCATGGGGGGTGGGCAGGCCCTGTCAATGATGAAACAGTCCATGCCCTCAGGATCACAACCTAAGGAGAGAGACGATGCAGAAGGAAAGTGGGAGTAGAGGAAGAGATCTAACTACTTTCTCTACACCAGTGGTTCCAATTAGTTAATTACTGAGGACCCCCTATTTTTCAAAAGCCAAGCCATGGACCCCCTTCTTTTGAAAATTTTGATAACTCTATGGTAGTTACCTCTGCAAAGCAATTTTTTAAACAAAATGTGGGGTAGCCCTTAATATGCAAAGGATTTTATGTATACTAAAAAACAGACTAGGGGTGAGCGATATCTGGTTTTCAACATCATGATATATCAGCAGCTAAACATTGCAATATTCCTATGTACCACAGTGTCTGAAATTGGAGATCAGGTGTGGGGATGAGGGAAGAAGAAATCACAGAGATCATACAGGTGAGGGAGGTGCCAGGGGAAGGTAGTGCCACGGTGCCTTGAATGAGGGATATCAGCTGCCCTGTTCTCCGTCAGTGTGAAGGAAGGCAGCTCAGATAAGCAGTGTTATTGGCTGAGATCATCGTGCGATATCAGCGGTGCCTTGAAATTAGCTGTCCTGTTCTCCCTCACGCAAGGAGTGATATATTGTTGTGCATTGCCAGGTCAAAATCGTTATTGTGGTGTGATTTTAAATCTGATTTTGGCCAATATATTGAAAAATCACACAGTGTTAAAACACCCCATAAAAATTGTGATATTACCATGCAAAACTGACAAATTTTAGTTGGGGATGAGGCAAGGGATGGGACTGTGGACCCCCAGGTGTCCGTGGACCTCTAATTTGGAACCAGTGATCTACACCATGCATAATTTTACACACCTCTGTCTTGTCGCCTTTTTTCTAAGTTCAAAAGCCCTCACAGTTGTAACCTTTCTTTGCAGAGAAGATGCTCAAGCTCCCTTATCATTTAGGCTGCCCTTTTCCAACTCTACAACATCCTTTTTGAACTGGGGTGACCACAATTGTACAGAGTATTGCAAGTGCAATCGAACCATAGATTTGTATAAAACCTTTAAGGATACTGACAAGCTTCATTGCAAATCCCTTTCCTAATTATCCCAAATAAAGAATTTGCCTTTTTCCCCACAGCAGCCACAAATTAGGTCTATGCTTTCTTTAAGCTATCTACCATGACACAAAGATCCATTTCCTGGTCAGGCACCATGAGCTCAGACCCCATCCGTGTATAGAAAAAGTTAGGAGTTTTGTTCCAGTCTCCATCACTTTGCACTTACTTATAGTCAACTGCATTTGCCATTTTAACCTATTCACCCAGTTTGGAGAGATCCCTTTATCAACCTAAACTTAAGATCCTTTATAATAAGATTGCCATATTTCAAGAAGTAAAAATCCGGGTGATCAGCAGCTTTTTGGGGGAGATCGCTCCAAAAGTTGTTGAGCTTCTTTCAAGCGATCACTATGACTTGTCGAGCTTTTTGTGGGCGATCATTTGCATGTGCCCCCAATGCTGCCAGGGTCTCTCGTCAATCAGATCACCAGATCACCCCAATCCACATACTTATTGATGTTCTCAAAAAACTCTAAATGGTTAGTGAGGCAGGACTTACCCTGGTGGAAGCCATCTTGATTCTTCTTCAGCAAGACTTGTTCTTTAATATGCTTCATAATGTCATCTTATCTTTCCATCATTTTACCCAGGACAGATGCGTAATTCCCTCAATTTCCCCTGAACACCTTTTTTAAAATTGGCGTTAACATTTGTTCCTTTCCAACCCTCTGAGGTTGATCTTAGGGAGAAGTTACATAGTTCTGTTAAAACATCAATTTCATGTTTGGGTTGATATTTTCTTAATTTTCAGTTTGTCAGTAAGGACTAGAACTTCATCTCTTGTCACTACTGTATACCTCAGTTCCTCAGACTCCCTTGCTGAAAAACTCATGCTTAGGAAAGGGAATCTGCCCTACATCTTCACAGTGAAGATAAATGCGAAGAATCCACATTTTCACAGTTCCCACATTTGCTTTTATTGTGGAACGGTCATCACAACTGGAATATTTGTAGTGCTCATATACATGGAGCTTTCAATAACACTTTTTTTGGTATACAGTGGTACCTCTACTTACAAATTTAATGTGTTCTGAATGCACATTTGTAAGTCGGAAAAATTTGTAAGTCGAATCCCATAGGAATGCATTGGGAGAAAAAATTCGTGAGTCGAAGCAACCCTATCTAAAAATTCGTAAGTAGAAAAAATCCTATCTAAACCGCATCCAAGATGGCGGACGGAGCTCCATTCGTAAGTAGAAACATTCGTAAGTAGAGTTATTTGTAAGTAGAGGTACCACTGTATATGTCTTTCTCAGTGATGGAGAATAGAACTGGAACACTGAAAAAGTACTTAGGAGCACAATATATTCTTTGACATTATTCAGAGCTGTTACTCACATTCCATTCCATTCTTTGAGCCTTCTTCCTCTGCCATCTTGAATAAAGAGGGATGGGAGCTACGTGGGAGACATTTCTGTTGAACTGCAACATCTTCATACCATGTAGTTTGGTTGGAAGGAAATACTAGGGGTCAAACTACACTACAGATTACTTAAGCATAATTTTTTTGTTTTGAGGAAAAGAAGCCAACCATACAATGAGTAGTAAATAGCAGGGGGAGACCCTCCTCATAGCAGCAGCTGTTCTGAGAACTACTGCTTCTGCTCCTACTGTAGCTCACCCTCTCTGAGCACCCTGGCAGGAAGGACTGGGCTGTTGGTTCTACCGGTACCTAGAGAACAGCAACATTCTCTTTATCACTCCCTTTAAATCAGCCCATCTGGGCTTCACTCTTCCCACTGTTAACTCTTATCCTTAAAGTTGCTGGACGCCCCCCTCCCGCCAACAATTTTTACTGGCTATCCTACTTGTGTAGGGCGGGGGGGGGCAACACCCCTCCCCACTTTAAAATGTGAAAGTGATTATGCGCTCTTATCTTGCTTATAATAAATTAGATATTCTAATTTGTTAAATATTCTATTTATTGAATACAATATCTATGCATGGTTACAAAATTGAGAGAAGCCTCACTGAAACTTAGGACTCCCATCATGCTGCATTTGCCAATATGTGCATTTGTGCATCCTAAGATGTAACTAGGGACCCAGGTGGCGCTGTGGTTAAACTACTGAGCCTAGGGCTTGCTGATCAGAAGGTCGGCGGTTCGAATCCCTGTGATGGGGTGAGCTCCCATTGCTTGGTCCCAGCTTCTGCCAACCTAGCAGTTTGAAAGCACGTCAAAATGCAAGTAGATAAATAGGAACCACTACAGTGGGAAGGTAAACGGCGTTTCCATGTGCTGCTCCGGTTTGCCAGAAGCGGCTTTGTCATGCTGGCCACATGACCTGGAAGCTATACGCCGGCTCCCTCGGCCAATAATGCGAGATGAGCGCGCAACCCCAGAGTCGGTCACGACTGGACCTAATGGTCAGGGGTCCCTTTACCTTTAAGATGTAAGAAGTATAAAGTCTTTACCAAGCAACGTGATCTTATCTGGCCAATTAATAGCAAAAACAGTTCCCGGATTTTGTGTCCTTCAGTTCCCACAAACAAGTCTTTGTCATCTGCTTCAAGAAACAAAAATACCTACAAGTGGAGGGGTCTTTTTTCAGTCACATGACACTGTATTCACCTCTGGCTTTAAATGTATAGGATCTAAATGAGGTGTCCTCCTGTTACCCAAGTACTGGAAAAGGAGTCTATATGCATAGGGTCCAATGTGCAGAGGCCCAATTCATGCCATTGTATCCCCATAGCTGTCAAGTTCTCCCTTTTTTTAAAAGGGAAATTCCCTTATGCTGAATAGGCTTCCTCACGGGAAAAGGGAAAACTTGACAGCTATGTGTATCCTTCCAAAATCACACTGTTTCTAACTCACATCCTGGACTTAGTATGCAAAGGTCCTTGTTGAAATGTGACATCTCACATGGGCCTGGTTCACATGTCACAGTAAGCCAAATTATGGTGCACTGGGATTGTGCAAATGTCCTAGATCCTGGAGAAGATATTGCAGCTGCTTTGCTCAGTGCAGTGCAGCAGGTAAAGTGAAGCTTGGCTAAGTCTTTCATCTGAACGCATGACTGTGCTTGGGTTCTCTTTTGCTTAACCATCTGAATAGCTTAGCTGCTGTACTCATTTGTAAGGACCAGGGAGAAGCAAAGCAACTGTGATCTCCTTCTGGGGAACTTATCTTTGCATTATATGTAGACACAGCTACGGAGATAGCAACTGGATCTGGGATAGAGAACAATTCGGATCAATCACTGCACATAGGTTCTACTCTGCATAAAGTTAACTCTTCATCTCGTTTGAAAAGCTAAGAAGCCAACATGTATGGTGCAGAAGGACAACAACAACAAAAGCCTGAACTGTAACATTTTTCTCTATACATATTGTGCCATCTTATGAAATTGTACCTGGGTGGAATGCAAATATAAGCAAGCAGCTGCCTAAGTTGTCGAAATTTGGGGATTCTGGATCTCGAAACCCTAAATATCCAACTAAGATCTCAGAAGAAGCCAACGTTTGGAGACTGTGCAAATGGTTTTAATGAGGTCTCCTAGAGGTTCAGTGAAAAGTGAATTGAGAACTATAGAGGGGAACACTTAACAGTTCTGTTATGTGCTTCTGTGCCATTATTGATTGATGGATTAATTAATTACGGTAATTAATTTCTATACTGCTTATTAGAAGCATCTCTAAGCAGTATACAAAAAAGAAGCAACAACAGACAACTTTTAAAAATATTACAAAAATACACAGTTACATATAAAAATGTTATATTAATACAAAGTTACTAACATATATAAAAATCAGTTATCAATTCATTTTCCTTCTGACACACCCTCCCTCTTAGCCCTTTGGTTCTCACCCAACAAACTCTCAGCTCACCCACAAAAGTCTCACAACAAGAAGAGTTCCTGGAACCAGCTGGTCCCATCACCTTAGTCCAGGCACCCCCAAACTTCGGCCCTCCAGATGTTTTGGACTACAGTTCCCATCTTCCCCGACCACTGGTCCTGTTAGCTAGGGATCATGGGAGTTGTAGGCCAAAACATCTGGAGGGCCGCAGTTTGGGGATGCCTGCCTTAGTCTCTCCCTCTAGACTTGCTTTTTATGGGCAGGCCCAAGAGGGATGGTCCTTCCTCAGGCTGCCCACAGCCGTGTCCCATTCAGGTGCCCTCTCCACACCCAATTCCAGGTGCAGCAGGTTTGATGAGTTTCCCAGGGGGTCCAGAGGATGGAGAAAGGTCCCCCTCCACTCACGACACTTTCTTCACCCTGTCCTGCTCCTCTAGCTGCTTGACATGGGGTCAGACCAGCTTCACAGCAGATTAAACAGAAACAAATGCATGCTAATACTCTCTCAGTGGCGTGTCTGACCTTCATACTGCCCTCAGGACAACATCAGCACTGAGATGCCATTGCAGCTAGCATAGTAGTATACATAACCTTTTATAGCTACCCTCTATGAGATGGACTATTAGCCTAATGGGTCACAATTAAACAAAGCAGGTCAAAGGTAAATGAGATCTTTGACAAAAACTGTTCCCCATTAAAGGCTACTGCCCTAGGCGATGTGCCTTCCTAGAAGGGATTCTGGCAGGTGGTTAGGCGCCTTTGCAGTATTTTAGAGTCTCCCGGCCTACAAGTGAAATTGGAGTGATATCTGTACTCCTGCATTGCTAGTGTGAGCTAAACATAACAAGTATACCATCTAGTGATAGGTAACCTTTGGCATTAATGTCAACAGCAGCCAAACCTAAGCATGTAGAACTGAATTTGTACATGTCCATCCACCCCAGCACTTGCTTCTTTCTCACCTCCCTCTTGTTTCCCAATCAACTCTTTTCGATTGTAGGTTTCCCAGGAACTTGTCTGTTTCCGCTTGCGAGACTCTTCAAGGTGCCTCCTAGTCACCAGAACCTGCCACTTTAGATCTGGATCTAATTAGAAATGTGTTACCAACTACTAGCACTTATGAATACTACTGATAAATATATTTGCTATTTCACCATTTTCTCTGTTATGTTAGAATGGTATCCCAGCCTCTCTTTCGTCCAAGTGGGGCTCCTTCCACTTTTGTATGTTTGTTCACATTTATTGTATGCAGCTGTTCACATTTATTTTTATCTTAATTTTTAGATGCTAGGAAAACAAATGACTCTGTGTTATTAAGAATGCTCTGGTTATCTCCCACTTGGACTACTGCAATGCGCTCTACGTGGGGCTACCTTTGAAGGTGACCCGGAAACTGCAACTAATCCAGAATGCGGCAGCTAGACTGGTGACTGGGAGTGGCCGCCGGGACCACATAACACCAGTCCTGAGAGATCTACACTGGCTCCCAGTACGTTTCCGAGCACAATTCAAAGTGTTGGTACTGACCTTTAAAGCCCTAAATAGCCTCGGTCCGGTATACCTGAAGGAGCGTCTCCACCCCCATCATTCAGCCCGGACACTGAGATCCAGCACCGAGGGCCTTCTGGCAGTTCCCTCATTGCGAGAAGTGAGGTTACAGGGAACCAGACAGAGGGCCTTCTCGGTAGTGGCACCTGCCCTGTGGAACGCCCTCCCAGCAGATGTCACGGCAATAAGCAACTACTTTACTTATAGAAGACAATAGAAGGCAGCCCTGTTAGGGAAGTTTTTAATGTTTGATGCTGTACTGTTTTTAATATTCGGTTGGAAGCCGCCCAGAGTGGCTGGGGAAGCTCAGCCAGATGGGCGGGGTATAAATAATTTATTATTATTATTATTATTATTATTATTATTATTATTATTATTATTATATATTTTTAATACTGTTTTAGCCTCCATTGTCATTTCCTTCTAGGATCTTGCATCAGCAAGAATAACTAACACTAAATGGATTGTTGTAAGAAAGTATATTTCTAGATGTTGGTGTTCTGTTTGTGAGGATCTATTTCCTGGCTTTTCTTCACATCTGCGTGGAACTAACAAATGAGAATATGCAATAGACAAAGTTTAAAACACCTGGCTGAAAGCACCCGAACATCATTCATGGTGCAAAAACCCAAAATAAAACCAATTTAACCAGTCACCTGAATATTAGTAGGGATGATACTGGCCGTATTTCTATTGTTCCTGCACTGAGATAGCCTGACCCCAGTGGTCCATGCATTGGTAACCTCAAGACCTGAATACTCTAATGTGCTTTAAGTGGGGCTATACTTGTATCAGGTCTGGAAACTGAATGCAGCAGTCAGACTGCCCACAGGAGCAAAATACAACTGCTCCCAGACCAGTTTTGAGGTCCTTGTGTTAATTCACAAAGCCCTAAACAACTTGGGCCCAAAGTACCTTATGGACGGCCTGAGTCCTTTGGTTCCACCTTGATCTCTGAGATCCCCTTTAGGGTGGAACTTCCTGGCAGCAGAGTTTCAGCAGAAGTCATTGCTGCTTTTTTAAAAGACATCTCCTGAAAATGGTGTTATTTAGACAGGCCTTTGAAATGTGAATTTTCCTTTTGCCAACTAGTATTCATGCATCTTTTTACTGATGTTTTATTGTTTGGGTCATTTTTGAAGGGTGCATTTTGACAAAAGTGTGATTTATAAATATTTAAATAAACAATCCATTCTATGGCTACCGCTTCTGGCCATATCTAAATGTTGATTTCCTTGAAGCAAGGGGTGGCTTTTTATTGCTAAATACTCCAATGCAACCAAATCTTAAGAGTTTTGAATCATCTCAAAGGAAGAATCAAGCATTCTTATAACTATTTGAAGACTGAGTTGCTGCACCATTAATTTTCAGTTAAACCTAGAACTAAGCTGTAGAATCAGCATGGCATCAAGAGCACCTTAAAAGCATCTTTTGCAAATGTTACTGAGAAACAAAAAGTGGGAAGTGCCATTTTAAAAAAGGAATGTATTTTACACTCATTTTTTTTATAAAAAAAATTCATTCACATTTTCTAGAAATGCAAAGAGAGGATAAGCTTCTCTGAAAAACCATGAGAACTGGAAACCAGTTTCTCACCGAGAAACAAAAGCTAGGAGTGGGCCTATCAGTTAGGAAACAGGCTGCCAGGGAACAGTTGCCCTCCACTAATGATGATCCTCTGAGATGATGGACTGGTCCATCAAAGCTGTCTAACAGCTCAGCAGCTACATCAGTAGAGCCCCTATACCAGGGGTCAGCAAACTTTTTCAGCAGGGGGCCGGTCCACTGTCCCTCAGACCTTGTGGGGGGGGGGCGGAATATATTTTGAAAAAAAATATGAACGAATTCCCATGCCCCACAAATAACCCAGAGATGCATTTTAAATATAAGGACACATTCTACTCATGTAAAAACACCAGGCAGGCCCCACAAATAACCCAGAGATGCATTTTAAATAAAAGGACACATTCTACTCATGTAAAAACACCAGGCAGGCCCCACAAATAACCCAGAGATGCATTTTAAATAAAAGGACACATTCTACTCATGTAAAAACATGCTGATTCCTGGACCGTCCGCGGGCCGGATTTAGAAGGCAATTGGGCCACATCCGGCCCCCGGGCCTTAGTCTGGGGACCCCTGCCCTATACAGTCAGGTAAAACAAAACTGATGTAACCACAAATTGTTTTGTCAAGCCTACCTCTTACATTAAGTTCTAGTATAAAGTACCCCGAAGGAAACACAAGAACCACAGAGCACAAGACACCCAAACCCTCCTATTGTCCAACAGTCGCTGTGCAATTCCCTTTGCATTTAGATTTCTGATTACTGAAATAGTTTAGAAATCCGTCATACCCCATGGAGCTGTATTCCACAGTCAGATAGACTGAGAAAAGATAATACAAAGTAGCTCCAGATGAGCAGTTGAACCCAGGAAAAAAATGAAAAATATATATGAAAAAATGAAAGAAAGAAAAATGAAGGAGCAGATTCCAAGAAGCAGCACAACCAGAGAGGAGGAGACTGATTATGAGATGCATACATTAGATGGTGATGAAGAGATTGATGAGATCTCAGAGCCAGATGCCAGGTGCTCATTGAGACACAATGAAGTTGTTCCAAACCCACGATTGTCCTACCTAACAAGGTTGGTGCAACCCATAGAAACTTTCACCTGGGAAAAGATTGAGCAGATGCAAGCCGCTGAAGCTCACCTGTGGAGGAATGCTGCACAGGAAGTAATTGATGCACTGCACCAGAACTAGAGAAGGCAATAGGAAGCACGTGGGTGTTTAAGGTAGAGAAGGGAGCAGAAGGGGGAAATTGAGGACTACAAAGCAAGACCTGAGGCAAAAGGTTACTTGCAAAAGTATGAGAAAGACTACAGTGAAACGTTTGCACCTGTAGTGAGACGCCCCACCATCAGACTGCTTTTGAGCATAGTAGCTTCTGAACAAATAAAGGTGAAATGCATAGACATTAAAACCACATTTTTGCATGGCCAGTTCTGTAAATGAAACAAGCCAAAGGTTTTATCAAACCAAAGGAAGCGTATCTAGTAGACAAACTTCAGAAGAGGCTTTATGGATTAAAACAAGCTGCTAGAACAGGCATCCCCAAACTTCGGCCCTCCAGATGTTTTGGACTACAATTCCCATCTTCCCCGACCACTGGTCCTGTTAGCTAGGGATCATGGGAGTTGTAGGCCAAAACATCTGGAGGGCCGCAGTTTGGGGATGCCTGTGCTAGAGCATGGAATGAGAAAGCACACAGGAAGCTCACACAACTGGGCTACATACATGGTCATGCAGGGAAGTGCTTGTACACCAAGGGCAAAAATGAACAATTTTCTTTTGTTTTGGCCTTTGTGGATGATTTAAGTATTGCAACTGAAAATAACCAAGGCTACACAGAAGTTGTGGAATACCTAAGCAAAGAAGTAGAGATAAAGGAACTGGGAAATACTTTCTTCTTGGGTATTCAAATAGAAGATAAGATCCTTAATCTTTTCACTCTAAGTCAAAAGCAGAAAAGTTATTGAATCGCTTGACAGTCCAGGAGTGAAAGAAGCCAAGGAAGCAGCCATGCCAATGGTGACTGACTTTCTAAAGAGTAAAGATAAGTCTGAACTCTTCCCAGACATCAACTGGTACAGGTCAGCTATGCGAAAGATCCTTTCCTGAACCACAACAACCTGACCTGACATAGCAAATGCAGTGGGAATCCTAAGCAGGAAAATTAAAACCCTAAGCAGGAAAGTTAGCTTTCCCACTGAGAAGGACTGGACTGCTGTGAAGAGAGTTGCTAGATACTTAAAGGGAACTTAAACTGCCAGCCGACAACTATCCAAAACTACTAGGTTACACAGATGTTGACCATGCCAGAGACAAAAAGGATTACAAATCAACAGGTGGATTTATCTTTGTTTGGAAATGTTCCTGTTTCCTGGGCCAAACCAAGCACATTGGGGTGAAATATCTCAATGTGTGAGGTGACACAAGATGGTCCTGTTGATTTGGCGTATTGTCAAAGCAAAGAAATTGACATTCTCATCAAGCTACTACCAAGAGACAATTTTGAGAACCTACGAGTCAAATTAGGACTGTGGGTGCTTCATTAATTGCCCATGCAATGGTTATATTTGCCCGAGAAGTAGTTTGTGGGATGGCCAGCCTCACACAACCAATATGCATAAGTCTAATTGATGCATGAAACGGTTAATGCCATAGAGTACACTGTCCTGTCAGGCTTATCTAAGTCATTCCCCCTCATCTTGGGAGGAAGGTAATCAAAGGCCTTTGTTCACCTCAGTCTAACAGACAAGCACAAAATGTTTCGAGTTGGTTGCTGCAGCTCAGACTGTATAGCTTTTACAAGCCTATGCTAATAATTTCCTATACAAATAATTTAGGAAGTTTCACCACTGTAACTAAGTCAAGTGTTACTGCCCGTGCAACTTTTTTTCAATGCTGTATGGAAAAGCACATGAATCTGACCCTTGGAAAGTTTGTAACTAAACCACTTTTAATTTACCAAGTGGGTGGGTCTTTTTCTTTGCTAGGGAAAGAGGGGGACTTTGGAAGCAGCTTTGAAGGGCATATTTTAAAAGTCTAACAGCCTATATTTCCATGCTTTACTTTGCTGCATGTTTTGTGATTTTAAATCTCTGCTGGGGTTCTCTCACCAAACTTGGATCTTGGCATCCAGGAATTCTCCTTTATATACCTATGTTTTCATTGCCATCAATAAGATCATGGCATATCTTTTGTAGGCACTGCTGCATTTAGAATCCTGAATTATTATAAGATTTCCTTTTTCAACGTGTGCATGTTGTGGGTGTTACAAAATGGTACACTCAGCAGTCCTGTTAAATCTTGCAGAAGTGTATGCTTTGTGTCTTCCTCAAAGCTCAGTTCTGAGCAACTGAATGCATTTAAAGTGACTGCTTTAAAAGAGTTTCAAAACAGTAGGAACTTAAAAGATATCCCCCAATGGTTGACACTTAAAAATCACTATAATGCATCTTAAATCAAATAATTTATTAAGTAATTACATGTAAACACTTTATATTGACTAGCAAATACATTGCTCAAGTACTCTTCTTCCAACAACAAAGGAAAATACCCCCTTTATAAACAGAGTCAGACTGACTAAAGATATACATTCAACTGTACAGTGAATGTATATACAATTGACACTTTGATTTTCCTTATCTTATATTCATTTAAAGTGCAAAGGATATAAATTTGTTCAGCATTTGCAAGACAGTGTCAATGGTAACTTTGGTCTATCAAGTGAAACTAGATAGCGGCCCCGGCAGTATTTTTTAAAAGCAGAGAAACCAGACCTTGCAGGACAAATCTTTAAAAAAAATAATAAATTCCTTTTCTCATATAATTGAAAATATTCTTAGACAGGAAATATACTATTCTGAATAAATGAAACGAACATGTTTCTTAGTTACAATCTAGAGTTAGTAGTTACATACATACAATTACACGAATACATAAACCACAGAATGTCTGAACATTGCTCGACATTGCCCATTAGATCAAAATACAACAGTTATGAGATGGTAGCCAGGAATAATAAAAACAGGATAGCAGCTATTTACATAAATAAAAGCAAATATTTTTTGCCTAATTCAACATTCCAATCTTCTAATAAGTGTGTACTCTTACAGCGTATGCTTGTAAAACGTTACAGAAAAACATGACCACCAATGGATATTGGTACATCTAATAAAGAGTAACTAGCCTAATAATAATAATAATAATAATAATAATAATGTAGAGATCGGAGTACATCTAATAAAGATTAACTAGCAAAAAATAATAATGCAGAGACTTGAGAGATATAATTCTAGCCTTTCTTGAGAGATTTTTTTTCCTGGTCTTTTCAGAAAACTCACATGTGAAAAAATACACTACAGGTTTTGTCCTCATCTTCTGAAAAGAAAAAAAAAGAAGGAAAAAGACGGCTTTGCACTGCCAAATCCTTCCATGCAATCATGTACGAGGTGCTCAACTATATGGAGAATAGTTAGCATATACTGTGATCATGGCTGCACTCTCCCCATCAGCTGAAATTCCAGAGATGGCTGAACTGGCCTCTCTTCACAATGACATGTACCTTCATACAAGGTTGGGCGGAGGAGCGGCTCTTGGGGCTGGAAAGAGGGGCTCTTGGGTATAAATTTAACAGCACCCTATATTAGAGGACCAAGTGATTACCCTTTAACGCTCAACATAATAATGAAATCTTGGAATTCCAGGTTTATGTATGCTGGTACTGTGAAGAAAGTGCTTCCGGGAACTAATGCTGTTTCCAGAGATGCCAATTGAATTCTTTGCCATTCATCTGAAACGTATAAGAAAGGTCCTTCAGTTTAACACATAACTAGGATTGTCATATTTCAAAAAGTGGAAATCCGGACAGGTAGTTTTTTTTTGGGGGGGGGATTTGCCCAAAGTTGTGAAATCACAATAAAACGAATCCTTTAGCTACTTTTAATGAAATCTACACTACTGATATGGGCTGCTATTCGTCCAGATTTTCCCAGACATTTCAGCAATTTTAATCTGGACACTGTTTGCGAGGGCTGAATGGACATATGGCAACCCTAGGCATAACTAATGCTGTTTTTACACTGTAAACCTCCCTGTGGTCTTTGGATGAGGGGAGGTATATAAATTTAATTTACTACTACTACTACTAATAATAATAATAATAATGCAGGATTTATTGTCTTCCTCCCTTGTTCTGATGTACAAGTAAACAAAAGATGAAATGCTTGAGCTGTGTACAGAATGCTAAAGTGCCACTTTTGTGCAAGATTTGCTATAAATCAAGGGTTTCCAAAAAAACAGGAAAAATAGGGACATGTAAGGCCAGAGGAATGTTGCAAGCTGATTTTAAATACCTGCTACTGGAGTAATGGAAGAAGCATAGAAGTATAGAAGGGGTTTCTCTGTGTGTGTTGCATGATAAATTCTTTTTTTTTACTGTTTCTCTGATGGCCTCTAATTATCAAAAATATTTAAATATTTGCTATTTCATTATTTCATATACAATTTCAAATTGGCTTGTTAACATCCACTCCAACTACTGTACTGAGCTTTAGCAATGTGGGCTTTAGAATTCCAAGTCTTAAAATATTTATTATTATTATTCAGCCCTATAAGAGAAGTTTAAGAATTACACACAGAGCTACCTTCTTTCCTTTAAAGAATGTATCTGAGGAAGTGTGCATGCACACGAAAGCTCATACCAATGACAAACTTAGCTGGTCTCTAAGGTGCTACTGGAAGGAATTTTTTATTTTGTTTCTTTCCTTTAAAATACTCATACAGTAATAATCCTGATGGCAGAGCGTGGAATGATTTTTAATTTACATAGATTAGTCACATTAAACAAGTTTTAACACATTGACAGTGTTAAAAAATTGCAATATTGGCAGTAAATACCAAGACTGATATACACCATTAATATAATTTTCTTTCCAGTTTGAAATTACGAAGGAATTGATTACATAGGAAAGGCTAATACTGTAATAGTATTTTTGCATTGCAGTTTTTAAGTGCTGGAGATAATTTGTCATTGACTTTAAATAAGTGACTTCCCATGTGTGTGAATGAGGTTCTCCTCAAGCCTTTTGAATGCTTTGAAGAAGGGCCAGTGTCAATTGCTCAGATTAAAGTTGTTGCCAATTATATTGCACAAAAATGGAGGCTGCAAAAGGGGAGGAAAGGGAGTTTTCAATTGGGATAGCACACAGTGAAGACTCAACAGCACACTAGGATTTCACCCAAGGTTGTGCTATCATCACAAATGTAGGGAACTCCATAGAGTGCTGTTCCTACATTCACAAAACTGGGCAAACAGCATGGTGAGGCAACAGGATCCTACCTCCCTTGGTCCCATATTGACCTCCGCATATTGGAAGTAACATTTAAATCTGTGGCCCCCAGAAATTGTTGGAGTCAACTCCCATCAACTTCTGCCAGCATGGTCATTGGTCAGGGATGAAGGAAATTGCAGTTCAGCAAAATCTGGAGGGCCACAGGCTTCCCATACTTGGTATGAATGATGCAGACATGCATAGAATCCTACGCAGAATGACCAGGAGTAAGATTCCTGCTCCCACATGCACGGCGCTCTCTCTACGCGCACACGCACAAACAAAATTTAGGAAAGAATGCAAGCACATGGAGATATAGCTGCATGATTTCACAGCCCCTCAGAGTGTGGAGGTTATCTTGTTTTGCAAGGTGATTCTGAAAGTATGTATGTATATATATGTTTAGAGACTTCTTGAGAAAGAATGGACACTTCCACCATTAACACAACTGAAGCTAAATTACATACATCATTACGTATATTATTGTGAGCAGCTGCCTGCTTCTCTGATCCTCAGTTTCAAGTCATAGCAGAAGGTTATTCAATGCTGACTAGTGTTAAAATCCAACTTTTATTTTTAAAAGAATTTCATTTTGGAAAAGAGACTTTAAGTCTGCATTCTGGAATTTAAAACATACTGTACTTCTACCTTGTTTTCAGTCTGATGTTTAATTTTTACATTTTCCTCCAAAAATTTAGACATGTTTACATATTATGCATCCTTTGCTGAAGAAGAAACTGTTTCTCGTGCAAGCTCTCAGTTATAAAGATCTAAAGCATCTGCATGGAAACAATGAAATTTCTGTAAAATATTTGCTAGGCTTCTTTACCAAAGTTATCCCAGCGTAAATTTTCTATGTTTAAAAAATATTTCCTAAAAGTTTAAAGGAGGAATTCAGTGTAGTGCTAAGCATATAGCTTTGCCATTGCAAGCATTTCTGCACACTAATCTGGGGTTTCTCCTGCCCCCCCCAGAGCAAATTTGGGGGGCTGCAGGGGGAGGGGGGAAGTCCTGTTGCACTAGTGGAAGTCCTTGTGTGGACGTTTGTTGGTGGGACTCGCTAGCCAAAATCCCACTCGTGATTTAGGTTCATACAGACTAGCAAAGTTCACTTATTTGAAAAGTGCTGCAAGTACAACAGAAGACAGATTACGACATGCTTGTCATTACCTTGAAGGCGATTTTGAATTTGTAAGTCAATGGGGGAGGACAGAAACAGGAAATGAAGACTGACCTTATAAACAAAGATATGTCTAGGGCTTCTGGTTTCAGGAATAAACCGATATTTACTGGTAAACGTCTGCCAAAAAACAAAAATAGAAACATAAGATTACTGGTAAATATTGGTTTATGCGGAGTAGAAAAATTGTTCATATTCTTATTCTTTAAAACTTCTAGAGAGATGAGAGGGTCTGAAGAAGGTTACGATGCCTGAATTCTTTTGGGAAAGTAATTGCTTCAAACCAGAAGCCGTCTGCTCATAGTGGGGAGTGGGACTTTGCACACCTAAATTTTCCAGACATCTTCAAGAGAACCTAACCATTCTGAATGATGCTTGAGACAGAGACCATTTCTCTCTGTCCCAATTCCAGAATGTCCAGTTATGATTTTGAAAATTCACTTTTATTATGATAGATAAGAAATAAATATGAAACTTAATCAATCATGTTTTTTCTTTAAAGAAGCCTAATTCTGTTCATGTTATATACATAAAATGTATATACATACAGCTCATAATTCAGTTGAATACAAATTAGTTTTATTTGCAGATGATATTCTTTTGTTTATTTCAGAACCTCAGACAGTATTCCCATCTTGATGTTTTTGGTAAAATATCTGGTTATTTTGTTAATTGGTCCAAACTGGAATTGATTCCAATAGGTCAAAAATCTGATTACACATTCATTCAAGGTATATCAATTTTGGATTAGTTCCAAATCCATTAAATATGTAGTTATGTTAATACCAAGGGATATATTTTTTTATTTTTTTATTTTTTTTTTTATTAAAGGTTTTCTCAGTTTACAAAGACATGGGCAGTGTCTCTCATAGCATTTTTACAGATCAGTTTCAATTGTTGAGACATTGGGGAGGAAAAGGGGGAGAGCGGTAGATAAGGGAAGGGGGTGGGGGTAGTGTGACAATGTTTCTAGTTTACTTAAAGTGTGCTGGGGGGGGTTGTCAGCATTGGTTGTGCAGGTTCTTTGTTGTGCATTTGTTTTCCTTTGATGGTGAGAGTTGTTGGGGTTGGCCTAGGATATAGTTTTTTTTTTTTTTTTGTGGTTGGCTGTGGTGGTCTGTTTTATGTGAGTAGGGTGGGCGGGTCAGGTTAGCCATATTGATTTGTATGCTGTTGGTGGATTTCTGTCGTTGTCGTGTTGCGCTGTGTATGTGATAAAGGGGAACCATACTGGGGTGAAGCCGTCTTCTTCTATTTGACCCCGTGTCAATTTCAACTTATTGGTTAATTTTTCTAATAGGGCTATTTCCCATACCGTCTGGTACCATTGGTCCATGTTTACTCCTGCCAGGTCTTTCCAGTGTCTGGTTATGGTGTTTCTGGTAGCTGAGAGTAAGTGGGTTATGAGTTCTTTGTGATGTAGGTGGGCATTATTGTCCTGGAAGATGTTTAGCAAGGCCAGTTCTGGGGTAAGTTCTAATGTTTGTTGGGTTATTTTACCTACTTCTCTTACGGTTGTTCTCCAGAATTGTTGGGCTTTGGGGCATTCCCACCACATGTGGAAATATGTGCCTGTTGATGTGCATCCTCTCCAGCATTTTGATGAGGTTCCTGGGCGTATTAGTGCTAGTTTTCGTGGTGTTAGGTACCACCTGTAGATGGTTTTCAGAGTGAGTTCTTTCCTTTTTGCTGATATGGATTTAAATGGGGGTTTAGACCACATTCTGGTCCATTGAGTGGGGTTGATTTCATAGCCTATATCTTCTTCCCATTGTTTTTTTATTGCGTCTGAGTTTGTGGAATTTTGGTGCAGTATTTTATATATTGCAGATACCATACCTTTGCCGTGACCCTTTGTCGTTAGAAGGAGGTTTTCAAAAGGTGTCAGGGGTCTTGTTGCTGCTGATTTTATTACTGGCTTGTTTAAGAGGGCATGTAATTGGTGTTGTGCTAACCAGGGTATTTGGGTGTCTTCTAGTTTATCCTGTATTTCTCGTGTTGTCAGAGGTATGTTATTTTTATAGAAGTCTGTTAGGCGATATAGGCCTTTGGTTTGCCAAGTTTTAGTTTGGATGTTTTGTGCTGCCTGGTGGAATAATGGATGGTAGACCAGGGGGAGTAGTGGGGATGTGGTTGGGGTTAGTTTGTCCGTTTCTGTTTTCCATGCTTTGAACATGGTTTGTGTGTACCTATTAAGTGTTGTGGGGATCCTTCTTAGTTTGTTTGGGAGGAATGGGTATGCTGTGGTGCTGATATTCTCAATTGTGTCTCTCTCTAAGTGTATCCATTGTTTTGTCTCATCTTCCAGTATATACGGGATTATATGTCGTATTTGATTGGCCCTGTAATATGTTTCTATGTTAGGGATTCCCCATCCTCCTTGTGAGGTGGGGAGGTGCAGGTATTTGGTGCTTATTCTTGGTTTTTTATGTGAGAAGATGAAGGAGTGCAGTTTTCTCTGCCATCTGCGGAGTTGAATTGGGGGGATCCAGACTGGGAGGGTTTGGAATAAGTAGGTTAATTTTGGGAGGGTGATCATTTTGATCATTGCCATTTTATCTGAGAGGGTGAAATTCATGGTGTCCCATCTCTTCAGGTCTTTGTTTATTTGTCGCCACAAGGGTTTATAGTTGTGTAGGTATAATTTGTTGAGATTTTTGGTTATTTGTACCCCTAGGTATCTGAACTTGGTGTGGCAGAGTTTTATTTTGGTGATATTAGTGAGTTCTTTCTGGGTGTGGGGAGGAGTGTTGAAGCACATGGCTTCTGATTTTGCAAAGTTTACTCGCAGGCCTGACACCGTTGCGAATGTGTTGAGTTCTCTGGTTAGGGAGATTGCTGTGTTTAAGGGGTCTGATGTTGTGACCATTAGGTCATCTGCAAAGAGCCCTATTTTATATGTTCTGCCTTTTATTTCCACTCCTTTGATGTCTGTGGCTGCACGGATTCGGATTGCTAGCGGTTCTAGGGCCAGTATAAATAGGAAGGGTGATAGTGGGCATCCTTGTTTTGTGCCCCTTTGGATTTTTATGCTATTGGAGTCTATGTTGTTGATTCTGCATTTTGCTGAGGCTTGGGAGTATATTTGTTTGAGGACTTGTAGAAAGTTTGGGCCAAATTTCATGCTAGTTAATACTGCTAACAGGTATTTCCATTCTAGGCAATCAAAGGCCTTGAGGATGTCTAGAGACATGATTGTCAGTGGGGTTTTGGTTGCCTTGCTGTGTTCGATTAGGTTCAGCAGTTTCCTGATGGGGTCTGTGATATTGCGACCAGGGACGAAGCCAGTCTGATCTGGGGCTACTAAATTGCATAAGAAGTTTTTTAAGCGGTTGGCCAGGATTGATGTGAATATCTTGTAGTCTTGGTTTATTAATGAGATTGGGCGATATGATTCGACTTTGAGATTGTCCTTCAGTGGTTTTGGGATGGAGACTATTTTGGAGTGGGTCCAGGTTTGGGGGATGGGCCCCCCTTTCATGATGTCGTTAAATAGGCGAGTCATGTGTGGCATTAGGGGTTCTTTGAATTTCTTATAGAATTCTGCTGTGAAGCCGTCTGGGCCTGGGGCTTTGTGTGGTTTCAGGTTTTTTAGGACCGTGTCTATTTCCTCTGGGGTGATGGGCCTGTCCATGTATTCCTGTTCTTCATCTGTTAAGGTAGGCATGGTCAGCCCTGCTATGAATTCTTTTATTCCCTTCTCAGGTGGGTTGTGGGATGTGTATAGACTAGAGTAAAATTCTGCAAATTCTGAAGTTATTTCTTTGGGGGAGAATGTTGTGTTGCCGTCTTTTTTGGTGATACAGTGTATTCTTGTTTTGAGTGTTCTTTTCCTGCATCTATTCGCTAATAGTTTGGAGTTCTTCCCTCCATATTCGTAGAAGCGTTGTTTAGAATATAGAATGTTGATCATTGTTTTATTAATTTCTAGGGAATCTATTTCTCTTCTCTTTTGTTCTATAAGTTTAAGAAGTTTTTTGGATCCTGTTTGTTTGTAGCGTGATGAGAGGGTTGTAATTTCTTGTTCCAGTTTACTAATCTTTGTGGTGGTTTGTTTTTTAGGGAGTGTTTTCTCTTTTATGCAAGCTCCTCTGGTGACTGCTTTCATTGCGTCCCATAGGAGGGGGGTTGTTATGTTGTCTACATCATTTTCTTTGAAGTAATTTTGGAGGGTTTTTGTGAGACTTTCTCTAATTTGTTTGTTTGTGGTTAGGATGGGGTTAAAGGACCATGATGGGGTATTATGTGTTCTCTCTCCTATTTTAATAGTGACTTCTACTGGGGCATGATCTGTGATTTTAATGTTGCCTATGTTTGATGATTCTACCCAAGGGATTAGACTCTGTGTGAGCAGAATGCTGTCCAATCTGGACGTTGTGCCATGCCGTCCAGATTGGAATGTGTGGGTAGTGTCTCCCGGGTTTTGTTCACTCCAAATGTCGTAGAGACCCCTGTCTTTTAGCAGTTTTATTAACTTGTAAGAGTCCCTAGTTATTGGGGGTTTTCCACGAAGGAAAGTTGCCCATGGGGTTGTAGATTGGATGTTTTTTAGGGATATGCCTTTCATATTTAGGTTGAGGTCGCCTCCTAGGATTGCTTCCCCTTCCATGAAGGAGAGAAGTTTGTTCAGTGTCTTCTGGAAGAATTCTAGTTGTTTTGAATTTGGGGCATATATAGAGCCGATTGTCAGTTTAATTTTGCCATCTAGTGTTCCTTTGATGAAAATGAATCTGCCCTTTTTGTCCTTCAGGACTGTTGTGGCTTTGAAGTTTAGGTCTTTATTAAGTATTACAGCTACTCCGCGGGCCTTTCCTGAGCCTTGTGCCACCCATTGTTGACTGAAGCGGGGGTCGCTCAGAAGTTTGTTCCCTTTGGGGGGGTTGTGTACTTCTTGTAGGAAGGTGATGTGTGGTTTCATGGTGTTTATGTATGAGGTAATGCGTTTTCTTTTAATGGGGTTTCCCAACCCCCTCACATTTAGTGTAATCGCTTTTAAGCTAGCCATCACGTCTATCTGTTGTGTAAGGCGATTCCTTGCCAACCCGTCCAGGTTGTCCTGTGTCTCTCACTATGTGTTGTTTACTGAACCATTGGGGTTTCGCTGACCTAGGGTGTGGTGGGTAGGGGGCTAGTGGGGTTAGAGTTAGATCTGGGTTAGAGAGTAGGGAGTAAGTTGTATAGAGTTTCCTATGTGTAGTCTTATGGGTGTTCATCTGGGGTATTTTGGGCCGTCCGGCCCTTGGCCGGTTGGCCCTGGGTCTCAACTGATGTGGAGAGCCGTGTTCAGAGACAGGCCTTCCCCCTTGTCGTTTACGATGGGGGGTGATCAGCGAGACAATGTAAAGCGTCTTTGCGACATGGATGTCGGGTATAAGGTTTGGGAACAATGTTGCCAGTATTAATAGCAACATCATTTTTGTGTTAGGGTGTAGGTGTGAGTGTTGGTGCGCTCTCTGGTGCCACCATTGTGCTGATTGGGTTTTATCTTTTAGCCTGATCGTAGGTTGGGTAGTGTAGGTTGCATTTGTTATTTTTCCTTAGAATGGGTGGGGTGTGTGTGTTGAGGGTGTGTGTTGTGAGTTGTTGGGTGATGGGGGGTGTGGTTGAGGTTGTTTGGACTGGTGTTGGAGTGGCAGTTTCTGTGGGGGTGTGGGGCTGGGGGGAGAATGTTGTTGGTGTCAGTGTTGTTCATAGCCTAGGGGGGAGGGGGGGGGGAGGGGAGAGTCACCAGTCCTTCAGTTTGGGATGTCTTCCGGCTGCTTCATTTTGCTGCGGTTGTTGTTGCAGTAAGGTCGTTCCTCTGTGCTGTGTTGTCTTGGTCGGTCTTGGTCAGGCTCCTCGTGTCGTACGGTCGGCCGGAAGGTTTCGCGCCTGATGGTGTTGTTTGGCTGTATTGGCGCGCTTTGTGTTGCTCTCGATTCTTTGCCTTTTTCTTCTTGTTGTTTTGGACTTTTGTCCAGCCATTTGCTGTTGTTTCATTGTCTTGGTCTTGGCTGACGCTTGGTGGGTCCTCTTGGAGCCATTCCGGTGGGGTGCTGAGTCCGAGGTCCTTCAGTAGTTGCCTGGCTTCTGTTTTGTTGGTAGCTGTGTATTGTTCTGTGTTTTTTGTTGCAATGAGGCGGAAGGGGAAGCCCCAACGGTATTTGATCCCTGCTTCTTGGAGGCTTCGGGTGCATGGGCGTAAGGTTTTCCTCCGGTTTAGGGTATCTTGGGACAGGTCTTGTAAGGCCAGTATGTGATTGTTTTTGTATTGAAGGTTGGTCGAATTTCTAAGGTAGTTCCAGATTTCTTCCTTCTTTTTGTAGCGTGCGAAGCACACGATGATGTCCCTTGGGGGGTCGTTGGGTTTTGGCATGGGTCTTAGAGCTCTGTGCGCCCTTTCCAGGTCGTCTATCTCAATTTTCAGGTTTGGCACTGTGTCTTTTAGCCAGCTTACTATTAGGTTCGCTGGGCTTTTCTCTTCCGCTTTTTCCGGAAAGTTGCGAAAGCGGATGTTGCAGCGTCTATTCCGGTCTTCAAGGTCCGCTTGTTTGATTTTCAGCTCTTCGTTTTCTGTTTCCAGTTCGTTCAGTTTCTTTTTTATATGTGTGTTTTCCTCCTGGTGTTGCTCTATTGCCCTTTTTTGTGTTTGGTTCTCATTCTCCAGAGCTACCAGTTTGGATGTTAGTTCATTGATTTGTGCCTGTAGGGGGGCCACTGTGTCCTCCAGTTGCTTTGTGAACTGTTTTGTTAATTCTTTCGTTATTCTCTCTATTAGTCTTGTTTCCAGGTCCCTCTGATCTTTTTTAGTCATTGGGTGGTCGTCTTCTTGGAGGGGCGTTGCGTTCTCAGCGCTGTTTGCCATTTTCCCGGTTGGTGTTGTCGTGGTTTCCCTGGGGTTTTCGGTTTGGGGTCTGCTTGGTGACTTCTTGGAGTGGGGTTTGTTGTGATTGGGAGTCGTGGTGTTAGGTTGTTGGATTGATCAGGCGTTGATTGGTGGCTATTCAGAGCGTTTGAATTAGGCGGTCATTTGTGTGTCGCCTGGGTTGTGTATTGCAGGCTTCTCTGGAGTTCTCGCGTTCTCCTCAGTGGTGCGCCCTCGTGTGTTCAGGGTGTGTGTGTTGGGGTCCAGTTGGGGGTGGAAGGTGGGGTTGTGGAGCCACAACAGGTAATTAAAGGGTTTGAGCTTGGCAGGGTCGTTTTCAGGTAGATTTAAGCAGAACTGTATAGTGTCAGAGGGTGGGAAAGAGGATGGAGAGGGGATTTAGGAGGAGGGAAAAAGAAGGGGGAGGGGGAGGAGACTGGAAGGTAAATGGGGGTTGGAGGGAAGTGGGGGAGTGGGGAGGAGGGAAGGGGTGAAAGGGCGGTAGAGAGAGAGGGAGGAAGGAAGGGAGGAAGGAGGGAAAGTAGTAGCAGTGGTGGTATATTGTATTGGTGCTTTTAGGTTTGATGTGGGGTAAGGGTTTGCTGGGGGGTTGTTGATGAAAGTGGGTGGGGGTATAGGTATGTAGTTGTTGGGGATCAGGGGGGAGGGAGCGGGGAGCAGGCACACTTTAGGTGAGGTATAGGTTGGGGGCTGGGGCTGGGGTGGAGAACAGTGTATTTGAAAGTGTGAGGGATGGGGTATTAGCAATAAATCAAAGTAGGGATGACTGCAGTGGCAGAGGTCCCCTTTTAAACAGAGAGGTGCTGGGGTTAGGTATGGGGTGGATTTAAGAAATAAAATAAAGTGGTCGTGCAAGCATGTGGGGGGCGGGAAGCGGGGTGGCTGGGGTGGTGGGAGGGAGAGTTAAGGGAAATGCATAAAGGGGGGGATTGGGTATTAGTAACTAAGGGGGGGGGTTCTGTATGTTAAGGGTGGGAGTGGGATGTTATAGGTGGTGTAAAGATGCTGGTGTGGGGGGGAGAAGAGTAAGGTGGGTTTAAAAGGTAAAATGGAGATAAAAATTATAGGTCACACACACACACACACACACACACGCACACACACACACAAGACAGAGCCAAAAAGGGGGTAAAAAAAGCAAAATTCTGTGGAGGAGGTGGCTGCAATGGCAGCGCCTCCCTTAAAAAGGGGGATACTAGAAAAAAAAAAGGGGGGAAGAGGAAAAGGAGGGGGGAAATGGGGGGGCCTTTCCTGTTTTTATTTTGTTTTCCAAATTAGAAGGACTAGAGAGTGCTGGGGGGGGGGCTAATGTAACAATAGAGATTGCAAAATGGGAGTTATATAAAAATTGAAAAGCTAAAAAAGATAGTTGGTAAAAATGGGAGAAGCAATACAAAACAAAAACGAAGACAAAAAATAAGCAGAGATCTCCTTGGGTGATCTCAAGCAGTGTTCTTTCTCCCTTCGGGAGTCCTATCTCCCGCTGCCTCTCTCTGGGTCTCGCCCGTTGAGAGCAGCAATTAATATATGTATATATGTAAAACGACAGCAACGACAAAAATCAGGTTTTAAAGAGTGTTTTTTTTTAAATAGAAAAAATAGGGGGAAATAATAGTAATAGTAGTAAAAAATTGGAGGAAAAATATTTATAAAGAAAAAAAAAGAGTGAAAAAATAAAATGAAAAATAAAAATAAAAATAAATTCAAGAAATTGCAAACGCAATGTCTTTTCCGACGGGCCTCGTTGGTGGGATGAGAGCTGGGCTGGGCTGGGGCCTGGGTTTTTTGGCCTCGTGTTTCCCCCACGGCCTTTGTCCTCCTACCTCGCCTCTTCTCCCTTGTTAGTGGTGGGGGATCCCTCGGTAGGGCTGCTAGTCCAGAGCGCGATGGTGGGGACAGCAGGACGGGTCCTTTCTCCTTCTTCTCCCTCCGTCCCGGTGGGGGAGAGGGCGGCTGCAGCCGCAGCCGCGGCGGTGCACGTGGGGACTCTCCTTCCCCTCCGGTATGTTTTTTTCTCTCTCTCTCCTCCCTATGTCCCAGGGGGGAGAGAGTAGTGGCGGCGGCGGCAGCGCGCTCGGGGGTTTTTCCTTTTACACCGGAGCGTCGGCGCTCCGGGATGCAGGTTTCAGCGCTCTCCTTTTCGCCGGAGCGTCGGCGCTCCGCGGTGTAGCTTTCCCTGAGCGCCACGGAGCTTTGCTCCGCCGGTGGCCGGGTGTCCTTGGGGCCGATCCGACGTGGTCGCTGGGGAGGGATGTCGGCTTTCCAGGTGGTCCACCGGGACCACTGGGTTCTTGTGCAGCAGCTGCTGCAGTCTTGGTGGCTTTTCGGTGTCCGGGGGCTGTTTTGGCGGCGCTGGCACGTTGGTCGTCTTTAGGAGCTCCGTGCCAGCGTGCCCGTCGCCATCTTGCCTCGCCGGAAGTCATACCAAGGGATATATAATGGTTAAAGGTAAAGGTAAAGGGACCCCTGACCATTAGGTCCAGTTGTGACCGACTCTGGGGTTGTGGCGCTCATCTCGCATTATTGGCTGAGGGAGCCGGCATACAGCTTCCAGGTCATATGGCCAGCATGATAAAGCCGCTTCTGGCGAACCAGAGCAGCACACGGAAACGCTGTTTACCTTCCCGCCGGAGCGGTACCTATTTATCTACTTGCACTTTGACGTGCTTTCGAACTGCTAGGTTGGCAGAAGCTGGGATCGAGCAACGGGAGTTCACCCCATCACGGGGATTCGAACCGCCGACCTTCTGATTGGCAAGCCCTAGGCTCAGTGGTTTAACCCACAGCGCCACCCGCGTCCCATATAATGGTTAGTCACAGTTAATATAAATAAATTAATAAAAGAGATATTGATAGGTGGGAGTCACTGAACCCTACCCTTTGGGGAAAGGTGAATGCTCTCAAAATGAATATTATTGCCAGATTTATATATATTCTGAGAGGACTTCCAGTTTTTATATCTGGACCATACTTTCAAAAGATAAAACTCCCTGTTTAGGAAATGTCTTTGAGGCTCAACAACACTGAGAACATCCTTGCAGAGAATGCAGTTACAAATTAAAGAAGGCAGTTTCAGAATTCCGAATTCAATCATTATGCTTATTTACTGTCAAATATTAAATATTGGAAACCTACTGTTGGTTTTAATTTTCCGATGTAGGCAACCCTAGAATATACACATACAGCACCTTTGGTTGGTTGGACAATACTAGGATCAAAATATTTGAAATGTCAGGTGACTCCGGCAACTACTAAGTCAGTTAGAAGGATATAAAATATATTGACAATATATACTGTATATTGATCCATTCTCACATGCTAAACTTACTTTGTGGAGAAACCCTACTCTAAAATTTGCAAAAAAGATGGTAACATGGAAAAATTGGATGGAAGCAGGTGTTTTGACTTTGGACCAACTGATAGATGAGGAAGATGGATTTTATACCTAAGCTACTTTAGGACAAAAATATCATTTATCAGATGCAGCCCAATGGCAACATCTTCCATTACAACATCTCCTAACAAGGGTGTTTGGGCTGGCCGCCCTCTCAGCTTCCGAGATACCTGAGATACTGGAGCAATTGGATGACTCATTCAAAACTAAAAAGCCAGTGATTACTTTTTAGAAATATGTATTAGCAATAAATAAGTTCCAATATGCAGACTTTAAGAAATGATTGGAATAAAGACAGTGGGAAAGTGTTTTAGTCTCAATACCTAAGGTATCGATGGACCTTAAATTAAGACTTATATAACAGAAAATAATGTTTAGAATCTATGGGACTCCTTTACGGTTGCATAAAAAGGGACTAGCTGTTCTGTTTTGGAGATGTGGAAAGGACATATGTTTGTTCAGTGTTCTGTGCTTACTAAGTTTGGGGAGAAAGTTCTGGAGTGTATAACTATGATTGTGCAGAAAAAGTTAAAACTTCCAGAGAATATTATTTTGAACGATAAGCCTATTGTATGGAAATTAACAATGGGACAACGAAAATGGATTCTACGCACCCTAGTTGTGGCCAAGAGATTGATACAGATGAATGGGAAGAATCAAGTTACGATACCCTTTAATCAATGGATTGACAATATGACAACACTCACAACTTATGGGCTGCTTACAGAAATAGGCTTTGCTTGGATAAATATGACAACATTTGGAATGAGTTTATACAGAATGTAGTAGGCTATTAGTATCTATACACGTATTAGGATAATAACACTATTTCACTTCATATAAGAATGTATGGGAGTAAATTACATTGAATATTTGTATACTGTATATATATTCTTTTACACATCTTTGTTCTTCTTTCCTCACTTTCTCCCTTTCCCCCCTCTGTATCACTTAATTTATTTATAATTGAAATTATTTCACTACAATGTTATTAAAAATAATAACAACAAGACCTCTACCTAGAAGCATCGTAGGGATTCATCCATCTCTCACCTGGGAAGCTATTGTGCCTCTGAAAACTGAGCTCTCCCTAAGAGATGGCGGCTCCTTCAAGCCCATAAATAGTGTTGTTAAAGAACCTCCCGAACCATATGAAGGCCAGTCTCCAACATTCTACCACACTCTAGTGGCCAAGAAATACAACACAGAATAGGACCACTGTTCACAGAAGAAGGCTGGATTCTCAGTAACCAGGGATGCGAGCAGGTGAGAGTCCCTTTACTTTCTTCCATATAAGTTAATGGTAGTTGTTACTCTTACCTCACAGATGGAAAGTGCTGCAATTGGAAAGAATGCTGCAGGGAGAGGAAAACCTGCCCCGACTTATACGGAGTGAGATGGTGGAAAGATGTGTTTTCATGTATAGAATGAAAAACTGATGCAGTGCACCTCCTGAGAGGTCCATGCAAAGGACAAGCCACATGCATTCCAAAACATAGGACATTTCCCCCCCAAATGTTGGTGAAACCAGTTCCTGCTCAGGAAGCTAGGATCGGAACCCATGGCTTCAAGTTACAAGAAAGGAGAGTCCGACTAAACCTCAGGAATAACTTTCAAACAGTAAGAGCTGTTCAACAGTGGAAAAGACTCCCAAGAGTGGTGGTGGACACTCCTTCCTTGGAGGTTTTTAAGCAGACGTTGGATGGCTATCTGTCATGGATGCTTTAGCTGAGATTCCTGCATTGCAGGGGGTTGGACTAGATGATCCTTGGGTACAATCCAGCTCAAAGATTCTATGATTCTATAACAGGCACCCCCAAACTTCGGCCCTCCAGATGTTTTGGACTGTTAGCTAGGGATCATGGGAGTTGTAGGCCAAAACATCTGAAGGGCCGCAGTTTGGGGATCCCTGTTCTATAAAAACTAATAATCTTAATTATTTATTTTTAAATTTAGCCTCCCTCCCCCCAAAAATCTGAGCCCTTAAATTGTAGTTTAATTCAATTGTGCATAAATTCAGGACTAAAGCAGCCCAACACACAGGGCAGGTCTCAACCCTGAATTAGTCATTGCTCCAGGCAATGTGATGGGTGATTGAAAAACTGTGGCGGGGGGGTCCAAACCACCCTGCTGCCATGGTCAGACCTGGTGAACTTTTGGTATCCCTCCCTGCATGGCTAGAAGACCTATTCACAGAGTTTGTTCCTGAAAATGTATGGCATCTGAGAATTCCTGAATGCTATGAAGCAGGATTAGCCTCCCCATGTCATAGAATCATAGAGTTGGAAGAGAGCACAAAGGCCATCCAGTCCAACCCCCTGCCAAGCAGGAAACACCATCAAAGCATTCCTGACAGGTGGCTGTCAAGCCTCCGCTTAAAGACCTCCAAAGAAGGAGACTCCACCACGTTGAAAAAGGAAATATTATAATAATTCAGGATTCTAAATGCAGCAGTGCCTACAAAAGATATGCCATGATCTTATTGATGGCAATGTCAATTTCTTTGGTTTGACAATACGCCAAATCAACAAGACCATCTTGTGTCACCTCACACATTGAGATACTTCACCCCAATGTGCTTGGTTTGGCCCAGGAAACAGGAACATTTCCAAACAAAGATAAATCCACCTGTTGATTTGTAATCCTTTTTGTCTCTGGCATGGTCAACATCTGTGTAACCTAGTAGTTTTGGATAGTTGTCGGCTGGCAGTTTAAGTTCCCTTTAAGTATCTAGCAACTCTCTTCACAGCAGTCCAGTCCTTCTCAGTGGGAAAGCTAACTTTCCTGCTTAGGATTTTAATTTTCCTGCTTAGGATTCCCACTGCATTTGCTTTGTCAGGTCAGGTTGTTGTGGTTCACGAAAGGGTCTTTCGTATAGCTGACCTGTACCGGTTGTTGTCTGGGAAGAGTTCAGACTTATCTTTACTCTTTAGAACGTCAGTCACCATTGGCATGGCTGCTTCCTTGGCTTATAATCATAGAAGTAATCATAGAATCATAGAATCATAGAGTTGGAAGAGACCACAAGGGCCATCCAGTCCAACCCCCTGCCAATCAGGAAACACCATCAAAGCATTCTTGACATATGGCTGTCAAGCCTCTGCTTAAAGTCCTCCAAAGAAGGAGACTCTACCACACTCCTTGGTAGCAAATTCCACTGCCGAACAGCTCTTACTGTCAGGAAGTTCTTCCTAATGTTTAGGTGGAATCTTCTTTCTTGTAGCTTGAATCCATTGCTCCGTGTCCGCTTCTCTGGAGCAGCAGAAAACAACCTTTCACCCTCTTCTATATGACATCCTTTTATATATTTGAATATGGCTATCATAACCTTCTCTTCTCCAGGCTGAACATACCCAGCTCCCTAAGTCATTCCTCATAAGGCATTGTTTCCAGGCCTTTGACCATTTTGGTTGCCCTCCTCTGGACACGTTCCAGCTTGTCAGTATCCTTCTTGAACTGTGGTGCCCAGAACTGGACACAGTATTCCAGGTGAGGTCTGACCAGAGCAGAATACAGTGATACTATTACTTCCCTTGATCTAGATGTTATACTCCTATTGATGCAGCCCATAATTGCATTGGCTTTTTTAGCTGCTGCATCACACTGTTGACTCATGTCAAGTTTGTGGACTACCAAGACTCCTATATCCTTTTCACATGTACTGCTCTCAAGCCAGGTGTCTCCCATCCTGTATTTGTGCCTTTCATTTTTTATTTTTTTTTGCCCAAGTGTAGTACTTTACATTTCTCCCTGTTAAAATTCATCTTGTTTGTTTGGCCCAGTTCTCTAATCTGTTAAGGTCATTTTGAAGTGTGATCCTGTCCTCTGGGGTATTAGCCACCCCTCCCAATTTGGTGTCATCTGCAAACTTGATCAGGATGCCCTCAAGCCCATCATCCAAGTCATTGATAAAGATGTTGAATAAGACTGGGCCAAGACAGAACCCTGTGGCACCCCACTAGTCACTTCTCTCCAGGATGAAGAGGAGCCATTGATGAGCACCCTTTGGGTTCAGTCAGTCAGCCAGTTACAAATCCACTGAATGGTAGCATTGTGTAGCTGCATTTTACCAGCTTCTTTATAAGAACATCATGGGGCAAAGGCCTTGCTGAAATCAAGATAGGCTATATCCACAGTGTTCCCTTCATCTACCAGGCTTGTAATTCTGTCAAAAAATGAGATCAGATTAGTTTGACATGACCTATTTTTCAGAAACCCATGCTGACTTTTAGTGATCACAGCGTTTCTTTCTAGGTGCTCACAGACCGTTTGCCTAATGATCTGCTCTAGAATCTTTCCTGGTATTGATGTCAGGCTGACTGGGCAGTTATTGTTTGGGTCCTCTCTTTCCCCCTTTTTGAAAATAGGGACAACATTTGTCCTCCTCCAGTCTGCTGGGACTTCGCCTGTTCTCCAGGAATTCTCAAGAAGTTTGACTGCAGCCTGCTAGTTGGGGCTGATGGGAGTTGGAGTTAAGTTCTAGGGACTTTTCCTGTAGACAGGAGACCCTGTCAATGACCTGAAATGAGGATTTGTGACGAGCTATTGACATGGTCGCTTCTGAGCAGCCACCCTGGTATTCTGGGAAACTTCACAAAATAAAATGATCCAGAAGATGGCTAGAGCGGAAATGGCACAAGACATGAATGATCTGCAGTTGATCGAACTTGAGTGAGAGAGCACAGTTGTACCTATTGCGTGGCAGCAAAGAAAGCAAATTAGGCTCATTTTGCTTCCACTGCATCCCCATGTAGTGATCCAGTTGAGCCAGGGGGCTATAATTATCATCTGCCCCTATGGATGGAGCAATAAGTCCTTTATAACCGGCTGATAATTATTTCTAAGGCACTTGGAGAAAGTTGCTTGCATCTGTAGCAACCTTGATGCTGCTCTTATTTTAGTTGTTGACTTGTGTAATGCGCCAACTGAGCAAGTGTTGTGGGATCAGTTTCTGTTACAGCAACTTGGGTGACAATGTGTCCAACACCTTAACCTCACAACTCTTTCCTATCATGCCTGAGTGAAGCTACCTTATAGGTTCAGGGTGTTTCTAATGTGCTGTTAAATGAGGGACTGGTGCCTACCGCCCTGAAGAACTCAGTAGTGCAGCCACTTCAAAAAACAGATCCACTCCACTCTGCATCCAATAGTAGATGACTTCTGTCTGATCACAAATATCCCCGTCCTGTGGAAATTGCTTGAGAAGGTAATGGTGGATCAACAACAGCCACTCTTGGAGGCAACGGATTATCTTGACCCCTGCCAATCTAGTTCCAACCTGGCTTTGGCATCAAATCAGTCCTGGTCACCCAGCTGGATCACATTTATTGAGAAATGGTCTGTGGGAGTGTGACTCTGCTACACTTGATCTCTTAGCAGCTTTTCATACTATCAACCATGGTATCTGCCTGGATCAGAGACACTGGTCCTATTTGCAGGACCAGTTCTGAAGAGCAGCACTGGGCGACTAGTTGTTCGTCCCCATATATAACATCTACTGTACATGAAGCCTCAAGGCATGGTCATTAGAAGATTTAGAGCATCAAGTCTTTCAGTATGTTAGTAACACTCAGTTCTAGTACTCTACATCTGAATCAGGAGTGGGCATGCAAGTCCTGAGCCAGTATCTGGATGAAGTGGTAGGCTGGGTGAGGGTCAATAGACTGAGATTAAATCCTGGCAAGATGGAGGAATTGTGTGTGAGTTGCTCCTGAATCCAGGAAATTTCCTCTTTGCCTGTTCAGGATAGGGTCACAAACTTTTTGAAGGAGCAGCTTCGTAGTTGATTCATCTTTGCCACTAGAGACTCATGTGGCTTCAGTAGCTGAAAGTATCTTCTATCAGGTTTGGCTGTTATACCAGCTATGGCCATTGCTCAACAGGGATAATCTGGGCATGGTGGTCCTTATGCTGGTAAACCTGAGACTTGATCACTGGAATGCACTATATTTGAGATTGCCCTTGAGGATGGGCTGGAAGCTCCAGTTAGCACAAAATCCTGCTGAGAGGTTACCATCACCAGCACATTACACCTTTCTTAAGCATCTGCACTGTCTGCCTATATAAGAATAACAATCTTATTATTTATACCCCACCCATCTGGCTATTGTATGGGGCCACAATAAGTTGGAAGCAGTCCCTGAAAGAACAAGAATGTTTGAAAACCGTCTATTCATGACTAAAATGGATCACACAAACTACCACACATCATTGTAACATAAAGAGAAGCAGACAGAAGTATTACAAAGTCAAAAGCTTAAGTGCCATGCAGATAAGATACAAGACTTTACAACACACTTAGTAGCTGCCATGGACTGGCTGGGTGCAGAAGAGTGGTGGGAGGCATCAGTTGGGGAACCTCCAAGGGAACCAAGCCTAGGGAATTAGTGGTGGGGTGACAATGAGTGGACTCACAGGGAGAAGCAGCAGGCTGGAGGGAGGCATCAGCTGCAGAAGAGGCGACAGGCTTTAGTGAACAGGAAGAGGCTACGGCAGAGAGCAGTTTGCACTCTGAGGCTGAAGCAGAAGCCGGAGGGGAGGGTGGTCAAGAGGCAAAGTTGAGACAGGCTGCTGAAGAATCCAGGGAGTCCCCCCCCTCCTGCTGCAACTAGCTCCCCTCCTCCCTAGTTGCCTAGAACTCACCAAGAAATGAAATGGGCAGAGCAGAGGGTGGTTGAGCACAGAAACCACCTGAGACAGTGTGGGAAAGACCCAGAAGAGGAGGTGTCCTACTGAGCACTGGGAAGGCTCACCTTCCATCATCACAACTGCTTCATCTGGTCAGGGCAAGACTTCCTAGAAAGAGTTTCTGAGAATGCTAGGCCCCAGCTGTGCTTGTTTCCTCAAACAATGAGTTAACTTCACTGGTTATTGCTTTGTTGATGAGCTACAGCCCAGCAGTAGTTGGGAAGACATGGGTAATTGTCTTCCTTAGAGAAACACTACAGCAAACCTAATTTGCATGGAGGAAGGCATAGAAAACTACAGCACACTCATCTAAGTTAGGAGGGAGGGAGGGAGGGAGGGAGGGAGAGCAAACCATCTCCCAGATCCTGTCCAGCCACAATGAACTCTGCTGCTGCCTTCCAGTGTTTCACTGTTTGCATATGGACAGCTGCTTGCAGCACAGACACCAGAGCCTTATGTACTATTAACTGAATTCTGCACACTCTCTCTATTGACAGAAGAGCCAGCATCAGATCAGAGATTATATTTCTGAGATTCTACTCAAAATCTATATGAGGTCCTGAACTCAAAACTGACCCCTGGCTTCCCATCCTCTATAATGCATGTCTTTATCCCTATTCCAGAATTCAGGATGAAGTATCAATGGCTTGAGGGCATCCTGATCAAGTTTGCAATGTTGCGGCCTGCTCAGTTTTCCCTGTTCATAACTGTATTTGTAGTACTCTGGATTCTCCCTCAGTGCAAGGATTTGAGTACCACCTGATTTAGCTCTGTAATGCCACCTGGTAGTTTTATGACACTAATCTTGGTTAAAAAAGAAAACAACACCAAACATATACACTAGTAATCTCACAAATGCACCATGCTCATACTTTTTTGCATACTGACTTAAACAGTTGTTTCTTGTGCACAATGCCATGAGTAGTAAATTAGTCCCACTCAATAGTAGTGTTACCTTGGGTTAAGAACTTAATTCGTTCTGGAGGTCCGTCCTTAACCTGAAACTGTTCTTAACCTGAGGTACCACTTCAGCTAACAGAGACTGCCACGCCGCCGCCGCCCAATTTCTGTTCTCATCCTGAAGCAAAGTTCTTAACCCAAGGTACTATTTCTGGGTTAGCAGAGTCTGTAACCTGAAGCGTCTGTAACCTGAAGTGTCTGTAACCCAAGGTACCACTGTATGCTATTACAAAATTGATCAAAACAGCCTTGATATTTCCCTACTATAGAAACTGCACTGCCTACCATGTAACCAAGAATATCAACACAATTGATGGACATCCTGATTTTTCACCAGAAATTAGAATAAATGTAGTCTCATTTCCAAATTGATCCAACTGAAAGGTAGTTAGAGGAATCCATATGATGTCAACACTAATGAAAAGACCAGGAAGGTACTGGCAGCTTCTTCCCTCCTATATACACGGATGTCTAAAAAAGGCTTGCTCTGTTCCATATCCTTCGAAGGCCATGTCTACGGTGGAGTTTTATTTCCTTGGAAATAATAGCTTATCTTTGAACTACTTGTTAGCATCTTCATAGCATCTATAGTGGAATTTGCATGTATCTTATTGATTGCTTTAAAAAGTAATGCAAGCCACCATCCCAAACATTTTCTTTTCTTTTCAAGGAAGCCCACCAGCATATAAATGCTTCCTATTAAAGCACCATTTCCCTTCTCTGAGCATTTTTTCTTCTAGATTCTCCTCTCTTTTGCCAGTCTTGCAAAGTAATGAATACAGTGGTACCTCGGTTTGCGACCGCAATCCGTTCCGCAGAGGCGGTCGCTCCCCGAAGCGGTCGCTCCCCGAAGGCATGCTTCTGCACATCCGACGCCACGGAACCCGGATGTAAACACTTCCGGGTCCACAGCGGTCGCTCGCCGAAGCGGTCGCAAACAGAGGTAGGCGTAAACCGAGGTTTGACTGTATACTGTACTTGGAAAGGAAAAGTCTATCTTTTAAGTTCTGTTTCCATATATCTCCAGATTCAAGATGATGGACATTTACAGAAATATTGGTAGTATGGGCAACCCCCCATTTATGGGGGTTATGTTATGAGGCACCACGCATATATGTGAAATCGTGTATATTTGAAACACCATTGGCAAAGCCCAAAGACACCTCTAAACCTCTGGAAATCCTTGAAAACCCCTAAAAAACCCAGCAGCACTTACCAGATGTTAAATTCCGTCAAACTCCACCACAACTGCTCCCTCCAAATCTCCTTGCTCAAACTCCAACTCTACATAGGTCTCAACAGTTGGCGCAACGGTGCATGGGATTGATAGGCAAAGTTTTCGCACCTTTCTGACCCTTGTGGCTCTTTTAGGAGCATTTTTCATGTGGCATGATGCACATATGCACAGCCACATACATATTGAACGTGCATAAACAGGATGGGGGTGCCTGCATTCTTGCTGTTCATATAAACCCATGCACAATTGGACTTTTGAACTGGCGCAATAACTTCCTCCTCTTAAATACCTGGGGTCTAGTATTCAAAAATTTCACTGCTTCTTAGCACCATTACTAGGAAAAATAGGAAGTTATTCTCACAAAGCTCAGTGGGGCGGGGCTTGCTTCCAAAAAACATAGTTAGGATGAGACTATAAAAATTATATTATCAGTGAAACACACCTATGAATAATTGTTTCATCCAAAACCTGACATTTAAGAAATATATGTTTTGGAACCTTGTAATTCACCAAACCACAGGAGAGGAATGCGCTGCAATATTCTTGAAATTTTTGACATAATCTAAGATTCCAAAAGGAGGGAAATTTAAACCATGTTTTTAGGTGGACATAGAAATGGTCAGAAAAATATGTGATTCCTGAACCTCAAAACATTTAAAAAGCAAGCAAAAAACTGCTCTTACTCCACCATTCTTGACTAAATTTTTCTCAAAGAGGTAGCTGCTCCTTGATTTTGTACTGATATACAAATTTTCTCAATTCTTTAAAGAACAGTATTTTCAAACTTCGTATTGCTAAAGCTCATCAATCTAAGCACTATACAATATCATCAGAAATTGTATAACAGCAAAAGCAAACCAATACTTTGCCCAGAGTCTTGTAGTCTACAGAAGTGATATGCTAAGTAACACACAGAAACTGAAATATCCAACTACCCTGCAAGTTACCATGCAATTCAATTTGAAGCTTGTATGACCAGAGATTGTAGGACTTTTGCAGTTAGTAAACTTGTAAAGATCGCCCCTGAAGCAGCAACTGACAAAAACAGAAAACTCATTTTAAGAAGAGTTGCATAAACCTATCACAACTAGGCTAAACTCACATATTAATACCTACTTACTACAACAATATTTAGGGTCTGTGTCCCTGCTTGCTCTGCTTGCCACCCACATGGCCATTCCGCCATGAACCTCCTAAAGCTTTCCCCTCCCACGCCATGCAGCTAAGTTCACTTTTGCCTTCCCAAGCCCATTTCTGAAAGCCCTTCTGTTCTGCGGTCCTACTATGCAGCTGTTTTCAGCTTCACCTCCTTTGGTGTAACTGCCCTTGCACACAAACCACCCCCATGCTCACCTCCTGCACCTTCCTCCTCTCACACATGGGAACTACGTAGTACCCTTTGCGCATTCTACCCAACTATGAAGCTACCAACCCCTCCTATTCCTCAGACCCTTTCATCTCCCTGCTTTCTTCTTCAACCCCATTCCATTTTTACTTGAGCTCCCTTTTTCCTTCCACCCTCCTTACTTTTCTCAACTCTCTCTTGCACACAAAGAACACCCATTTCCATCTATTGTGTCGCAGGTAGCTCAGTTCTGCTCCCAACATTGATCCTGCCCCCCCAAAATAAGTCCTGGCTATGCATGCCGCCACCTCTCCAATTGTGCTCTCCTGCTCCCTTTGCACATACACAACACGTTCGCCCTCCTACTTTCTTCAGTCCTCTCTTTTCTTACTTTCATGCCTCTTCCTCTCTCCTAATTCTGCAGCTTCCTTTGCCTGCACACCTCATGCTGATAAATGATCCTGTAAGATGGATGGAATCCTAAGAGCAAGGCTGTCAGTTAGCTTATTCAGTTAGAGCATGTTAAGTTCAGTTGATGGATGTTGTACATATAGACTCCCCACCCACACTTGTTCTACTTGTGCTCAACCACACATATGTGTGGGGCCAGGGAATGATTGTTGTTCTTGTTTAGTCGTTTAGTCGTGTCCGACTCTTCATGACCCCATGGACCATAGCACACCAAGCATTCCTGTCTTCCACTGCCTCCCGCAGTTTGGTCAAACTCATGTTGGTAGCTTCGAGAACACTGTCCAACCATCTCGTCCTCTGTCATCCCCTTCTCCTAGTGCCCTCAATCTTTCCCAACATCAGGGTCTTTTCCAGGGAGTCTTCTCTTCTCATGAGGTGGCCAAAGTATTGGAGCCTCAGCTTCACGATCTGTCCTTCCAGTGAGCACTCAGGGCTGATTTCCTTCAGAATGGATAGGTTTGATCTTCTTGCAGTCCATGGGACTCTCAAGAGTCTCCTCCAGCACCATAATTCAAAAGCATCCATTCTTTGGTGATCAGCCTTTTTTATGGTCCAGCTCTCACTTCCATACATCACTACTGGGAAAACCATAGCTTTAACTATGCGGACCTTTGTAGGCAAGGTGATGTCTCTGCTTTTTAAGATGCTGTCTAGGTTTGTCATTGCTTTTCTCCCAAGAAGCAGGCATCTTTTAATTTCGTGACTGCTGTCACCATCTGCAGTGATCAAGGAGCCCAAGGAAATGATTAAATAATTCAATTCAAAACCAGTAATGGCAGGAGAGAGCTGGAGAGTCCTCATGGCTTGCGAGGAGACCCTCCCCGGAGCCCAAAGAGAGCGTCAGTGAGGACGGAGGACACACTGAAGAGACTGTAGGTGCAGCAGGGCTTTCTCTAGGCTCCTCAGCATCCCCGCCTAACAGCTGGTGTGTGGGGGAGCGCAGCCTCCTTTGCTTTCCCACCATCCTCCAGCGTCCTGCCGGCCCCAGAGCTTCAATTCTAGTTGTCAATATTTTTGGATACAGTATTTTTGGTATGGATTGGGAGCGGCAGAGGGGGTGGGGTTTAGAGGGTGCTCCCCGCTTTACACAATTTCACTTATCTGTGCAGGAGCCTAGAACATAAGCCCTGTGTAAGCGAGGAGTCACCTGTATATGTGTTTGCTTGCTAATAAAATATCTTCTAAAGTACTACATAGACTCTGGTACTTCATACCGAAGACAGCACAGTGTACCAGGAGGTGAAATACAATGGTGAGAAGGTACCATGGAATATTTGAGGGCTCCACATCCTTTATCTCTCTCACATGAAAAATAAAAAAAATTCTTCAGTAGCACCTTAAAGACCAACTAAGTTTTTATTTTGGTATGAGCTTTCGTGTGCATGCACACTTTTTAAATTTTGCTTCAACTCAGACCAACACAGCTACCTACCTGTAACTCTCTCACATGAGGAAGTTAAGGACTGGAGAAGGGAGAATTTTAAAACAGCCGTTGTTTTATTTCTCCCTGTACTCAAAGCACAGGCAAAAGTTTGAATAAAGCAGGGGAGGAGGGGCACTGAGGGGTTGTTGCTGCTGTTTTAAATAAAAAGTTTAACAAGGAGAAACAATAGAGATGGGTACAATGCAGGCTAACATAACAGAGCCTTTCCAAACTCCCTTCTCACTGTACTCAGACCTTCTTTTAAACTGCCACTTTCAGCCTCCCCAGTATCACCCCTGGCATTGTTTACAATGGCTGTTTCCCCCCTCTGGTGCAGAGCCCTCAGGTATTGCATTGCATGAAAGGTACTTCACACAAGCTTCTGCCATTGTTTCCTCCATCCCTGCTTTACTCATACTTTCCCCTTGTCAATGTCTCTCCATTCTTACTCCCATGCCATGGCCACTGGTGTTGTGCAACATGCATCCCCTTTTTCTCCTCTCCCCTGACTTCCTGCAAATTCAGGACTGTAATGTGGTACTACAATCCTCCAATGAGGGCCATACAATGATGGCCTTACATTTTTATGTATATAGGAAGAAACATACCGGTAATTTGATTTGCATTCAGCACACTATTTTAGAATGGACAACGTTGGTCAATCTAAGGCAAATCCTTGAGTAAGTTCACCGGTATAAATATCCTCTGCATTCAGTATCTCTAGTGTCCAGCAAATACAATAAGCTCCAAGAATCTCAAGCCGCCTCTATGGGGAAATCAATGGTTGTTTGCCTGACTTACACAATGGAAGATTCCAAAGTGGGTTTTTGGGTGAAAATTGGGCAGAGTTATTGGTTTCTTAAGGAGCCTAGAACTATGAAAACAAAACTCAATTTGAACATCCTCATGACCTAAGCCTAAAAATATGAACGTCTGAAATTCAAAATAGCCAAATTACAACCCAATCTACAACACAGGTTGACTATTTTTCTTGAAACCACATTTGTTTCAAATCATTACAGTAGTTACAATAAGACTAAATCAGCTTTAGCTATATAGCAGTTATTGATAAAGGCCCACCATAGTCTAAGCAAGGCCATTGATCCATCTGAACTCTATATAGTTCAGTTAACAGGGATACACATAAAATTATACTTTCACTTGATGCTTCCTTCTGCTGTTTCCAAGTCTGACAAAAGAGAGATTTGCATACTGTATATGCTTTCAGCTACTTTATATCCTCCCCAAACAAGCTAATTATTCATATTCAAGTTAAATACGGTACCAACACACAAGCTCTCAGAAACAGATGCCATTAAGGATGTTTGTTACAAAAAACCCTTTGGGTTGTTAGAAAAATTGCAACTTTTCATCTACTTCAGGGGTGGCCAACTCCCAAGAGACTGCGATCTACTCACAGAGTTAAAAACTGGCAGTGATCTACCCCCTTTTGAGTTTTTTTCAGGGAGGAGGTAAAATATTGAGCTTTTTTAAGGGGAGCCACAGTTGTTTCAGCTTCATTGGGGGGAGCCAAAGATCTACCAGTGATCTACCGCAGATGTCCTGTGATCTACCGGTAGGTCATGATCTACCTGTTGGACATGCCTGATCTACTTAAACAAAATTATAAATGCCATTGTTATAAAGTTTACCTCTCAAAGGAGGTTGTTTTGTGGGAGGAACTTAATGGAAAAAAGTCTGCTGCTAGAGTGAACTTTAAACAGCAACTTCTAATGTGAAAAATAAATATATACTAACCTGTTAATAAAGCAACATTTCAACAGCAAAACTATTTATTTAAAGCATTTATATGCTGCTTTTCCAGCATTCAAAGTGATATATAAGCAAACTTTATCTTAAAAAGAAATTAAATAGAGCAGCTGATATTTTTTTAATTAGTCAGCAAAGAAACTCAGTCAGTTTTGCCAAATAAAACCTGAAACAAAGTTCTAACTTTTTCTAAAAATAAGGATAAACAGGGGTAGTCAACCTTTTTATACCTACCGCCCACTAATGCATCTTTCTGATGGTAACATTTCCTTACTGCCCACCAGTGCTTGATGGAAAGAGGATTCATCTTGTGCCATAGAACCCCCTACTGCCCACCTAGAATCCTGATACGCCCACTAGTGGGCAGTAGGAACCAGTTTGACAACCCCTAATCTAGATAGAAGATCTAAATAGGGGCAACTGTAGCAAAGAGCTTGACACTGCAAAGGGTAGAGACTGATTTTCCGAGCAGACAGTGTGATGGTCTCTCTATAGGCCAAGGAAGTCTGAAGATACTTGGGTTGGGGGATGAGAAGGCCTATGAAAAGCAAGCACCAGCACTTTCCTGTGGGTCTGGAAGCAACCTTAATCAGTACAATTGTCGCAGGACTAGTATAACATGTACCCATCTCCTAAATATTCACCAAGGGGTAAACAACAGCATTTTGCACAAGCTGCAGCTTCCAAGCCATTTTCAAGGGCAGCTCCCCATTCAATGTGTTTAAAATTAGCACCAAAGCTAACCACTACAGTTGCCATATGTGGAGAAATGAAAAGCCATTATGAGATATGGCGTCACTAGGGACTGACTCCCAGCGTCAACACTGTGGTACACTTTACCAAAATATTTGATCTTCTCTATCTTTCGATAACAGAAGATACACTGGGAAGGAGCAAACTGGGAAGGGTCACACATTTCTGTGGTCACTACTTAAGCCACACTTAAACTCCTTTAGACTTGTTTTCACAATGTAAAATAAAGGGTGAGATTCAACTAAGTTTAACTCAAGAGTAGACCCACTGAAATTCGTGGGCCTACCATAAACATGTTCATGAATTACAATGGGTCTACCCTGAGCAAAACATTGCTAAATACTACCCAAGGAACATAGTTACACTAAAAAGCCTCAATGTTTTGCAAAACTAACAGGGCAGTTTATTGAGTCAGAAACACACAAAAATGCATTTGTCTTCAAAAACTGAAATGAACAGATTCTGTTACCCGTATTCAGGTAATCTACACATGGTTTAGCACAGGCACCCCCAAACTTCGGCCCTCCAGATGTTTTGAACTACAATTCCCATCTTCCCTGACCACTGGTCCTGCTAGCTAGGGATCATGGGAGTTGTAGGCCAAAACATCTGGAGGGCCGCAGTTTGGGGGTGCCTGGTTTAGCACTACACTACTGAAAGATATGGTTCCCTAAAGGGCAAGAATCAGCCCACCTCCCCTTTACAGCAAATATTAGTTTGTCTTTGCAAAATGAGATAAAACTTTGTATTGTACAAGAACACATACTGAAGAGTACTAGAAACTTTATGAACAACACTGGATTCTTGGGGAGCCATTTAAAAAGAAAACTTCAAAGGGCTTGCAAGACACCCTCATACATCTTCAGTTGTTTTTTAAGGAATTATTCAGGGGGTCACCTTTATACTGCCTCTTCAACGCTTTAGAATAATGATCGGGTAGAGATGATAACATTAAAACAAGCTTTAAAATTTGCAGAAGGCTATTCTTTTCTAAGAGACCAAGGTTGCAGACACCTACAATGACTGATGAACTTTGTAAAAGCAAGAGGGTAGAATTTGTAATACTGTATACAAAGCTTGCAGTCCTTTCAATGAAGCTAATGGCAAAGATCAAGATCTAAACCACATAACTAGGTCTAAACACAGGAACACTCAACTTTATCAAACAGCAGCTCTCTGTGCTACATGGTGAACATCTTTAGAAACTGGCATGAGTTTCAGAGTAATTTGTGCCTTGGAATATGTCTCAGGGTCTGAAATTCACAGGGAAGAAAAGCCCAAGACCTGGGCAGACCTCTAAAGCAATAGCCCTCTGGATTCTCCAATCAAATTGTTTTAAGTTTGAAATCAAGGTATGCATGGGCCAAGCATATTTTTACACATTTTGTATATCAATCCCAGAATTTTTCACTTTCAGCCTTCATAATTTAAAGCCAGTTAAACAATGCCTGTTGCTAAGTAAGTCACAACTTGAAAATCAACACTTTGACAAGTGTTGCCTTTGATCAGGAATTTTTAAGCGGTGGTTAAATCTTGATTTAAAACGAATAAATAAATCTGTGTTTAACACTGCAATCCTATGTGTGCTTACTTGGAAACAAGACCCACTGTGTTCAGTGGGTCTTACTCCTAGGCAAGTGTGCACAGAATAACAGCCTAAAAAAAGCTTTGAAGAAAAAAAAAAGGTCAGCAGTAAAGTTCAATAAAAATTGGACTCCAATTCACTGTTACTTGCCGAATTCAGATAGGCCTCTATAGCATGGAGAAAAGGTTTGGAGAATCAGGAATGTGCCAGGGGCTCACCTGTTCCTCATTTTACCACATACTGATTCCTTTCTCTGTTTTCGGGTTTCTTCTAGCCAGAGTTTGCTAGTGCATCTAAATCAGGCTAAGGTTTATGATAACCTTCAAACAATGCTTTGAAGCAGGCATACAACCTGCACTATGAACATAATTATTAACTCTAGCTTTTTGAATAAGATTACATAGAATCTCTAACTAAAGGAAACCTGGAAATGGAGAAACTGGCATATAATAGGTTAGAAGCACACGGAACACATATTCCCAATGCTTCAAAAAACTGTTTGGATGTCTGGAATGGATGTCACAACAAGGTCACTGAATATTAACTTGGACATGAAAAGCATTTCAATATGTAAAGTTAATATTTATCATTTATTTCCTGTTCTGTCATTTCAGTGGCTGCAGTTTCTCAGGGCACATATAAAACCTTGGGCAATAAATGCATGCAATACATGCAATAAATGAAAGCAGTGAGTTCAAGCGAAACAGATCTATTGCTTTTATTATTATTATTACAAATGTACTGACCAGTTGGCTTCAAAAAGATCCACCTATTTAGGTATGCCAGTACAAAGTAAAAACTATTTTACAAATTAAAAAAAAACTGCCAAAATAGTATTTTAATGGAAAGCAATTATAAAATACTGTGACCCCATTGTGGGTATTCAGACCATTGTTGTATTATTTCCAACCTGTCAAAAGCCAGGGTGTATATTTTTCCATGCAGAATAGGTAGGATTTGTTAGTGCCCTTTTAACAAAATGCAGATAGCAAACTAACAGCCATAATAATATATACATTCAGTTGTGTGTGTGTGTGTTTGTGTGTGTGTTTGTGTGTGTGTGTGTATTATATACTTTTAGTCTCTCTCTGTGTGTGTGTGTGTATCGTATACTATTAGTGAATATATATTAGTGCATACAAATCCCGTTTGTTAGCCAACTACAGTAGACAACAGAATGCACAGCTTAAAAGGGACATGGCTGATCAAAAAAGTGGTTTCAGTGCTGTTTTAAAAGCCAAATATGTAATTGTTTTCAAAAGAAGTTATTGGCCTATGACAGGCACCTCTAACCTTTCTTTGCTGCTTGATATGGTAGTTCTTTGTACAGTAAACTATTACATTTTACAAAGTTCTGAGAGGGTGGTTCTGTTTTGTAGTACTTCTCAAAGAGACCTACTGAGAGCAAGCTGCGACTCCTGCAAGAATACTTTAAAAAGTGACACTGTCAAGTATTTTTCAGTTAAATGTTTACATTTTCACAAGTTTCCCACCACCAATATGCAAGACTTGCCTTTGAACTTGAAAATATTCTTACCTCAACCCTCAATCATTTGTTTAGTAAATGCTGGATTCCCTGCTCATTTCTTCTTGTAGTCAAATTCTATAATTTCTTCCCTAGTCAAATTACTTTACTTTTATTACTTTAGCTCCCCCTCTGGCTGAAAACTGCATTTTACAGCATAAAACAATAAAGAGGCATGAATCAACAGTGTCTAATTTTTAATGTGTTTATTTAATTTCTCAGACAGAGCAATTTAAAAAAAAACATGTGGACTCAAAGTAAGGACATTACTTGCCATGCTGTAATCACCTGAAAGGGAGGTCATGTTTTAAATGTTAAGTTACTTGACAGTGTCGCTTTAGCTTAGAAAGGAAAACAAAAACAGACTATGTTTGTATTGCAGTAGATTTCAAGTTTTCTTGCACTTCATATAAAGTAGCATTATGAGCTTGGATCTTCCCTACAAGACACTGAAAACATTAAGGAAAATAAGGCATGTTTCCCAAAGGTGGATTGCTTGGCACATTTGAGCATACTGTTTTTTGGAACACCAAATATGGTCAAATATACCTCTCTTTTTTTAACCCCCTGACCTTACGACAAGGTCTTTTCACTGTTGCTCATTGTAAACAGTGAGCTGCACAACCATGGTAAAGAACTGAGCACCTCAACTGGAAAAAGTGAAACCCAAAACATGGTCATTTATAGCCAACGTAACATACTATGACTATTAATCAAGTCAATGCACAATATCTACAGTGTGCATATAAATCACAACGTTCAGACTTAGGACACAGAATGCTGCTGAAACTGTGGTAATTAGCAGACCATACCAGGACAACTGCATAACCCACACATCAGCCTGACCTACTCAGATCAATGGTAAGATTCTCAAATGTGCGGGTCAAGTAGAGTTCCTTTTCATGCATTTTGATTCTCAGAAAAAGGAAAATGGCAAAATGCTGATTCTATTGATTCCAATGACTAAACCAATCTACACGTTGGCTGGAATCAGACAATAGGTTTTCAGAGAGTAAAAAGTGATTTGAAAGAGTCACTGCTTGTAATATGTATGTGCATTCCACTTTGGCCTCTTAATTAAAGAGGTGCTTGTTTTGTTCTATGAACCTGCAAAACTAACCCTTTATCAGAGACAATAGTGAGATAAAATGGAATATAGTTTCATATCATGAGACAAAACACTTTCAGCTCTTCTGAAGACAATTGTTTATGTCCAGCCAAAAACTGAATAAGGATTTTGCTCTTTAACAAAGTTTATATTAATTCAAAGAGAATAAAGACACTTTGCTGTACACCGACCTACACAAGTTATTGCTAAAAATAATAATAAAATCTGCCAATCTGCAGTATTGCAACTTTTAAAACTATAATGAATAGTAGAACCGAGACAACCAAATAGCAGAATCTAAGCAATTTAACACTTTCCTAACTACCTGTAGCATGGAGAATGCAATTCTTTCACCATTCAAATGCAGTATTAAACTGCTCAAACTCTCCAATTAAAACAAAGAAGGCTTACCAGTC